>NC_143053.1:180514242-180817272 GCF_052426305.1 Pelodiscus sinensis | reverse complement strand
CACTCAGAAGCACGGGTGAAAGTAGCTTAAATTTCTTACAAGTACTGTCCTATTGCAATAAAGGGTTGGGGGGTGATAGGACATTACCTGTAAGAGTATGCATGGGATGGAGTGCAGGGGGTTCAGGGCAGGGGGTTGGAGGGTATGCAGGACAGAGGGCTGGGGAGTGAGGGGGAGTTCAGGGTAGGGGGTTTGAGGGCTGTGGGGGGAGTTCAGGGCTGGGAGTGCAGCCACTGTGCTGCCAGGCTGACAGATTTCCAGGTTGGCGGGGACAGTGCTTCTGAGCCCCTGGGGCAGACTGGGGCAGAAGGGACCATGCTGCCCAGCCAACCACGCATGGGGGCTGAAGCCTTAGGCTACGTCTAGACTGCAGGCTTCTTTTGGAAGCAGCTTTTCTGGAAGAGATCTTCTGAAAAAACTTCTTCCGAAAGAGAGCGTCCACACTGGCCAAGCACATTGAAAAAGCCATCTGCTTTTTTGAAAGAGTGTCCACACTGATTGGACGCTCTCTCACATAAAAGGCCACCTGGAAACACTTCAGACAGGGCTTTAGGTCACCAGTTGCTTCCAAGTGCTGGTGCTGGACTCTAGCAGAGACACATGCTTAAAGGGACCCCCCTGGACAGCAGTTTCTCTGCTTCTGCTGTGTGCTTGCTACCTCTTCGAGGGACAGCAAAGCTCTGGCAGTGTGTGCTGTGGTTGTCCTGCTTTTTGGGACACCACAGCTTTTTCCTTTGAGCCATGGAGCCTGAGCTGCCCCTGGGCATGCGATGGCCCCACACGGCCATGCCGCGGTTTCTGCAGCACTTTGTGCCGGCTGCCTTCCTGGTCCTGACCAAGCTCATCCCCGAACTCATTTTGGAGACCCTCTCCCTGGGTGCGGGAGCAACACCCTTGCAACCACAATCCTCAGTGGAGACGCATTTCTGGAGGCTGGACACCAGTTCTGACTGGTGGGACCAGCTGGTCATGGAGCTGTGGGATGACCAGCAGTGGCTCCAAAACTTTCACATGCAGAAGGCCTCCTTTTTGGAGCTGTGTGCCTGGCTCACCCCTGCCCTCCTACGTGACACCCACCTGCGGCCCGCCATCCCCCTGGACAAGTGGGTCTCAATCGCCGCCTAGAGGCTCACCACCCCAGACAGGTGATGGGCAACCAGTTCGACATGGGGAAGTCCACCTTCAGGGCCCTCCTCATGGAGGTAAGGCACTCTGGGGCTGCAGGCCCTGCAGGGGAGGGGGTGTCCTGGGAAAGGGGGATCCTCAGGAAAGGGGGGTTGGAGGGAGTGGGGGGTGGATTGGGGGCAGGGGGAAGCCCTGTCCCCAGGGGGCTGTGCCATTCCACCCTCACACAGCCCTGCTGCTGAGGGGGTGGCCTCATAGGCGGTGGCTCCTGAGGTATTTGAAGGAGGGGATGGGAGAGGTGGGCACCTCACAAGGGCCCAGGTACCCCCCTCTCTCATTCCCTGTTTTGTGTGTGTGTCTGTCTCCTTCTGCAGGTGGTGAGAGCCATCAGCTCCATCCTGCTATTCAGGGTCATCTGCCTGGGAGACCTGGACCCCATCATCATGACCAGATTTGCTGCCCTGCTGTAGGGGAGTGATTGATGGGACCCACATCCCGAGCCGCGCACCTCAACATAGCGCGGCCCAGTACAGCAACCTCAAGGACTACGTTTCGATGGTGCTGCGGGCCCTGGTCGACCACCATGGAGTGTTCACAGACATTTTTGTCGGGTGGTCAGGCAGGGCACACGATGCCCGTATCTTCAGGAACTCTAACCTCTATAGCAAGCTGGAGGCAGGCACATTCTTCCCCCACCAGGACTTTGTGGTTGGGGATGTGCAGATGCCACTGTGCGTCATGGGGGACACGGCTTACCCCTTGATGCCGTGGCTTAATGAAGCCTTATACCGGCCACCTGGACCCCAGCAGGAACCAATTTAATGCCCACCTGAACCCAGCCAGGATTCAGGTGGAGTGCACCTTCGGCCACCTCAAGGCGCAGATCAGGTGCCTCCTGACCTGCCTGGACATGGGGGAGCACAACATCCCCGAGGCTGGTTTAAAGGCATGTCCTTTGTCCAAATACCATGACAACGGACACATTTTCGTTAAAAAAAAAACCACAACCTCTTATCAGAAAGAAATTCTAAGATGTTCTCCCTAAAACTATGACCAAAGAGTTGAATGGAACTGCATCTCTGAAGCTGAAATGTTGAGCAGCTCTGGTTGTGAGAGAAAACAGTGACGTCCAGTGGTGAGATGTGGACATTGGTTGGTGCTTACGGTGCTGTGTGCATTTATGCACTAGAAGTGACTGAAACGAAGTGGACTTTCCCTCCTACTGAGAACAGTTGGCACATAAGCAGGAGTGAATCACTGGGGATTTGCAGTGTTTAAACGAGCGGAGGGACAAAGAGGGAAACAAATCAGTTATCTGATTGCTACATTACGTGCCCATTTTCTATACCTCCAGAGCTGTGTGTTTAACAGTTAGATTTTAAACTCTTGCACCCAGGATGACTGATGGCTTTGAAATAGCTAATTCAGATTTATTTGTGTTATCGTAACGCCCCAGTTCTGCATCCATGCAAACCAGCCATAACAAAAACAAATAGCATAACTTGCTGTGTGCCATAGGAATGCTGCTGTGGCAGCAGCGTGGGAACGGCCAACCATGGCACAAGTAGATAAGAGCCAATGGGACATGGTTCCCATACAAGGATACTGGATGTATTTAACAGGGAACAGCTGGATCCTGTATCTTTTTGGAAACAACATTCCATGCAGCTATCAGGGCTGGAGCCGGAGACCTCTAAGCTGGGAGTATTGAGAAGGGGAAAGAAGAGGGTGAAGGAATTCTCTCCGAGTGAGTCTTTCAGCAGGGGTAGGCAGACTTGTCATAGTGTTTAAACCTAACCAATGGTGGGCCTGTGGGTCGCATGTGGCCCACTGAGGTTCCGCCTGCAGCCTGCGCACCCCTTCTTTGCCCCCCTTCCCCACACGCTTCTTGCACACTGGAGCCGTTCACGTCCTCCTCCTCCCACTCCTAGCACTTTGGAGCACCACCAAGCTGTTGATTTGCACTCTGTCCCCACTCTTCCCTCTCCCTCTCCCAGCTGGAATGCCATAAATCAGCTGTTCAAGCTCTGGGAGGGGTGGAGAGGAGCAGGGATGGAGTGCGAATCAGCAGATTCAGGGTGCTCTGAAAATGCTGGGAGGGGGAGAGGAGTCGGAAGTGCGGGACTCCAGTGCCCCAGTGTGTGAGAAGTACATGGGGAAGGGGGCAAAGAGGGGGTGCACAGGCCGCAGGTGGAACCCCAATTGGCCATGTGCCGCAGATTGCCCACCACTGGTCATGCGGCCCACTTGCTAGTTTTGGTTGCCCATAGCTGCACTCAACCCAACCACACTAAACTCCAGGCTCATGTTAATATGGCAAAAACATCTGTGTGGCCAGTCTGGCACTGGTGGAGGCTCAGGCCAGTGGCCTGAACTCAGACCCACCCGACCCTCTTTGTCCAAGGTCAGGGGGCTAACCCAAACCTCAACTTGTGCTGTAGCTATTTTTAGTGCACCAGGGTGAGCCCTGCTAGCACAAGTCTGTCTAACTGGGGTAGGAGGCTTGCTCCTAGCTGCCGCGTAGACAGACATACCCAATGTGGGCCAGATCGGCAGCTGGGGGAAGTCTGCATAACTCCACTGGACTCAGTAGCCAAACTCAAGAAATCAGAACTCTCGATGGAGCTACAGCTGTTCACACCAACCAGCTCGGGATCAGACCCTGTAACTGTTGCTTTTGTATCTGCATACACCTCAGACGCCACCTTTCTCTTGACCTCTTACTAGCCTGTAGCCAGGTAGCACAGCATGCTCATCAGCCTGACCTGGGTACAACATCTGTTTTGTTTTAGTAGCAGGTGCTGCCATAAATTCTACATTTCAGCTCCTAGCTTAGGACGTTAGTACCTTCCATGATCATCTCACTGGGAAAGAGCAAAGATTTGTGTCTCTTAGTTGGGTTAAAACCGAGCGTGGCGAACACCAGATGTGTGCTAGCTGTTTGGGTGTTAGAGTCACCACCCAGCGGAAGAAAGATCAAACAGTGACGCGTGTATCCACTCCCAGCAGATGGAATCCATCTGGTTTGGAGAGTTGCCAGTAAGCAATTCTCAGTGCAGTCAGGGTTCGTGCTTGAAAGTGATCTAGGAGTATTTTAATCTAGGCACACTGGATTCTGGGCTGGCATCAGAAATTAGAGACAAAGGCCTGGGTCCACAAAGGGGTGTAGGTGTTGCAACTCTCATCCGTGCCACAGTGTCTAGAAAATCACAGGAAGAGCGCTGTGATTCGGAGAGTCTGCAGTAGGTACTTGGTCTCCCTGTGCACTGAATGGGGAGGCACTTCTGAATGTGATCCACCTAAGCCAGCAGCCAGGGTGGGAGGTATCTGAACTATATGCCAACCGGGGCGGTACATATAAGTGGCTTGGGGAGGGTAGGCCTTTGCAAAAGAGGCTGGCCAGGCAGGAGGGCAAATGTCACGTAGGTCACCTCCCATGGGAGGCACATTGGCTCTGCTGCCTTCAGCGTGCCAGAGGCCAAGATCTCTAGAAGAGAGTTTGCACCAGCTCCTGGACTGCAGCTCTGCCCCACCCTTCTTGGCCTCTTTCCCTGAAGCTCCACCTTCACTTGGACTCTTCCCTGAGGAAGTACCCCGACCACTGCACTCTCCTCTGTCACTCCTTTCCTTCCTCCCGGGGGCAGAGAGTAGGGTGGGAGCTTGCAGGGGGCACGGTCCAGGTGCCAAAGGGCCCCCCATACTTCTAGGGAGCATCCAGCACTCATGTGAAAGCCTCCCCAAAGAGAAGACGCACATTGCTCCTCCCATCCTTGCCCTTTCCCCCTCCCCCAGTCTCCGAGAGAGGTGCCGAGCTCTGCTAGTGACCCATGAATGAGCCCCAGCTGCCTGGAATGAGGCAACTTAGGATCTAAGCTGTTTCTTGAGGGACTGAGTGAGGCATCTGCATCATGCTACATCAAATGGCTGGAGGAGGAGTTGGAGGTACCTGCCTTTTAACCCAGTGGTTAGAGTGCTCATCTGGGAGGTAACAGACTCAGGTTCAGTTCCACTCTCCGCCACAGAGGGGAGGATGGATTTGAACCAGGGCTCTGCCACCTCTCAGAGAGCGCGCTCTGAACTCCAGAGTGAGGGCTATTCTGATGTAGGGATCCCTCAGGCATTTCTGTAGAAGCACTTCCAGTGTGGCCAAAGGATGAAAGATTGGTAGAAGCTGAGCTGGACCTGGGGTCTCTCACCTTCCTGCTTTGTGCCCAAACCACTGAGCTTTGGCCCAGCGACTATGTACGTGTTTATCCACAGTGGATCAGCTTCAACAGCAGAGCTGGAGGGACCACACCCCCAGACCATCCCATAGCTCAGTGGTTAGAGCGCTCCTCTCAGAAGTGGGAGATCCCTGTTCTAAATCCTTTCTCCCCTCAGGTGAGAGGGAAATTGAACCTGCATCTGCCCCAGCTGAGTATTCTAACTCCTGAGTCAAAAGTGGGCAAGCAGTCTAGCAGTGGACAAATTTTGAATGGGTCCTGATCCTGAGGGTGGCCTCCGAGTACCCCTGCCAGCTTGGGGCCTGCATGTGACTTCCGGACCAAATGCCTGTCTTGCCATGTTTTGAGAGTCGCCCCAGGGCTTAGGCCAGAGACAGGCCTCTGGGCACCTAGAAGGAAGCAGTAAGATTCTACAGGCAGAACTGTAGGTGCCTAGGGAACTTCTACCCTGATAATTTAGTCACTACAGGCTTTTGTCGACAGAGACTTTGTTAACAGGTACTGTCGACAAAGCTTCTGTTGACAAAGAGTGTCTAGACTACATCCAGTTCTGTGACAAAGCAACTTGCTTTGTCGACACGAGAGTGTAGACACACAGGACATGTAGATGCAATAACTCCTTCTGTCGACAGAACTCTGTTGACAAAAGGTGTTATTCCTCATAGAATGAGGTTTGCCGCTGTCAACAAAACTGCTGAGTTCAAAAGGTCAACAAAACCCTGTTTCAAAACCCTGTTTCAAAAGGTCAAAAAAACCAGGGTTTTGTTGACAAAACCCTGTAGTCTAGACACACCCTACGTGACTTTAGGCACTTTGGTGGGATGACAGTGGAGCCTAGGCCTGCTGAAAGGGGTGGGGATCAAGGAGCCAACTGCTCTGAGGCCCAGAGAATCAAAAGGGCCTGGGACTCCCTGTCACTGCTGTTCCTACTGTGGTGACAGCAGCACCTGCAACGACGGGCCCTTTAAATTGCCAATGGAGTGACTTTCCTACTGTGGCACGCTCTGGGTGACTTTGAGGGCTGGGTGGGGCAGAGTCCACTTATTGTTGGGGGCTGTTTGCCCCTGGCACCTCCCCTTCTGCCAGAAGCCCTGCCCTTTCTAGGACTGCAAAGCTGCCTCCCTCGCCTTGCCTAGGGGCCCAGCAAAGCTGTCTGCTCCCCTGGTGGAGCCTTGTACTGGGGCACAGGCATCTTAAACCACAGATGTCGGTACCTATATCCACCCGTCCACTTCCCAGAGACCAGTGACAAACAGTTTTTCTATTTGTTATATAAAAGGCTTGTTTGGGCAGTTTTGAAGCTCAGTCTTCAGCACCTTCAAAGGCGAGAAAAAAAAGTTAAGATACAAATAGAGCTATCAAAAACCTGGACCAGTCCTGGCATCATAGGCCCAAAGAAAGAAAGAAATAGTTGTGACTCTGAAAAGGCAAAATAGCTATGAAGTAGGATTTCTTTATGCTAGTATAGCATGTGTGCATGCATATGCATGTACGGAGAGAGGCGGTGAATCTACTGAGGGCCGCTTATTATCTGGTAGATTTTTGTTCCTATGCTCCCACTATTTCCTTTTGGCAGCTCCATGGCCATTTGTTAAAACTTTGCACTCCAAGCAGACAGACGCTCCAAGCCACAAAGTTCAGAACTTTCCCAGAGCTGGGAGCTATTTGGATCTGGAGGTTTCATTTCTTCCACGTCCAGTTCCAAGGCTCCTTTTTAAAAGACTCAAATTAACTTCCCTGATCACAAATCTGGGCCCCAGGACTTGTGTTCAGCCAGTGATCAGCCTGCAAAACATGGATAGTATGGGTGGGTGTCCCAGTCTCAAGGGAGCAAGCCCTTAGCTTAGGAAATCAGTCTGAGTACATGGGGCTCACTTACACTGAAGCTGCGCCTGGCTGCCCGCACTTCTGGTCTAGACTGTTTCAGTGCTCTTGGTAGATTTTCTCACCTCTGTTTTTAGCGGTGCTTCACATTGCCATGCTGTGGCCGTTTCCTGCAATGCTTTTGCAATGACTGTATCAGTGTGGCCCAGGAAGTATATGGAAAGCCATGGGGGGAGGGTGACCCCCAGCCAAGAACAGTGAAGGGCTATTAAACAAATTCACTTCAGCGGTAACACCTCCAGAGCAATACTGCCTGCTGGAGCAGCTCACATAACACACGGTTGAACTGGGGGTCTTCAGGAGGACCAGACAGAGAAAGGACACGTGGACAAACAACCTGAGTTGAAACTGACTCAGGGTCTGCGTTATGATCCAGGGAACAGCCATGACCTTCTACTCAAGGAGGGCCCCAACCCGTCCTGGAAAAGGTTGGAAGGACTGGCCCCATGAGACTGATGGGTGACCTCTAGGACCCTTTTAGCAAGTGTATAGGAATCAGCACTGTGGCCAGGACAGAAAAACTGTCTGTCTGTGTGTCTAGACTGGCCACTTTTTCTGGAAAAGCAGCCACTTTTCCAGAAAAACTTGCCAGCTGTCTACACTGGCCGCTTGAATTTCCTCAAAAGCACTGACGATCTCATGTAAGATTGTCAGTGCTTTTGCAGAAATACTGTGCTGCTCCCGTTCGGGCAAAAGTCTTTTTCCGAAAAACTTTTGCGCAAAAGGGCCAGTGTAGAGAGCAGAGATTTGTTTTCTGCAAAAAGTCCCAATCGCGAAAATGGCGATCGGGGCTTTTTTGCGGAAAAGCGCGTCTAGATTGGCCACGGATGCTTTTCCGCAAAAAGTGCTTTTGCGGAAAAGCGTCCTGCCAATCTAGATGCACTTTTCCGAAAATGCTTTTAACGGAAAAGCATTTCCGGAAAATCATGCCAGTCCAGATGTAGCCTCTGAGTGGGGAATGATGGGAAGTGGAAGGAGGGGACAGGAGGGGTGGGAGGCCCTGGGGAAGAGGGGTAAGGAGTGGGGGTGCAGGAGGGAGCTAGTGCCCTGGGGAGGGTAGCAGGAGGAGTTTGGGGGTTGGGAGGGGTCACCTCCCCTTCCCCCCCATGGTTTAGTAGGCATGTGGAGCACACAGACTGTAGGGTGTGTCCAGGGGTGAAGAGGAAACCTGCAAAAGGCTGGAGCTCTGCCCACCCCTCTCAACCCCAACTTGGTATCTGTCAGCCCAGAACTGTCCCTCTCCTGCTGGTGCCATGTGATGCTGTCCTCATCTCCAACCCCAGTGCTAGCCTGGCCCAGACCAGCCCTACGAGGCACACTGCCCTCAGGGCTAGTGCTGGAGCAGGAGGCCCTGGCAGCAGCACGCTACATTGGCAGGAGGAGGATGCTGCTAAGCTGATGGACACCAAGCTTGGGTTGGGAGTCTCAGCCTGTGGATTGGGGGTGGGGAGCACGCCAGCCCAGATTTGGGTGGGTCTGGATACCAAGTGGGTCCACTGAGGCCTATCTGTGGCTACAACCCTGATAGGAGCTTTTCCCCCTCTGTCATGTTTTCACCGTAAGAATCAATGTGCTTGCTTATAAAGAGCTGTGTGATAACCTGACTGAGGGCAAGCTATTCATGGTCTTCACCGAGAAAGAAAACCACAGACTCTGGCCTTTAAGGTAGTCTGGTTTGCTGGGGAGCGCCCTGAGTAGATGGGGAACTATGAAGCCTGGAAAAACCCCAGTCAGGAGGGAGAAAGATGTGGGTCTCTACCCTGGAGAGGTCATGGTTGAGAAGCTGAGAGCCTAAGTGGATGCCCTCAAGGGACCCTGGAGGGAGAATACAGACGGAGCTGCTCTGCTCACAGACCAACCCTTTTGGCAATGTTGCAGCTGTTACCCACCGGACGCATGTTCAGTTCTGCATTCTAAGGTGGCATTATTGTTTGTCTCCTCTCCACTCAGCTGGAGGAAGCAGGCACTGCCCTAAGAGTGGGAAGCCTGATGAGGAATTATTGGTTCCTGTTGTTTGCGGTAACTACTCTCCCCTCCCCTCAGGAAGGAGGAGGAGCTGGCCTTGCTAGGGCAGCTCCCTATGGAGGGTGAAGACATAGTCTTCCAGAATCCCCCAGCCAGCGATATCAGTGCCTTTTGTTATGAGAGGCCGTAACACTACTCCAAGGGGTTGATGGGAGAGAGGAGATGGGTTTTTTGCCAGGCAGGCCCTGCTATTGCAGTGAAATATCCCTTATGGTGAAGGAAGGAAATCCCATTTTGCTATGAAAGCATTCACTGCATATATCACTGTCTTTCAGCACATGGAATATACGCTGTGTGCACATATAGCCTTATAACATATGGGAGAATCCTGCAAACATACCATGTACTAGTTTTCTCCATATTTAATGACTCTGATCCTCACACTGGTCTGGGGAGCAAGCAGCTCTGAGAGGAAACAGCAGCTGGCGAAGAAAACATTCAGTTTCAATCAATTGACTTCATTCTCTGAGTGAAGCTATAGAGATTTATTTTGTAGTCATGTGAACAGCAGAGCGTTTGGCAGTAATAATAGACTCAGAAGTATGCACTGTCTTCCTGTTTGGCCCTCCTGCTATTACATCTGAAAGAAACTCTGCTCAAGAAATCAGTGACTTGAAATATTTCGCCAATGGGCTTTAGAAGAACATGTTACATCTAAGGCCCTTTGCATGACAGTGCAAGGAATAAATAATCAAAATGGCTGTGTCCAGACTGGCAAGTTTTTCCGCAAAAGCAGCTGCTTTTGCGGAAAAACTTGCCAGCTGTCTACACTGGCCGCTTGAATTTCCGCAAGAACACTGATGATCTCATTTAAGAAATCAGTGCTTCTTGTGGAAATACTATGCTGCTCCCATTCAGGAAAAAGTCCTTTTGCGCAAAAGGGCCAGTGTAGACAGCTCAGATTTGTTTTGCTCAAAAAAGCGCACCTAGATTGGCACGGACGCTTTTCCGCAAAAAGTGCTTTTGTGGAAAAGCGTCCATGCCAATCTAGACGCTCTTTTCCGCAAATGCTTTTAACTGAAAACTTTTCCGTTAAAAGCATTTGCGGAAAATCATGCCAGTCTAGACGTAGCCAATGGGTTAACATTAAGCATGGTGGACTTAAACAACCACTGATACATTTCCGTAAACTTTAAGAAAAACAACTTTGTCAAAGCCTCATTAAACTGCCCTGGATAGGCCTGTCATTACTTTTCCATCATTGCTTCTTAAACCAAATGTTTCTGTTGAAATTTTTCTTTAATGCTCTTCCCAGCAAAGAAATGCCGGGGCCAGATTTTCAGCTGATGTCAATCACTGAGCTCTATTGAAGCCAGGGGAACAAACATAGCTACACCAATTGACACCAGCTGAAACTCTGGCTCTGAGTGGAGAGGCCAGTAAGCCAACTCAACAGATACTAGAGCAACAATGGGCAACCTCGGCTAGTGAGTGGATCATATGAGTGGCCCTCCATCATCTCAGAGGGCCGCAAGGTTGTCGTAACCACAACAGTCTCCCAGCATAGGGTAGTTTTGCGAACTGCACTTGCGTCCCTAGAATTTGCTGTGTGCCAATTGAACCATAGCAGGGTTTTGATTGGTTACAGAGGGCGCACACAGCTCTCACAGTCAATGTTGTGTGCAATCAGCACGCACGTCACTTCATGTGCCCTGGCTTTACAAGCGTGTCACTTTAGTAATACCAATAGGGGAAAAAAATGTGAACGAAAACCAGCAGAATCCAGCAACAGTAAACAAAATGTCTCGTGGGCCACACACAGAGCCCCGATGGGCCACAAGAGACCTGTGCTAAAGCAGTTCAGTTATGCAATATAGTCCATCACAAATACAGATCAAAGGGGGTAAATATGATTTTCTTGGGATTTAATGACTTTTTTATACTTCTAGTGTTCCGAAAGAGCCTGGCCACTAGTCATATGCACAAACTATATATTAATGAATGAGTTAGTAAATAATCAGTAATTCCTCCAAAATAAAGCTCTCAGGTGGAATTTTCAGAAGTACCCGGTCTAGCCACTCCCATTGAAATCCATTTAGTTTAATGGAACAAGAGCGATGCCAAATCTGAGTTCTGAAAAATACCACCCTCCTTCTTTATAGATCAGTCTTCTTTCTAGTTCATAAGACAGCATCGTATTATCAGACAGCTCAATTCTGCCAGCATCTCAATTGTAAGTGTAAAAGTCAGGGAAGAAGAATTAGTCCTACCACTAGGAACAACATGTTCATCAGCATGAAATCGATACTGGTCTCAGTTACACTGGATTCTGATTTCACTGAATGAAAGCTCGGTCTGTCTTTCCAGAGTAAGGGGAGCCGGATCTGATCATGAATTGACAGGAGGAAAAGATTTGATTAGTTCATGGATAGCTTGATAAAATCAGCAATAATGGAAGGGGAATTGCAGGAAACGTATCTACAGCAACAATTGAATGAGGCTTATGAACCCTTTGGTATGGTTTGCAAAGTCGGAGTGTTGCAGCGGTTCTTTATTATATCACATAAGCCATCTTAATATGTTTCTAATTTTAAAAAAATATATCTATAAATCATGCCTTAGTAAGAACAACGCAGCTGCAATGGAGTTGGATGTAGCTTTTAGCCAATTAAAATGCAGCATAGATCTAACTTGCTCTAATGTATTACTGAGCCATGATGACTTTATTTGCAAATAGTTTATCTATTTGCAAATATATATGTACAAATAGATAAACTACATATATATATTCCTGATGCCAAACAGAATATCCCAGGCAACAGGTCAGCAGTAGGAGTTCTGCTATTAGACAATCATGAACTGACACACATATGGCAATTGATCCTTGCATTTCTTATCAAACCACTTGCCAATGGCAACCCCTGACAAGGCTGCACAGTTCTCCGCTTTGCCGCCATCCGGCTGGGTGGTGATCTCAGTCTCCCAGTTCCGGTAGCGGATGCTGCTGCCTGTCATATCCACCCATTTGCCCTCGGCTGCCAGGTCATTGATACCGAGCCAGACTTCTGCTTCTGACCCGATGCTCTTCCTCATGTACTCGTAGAGTCCGTCATTTTCATCCCCGTTCTGGGGGGTGCTGAGGGTGCCGCCCTGGGAGATGCAGTCTTCACTGGCTTCATGATACGTCTTGGTGTTGGAAAACGCCAGGAAGCACTTGAGGTGAATTTTAGTGCCTTTCAAACACACTAAGACATGGCCAAAAGAGAAGGCACAAACAGAAAAAGAACATGTTGTAAAAGTGCCTGAGAAGGGTCGTCAGTAGCAAATGTTACAGTCAGATTCAAAATTTCATTCCGACAGCGTATGTAGGAATTGGGTAGTAATGTATCACTGAAACACTGATAGCCTCCCACTGCGCTGGATGGGGGACTAACCTGGGACCTCTGGAGCATCAGCTATCATGAACTAAAATGAACCACATGGCTCTTAGCTAAGGCTATAGCAGACTCATTAGGTCTAGGTACTTACTAGAGGGATAAACTTCGAAAACAACAAATGGTCTGGTAGCACTTTATAGAGTAACAAAACATGTAGATGGTATCATGAGCTTTCGTGGGCACAGCCCACTTCTTCAGATGACCAGAGTTCAGATGAAGAAGTGGGCTGTGCCCACAAAAGCTCATGATACCATCGACATGTTTTCTTAGTCTATAAAGTGCTACCAGACCATTTGTTGTTTTTTTAAGTTTATCCTGTACAGACTAACTCAGCTACCCCCTGAAGCATACTAGAGGGAGACAGAGTGTGACACCAGGTCGGAGTGGGTTACAGTAGCCCTCTAAATAATTTGGAAGCCTTATAGCGAGCCACCCTGTCTTCCATTGAAAAGCCACCAGAACCCTGTTGGAGCAGCAGTTTCGGTATGTTGCCAAGCCTTGTAGGATGGTATTAGTTAGTAAACATGGGTACGTGGCATCCCAGCTGTGTCCATGTGCCTTCCAAATCTGCATAGAAAGCAAGAATTCTGTTTCCCTTTATTTTACGCTGCTCCTAAACTTTCCCAAATGAATTCCTCTTGGGCTGAACTTTTCCATGCTTGGTCTTAGCCCAGCATTGAAGAGTTCTGCAAAACGGGTGCATATTTGATGCAGCTGTTTGAGTTATGCAAGCACAGAAGAGATTCCCTTTTCACAGGCTTTGAGCAGAAATGGTCTATTTGCATAACTTAAGCTACACAGAAAAATGCCCTCCCTGCCTCATTGCTAAGAATGTTTAAACTTTCTTCTTTCTGACAAGGATACAGTTGATAGTAGCGATTGCACGTTTGTAAAGTTTTATATACCAAAAGCCTCTGGGCACCTTATTAAAAAAAAACCTTAATAGGAGGCATGCACAAATAATCAAACTGTTTTTTAAAGTCCCATTGAATCTGGACTTGTATCTGAAACTTAAATTTAACCTAAGTTTATTTTTTAAGAGCATTAGATACAAGACAAAATTCTTGTCTTTAAGCCACACTGTGGGTCTGAGGTTTATTACATGTTCGGCAAACCCACCTTCTACTGATGTTGGGTGAAATTCTTCACACCACACAAGTGTGGAATACTTAGATTGTAAACACTTTGGAGAAGGGACCATTTTTTGCTATGCATCTGTACACCACCTAACACACCAAGATGCTGAACCCTGATTTGGGTCTCTAGGCAATAATGTAATACAAACAACAGAGCCAACAGCCTCTGTGGGCCTCTGACAAGATGGAGGGGATGGCTCTGTGGTCCTGGAAGGGGTGGGGCCAATGGCAGCCAGTCCTCAGTGTTGCATGGAGCACCCTCTCCCAAGCCTTAGTGCTATCTGGAGCGCACAGCACAGCGCCCCAGCAGCGATTTAAAGGGCCCAGAGCTCTGACTGCTGTCACTGCTATTGCAGCAGCGGTGGTGGCTGCAGCCTCAAGCTCCTTGGAATCACTGGGCCCTGGAGCAACCACCCCATTTCCCACCTTCCACCTCCCCTGTCCACAGGCCTGAATACAAACAATAATAACAGAATATGCAATAGTGATCTGATTGCTATGAGGGTCAGACAGAAGCGTGATGGCGGGTTCACAGCAAAGAAAAATCTGGGAAATATTAAAGTACAAGATCTCCTTTACACTAACCCTCTGACTGCTGAAAGAAAAATGATCATTTCATCTATTTTCCATGTTGTTGTACCCATGCTGGTCCCAGAATATTAGACACACAAAACGGGTGAGGTCTTATTGAACCAGCTGCTGTTGCTGAGACACGTTTTCCAGCTACACAGACCTGAAGAAAAGTTCTGTGTAGCTCAAAAGCTTGTCTCTTTCATCAACAGAAGTTGATCCAGTAATCATTATTACCTCACCCATCTTGTCCATCTGATTTACAGCCACTGTAAAATTCTCGAACTTTCTAAAGAAGACGTTCCAGCATATAGAGCCAAATACTCTATAATTAATACTATTAAAAGTCTGAGCAGCTGTAGCTGTCTGGAAATGTTGTGAAAATACAACATATAACATTAATCTAATTGTGAATGCTTCATTAATGATGGAGTTCTAGCCCAAATGCAACAGGATCTCTTTTAACACTCTTGTCAACATGTACAGAGAGCTTGTAACCATGGTTTAATTAGCACCAATCTCAAAGCAATAACTGTGTAGTCATCAATGAGCTCTTTACCTGTCTGAAGTGCTTGCTTTTCCTTCAGTAAAGCCACCTCCTGGGAGATGTTGTCAATCAGAGCCTTAAGATCTTCAATCATTTTGAGGCTCACACCATCTGGTGAACAAATCAAGAGATGAGCACACACATCTCATGAACCTCCAATGAATGCCTCAGAGGTTATTAATGTAATCAGAGCTCCTTCTCTCACCTTCAAAAAAAGACTCCTTAAAACACAGTGGCTTCACAATGCATTTTATTTATGCTGACCACCTGTCACTGCATCTATATTATAATGGCCTATATACACTGGCACCTTGTGAGTCTAGAGTGACTACTACTTTGGGATAGGAAAGGGGCAATGTGTGGAATTGTGGATCCGAGCCAAAGCCCACTGAAGTCAATATGAGCCCTTCCATTGATTTCATTGAGCTTTGGATCAATTTCCTGCATCACTAAAACAACCTGAAGGGCATTATCGAAGAAGTCCTTACAGAATGTTTCTGGCTCCTTCTTGAAAGAATTATTTGGTTTGTACCTAATCCCTGAGATGCCAAAGGATTAACACATTCTCTGAAGCTTCTCGGCAAGTGTTCTCTGCTCATTGGCAGTGCGTTTGAATGGTGTAATGCTTCCCCAGTGTGTCTTTGTTAGCTGAGTATATCAACCTTCCGTACCCTTGGTGGAGCTGCTTAAAACTGCCTAGACTTGGTTTCTCCTGCTTAGAGAACACTGGCTCCTGCTTGTGTGGTTGAGTTCAATCTATTACTAAAATTCATGTCCTCTGTTATGAGTTTCACTTCTGGGCACTTAGGGTATGTAGGGTATGTCTACACTGTGTTCCTCTTTTGAGAGAGGAATGCAAATACAGCTGAGCAAAATTGCAAATGAAGCGTGGATTTGAATTTTCTGTGCTTCATTTGCATAATCATGTCCGGGCGCTTTTTCGAAATACCCTATTTCGAAAGAAAAAACAAAGTCTAGACAGGTTATTTCGGGAAAAAAACCTTTTGAAATAACCCTTACTCCTTAAAAACGAGGTTTAAGTGTTATTTCGAAAGAAGGTTTTTTTTTTTAATATCCCATCCAGACTGCGTTTTTTCTTTCAAAATAGGGTATTTCGAAAAAGAGCCCATACGTGCTTATGCAAATGAAGTGCTTTATTTGCAGTTTTGCTCAGCTGCATTTGCCTCCCTCTCTCAAAAGAGGAATGTAGTGTAGACATACCCTTAGAGACTGCTTACGTAATGCTGACTGGTGGAACTACACCTGGGACCTCTGGAGCTTAGTGCATCAGTTTCTACCACTTGAGCTAAAAGCCATCTGCCTCTGAGCTAAGCACATTGTGTAGAGCACATTCATTCTTTCTCTTTGTGAGTGGTCTCAGGACCACCACATGGCACGGTGAACCACTCCCAATAGGTGTGTGGGTTACACTTACTCCACTATACAGTTCTAATACGGGAATAGTAACGTCTTTGCCCATACACAGAATATGCAGCTGCGTAGTCATTCAGTTTGGGGCACCGCTGGGTCTTCATGTCCATCCACCCAACTCTTCCTATCTCTATTCTATGGCTTCACGTCCTCCAGAGAGGATCTAGTTAACTTAAAAGTGAAAAAGTCTGCCAGACCTATTAGCAGAACATTAACACTGTGCAAGAGCCATTTAGGTGGTAAGGAAGCCATTTAACAAGCATTTGTCAACTCCAGGTATATACTGTCAGTTTCTGAATGTATCTACAGGAGCTTAGTTTAAAATTTGCTTTTAAATATTGCATTAGTGTGTTGCTGTTCATTAAAAAAATCACATCTCTAAAAAAATCTCTCCCCCACCCCAGACCCCGGCTGCCAACAGGCAGAGGGGCACCAGTTTAATAGTACTGCATATGACCCCATATATCCTAAGGATGGCCCTGATACCAAAGTTTGAGTGAGAAACCACTACCGCCCATGGTTACACGTATGAATGAAGATGAAAAAAAGTTCAGGTAGTGAATTCCACCCAACAGAGATTCTTAGGGGAAGAATGGGCTCTGGGAACAATTATTGTGCATCGTAGGGTGAGGTCCCTGTAAGAGTCTTATCTATGCTCAAGCAGCCTTTTTCTTCCACTCTTGATGGAGTACTGGGTGCTCACCAGAGTCTGTCAGCCCTGTTCTCAGCTTCCATTCAGGTGGACCGTGTGAGGTGCTCAGTCTTGCTCCGCCCCCACCTCTGGAGTTGCGTGCGGTTTCCTGCCAGCACTCCTAGCTCCTGCTGTCTTGGAAGCCCAAGACACAAACGTGGGAGATTCGACATGGCTGCAGGGCTGGCCTAGTTTATCCTTTTTATAGTGAAAGCTTTGTTATCTGGCACACTGTTAACTGGAAAGCTTTAACTGGCATTGCCCCCTGCACAATACTGCTGTATCTTCAGGTGTGCATGCCTGACTCCCGCCTGAGCAGCCGGCGGTTGTGGGGGTTTCTGACAGCTGGCACTGCTGGCTGACATCATCAGCTGGTGCCTCCTTTCCACTCAGTCTGCTTCCAGCTGCTGGGAGCCAGATCTGCTTGTAAAGAGCGGTGGCAGAGCAATAAGTGTTGTTATCTGGCACGTTCAATTAACCAGCAACCTCCATTCCCCATGAAATGCCAGCTAATAAAGCTTTCACTGTATTTTGCCAGATATTTCCACTTCAAATATGCAAGGTCAGCAGGAGCTCAAACAATAGATCATGGCAACTAATGGCAACTCAAGCAAAAAATATCTGGGCACTGATCCTCAGAAGGCGTTGTTCTATTGAAATGGGTGGAGCCATGGCAAATGACGCCAACTGAGGCTCTAGCCTGGAATCTCTGTTTTGGAGAACAGATCCATTACAATCTTTACACACAGACTAGCCTGCAGGTTTTTAAACTCATTTCTCCTGTAACTCCATATTCAGCCACTTTTCTATTGAAAGTCCCCCTAAAGAAGCCTTTGAACCAGTGTCCACCCTTTCTCCCTGCTCTCCTGCCAATGTGTTTTATTTTATCTAATGATTCCAATTTACATACTTCCTGAGCCCCTCCAAATGGCTATCTCCTCCACCCCACCCCAAATCTTACGCTCTTGCTTTTTTCCATAAAGACAACAGTGAGTTCATTTTCTTGAAGTGGGGTGTGTGATGAACTTTTCAAGAGAGAAAGAGGAGTTTTGCATTTAGTTCTGAAGAGAATGAGTCCTGGAATGGCTGTTGTCTCTTGGCACACCTGGAGCTTTGGCTCAGCTGCTGGGAGAATTCTGTCTTCCATGATCATGCCCCCAGCCCCAGGCTGGAAGATGCTTCTGTTGCTCCAGTGGTGCACAATTCTCATGTCATGCTGGGAGAGAAGTCTCACTGGTAGCTAGGGCTAGTCCCATAGAGCGTTTTGAATGTCATGACAGAGATCAGAAACTGGACTCTGTATTCAGTAACAAGCCTGTGCCATTGTGTCTTCACTGCTGATTTTAGTAGCTAAGTAGACAAAAGGTAGCTGGAGTAGGCCTCCCCAAGTTGCAAATCTCACCTTCCCCTGCCATGTGCACATTCCCAGAAAATTCCCCTTCTCTGTGTGAGTTAGCTCTGCAGGAGATGGCCCGCCAGATGTGTGAGAGAGAAAGAAGCTACAGTGTCCCCTCAGGGGTGGCCTTCGTGATCCATGAGGTTCATGGATTTTAAGACCAGAAGGGGCTATGACAAACAGCTGGTCTGAGCTCTACTCCAGATGGGTACTGACCCTCACTGTTAAAAATGGGAAGCCTGTTTTTGGAGACCAGACCATTGGCTCCATCCATGGAGCTTACACCCCTCTCTCTCACCAAAGAACTGATCCAGTGGAGACGCCATGAGGGTTCCCTACTGATTTTCTGTGCCTCTGTGGGGTTTTCTGGGACCGGGGGCAGTATGGCCATTTGGAGTGATAGGAGAGTACTAAAGATTGTTATCTAATCTTGTCACTCTACTGAAGCCATTTCCCATGTAATTAAATGTGCCATTATCGTTAATGTCACTGATCTCTGACTTAGAGTAATTGCAACTGCTGTAACCAGCTACTAATTGGTACTCTCCTTTAGAAATAATAGAGCTGCCTCCGTTTGGTGTTGCAGCAAACATAACAATTAAGGGCTTGATATTCTCTGTATTTATATGGCTGTGCCCAAAGAACTATTTCTAGGCCTGTCCTGTCAGACATGTATTTTGTTTTTAATGGGAACCCGATGGGACAAAAGCAAATGTGACAATCTACACACGCAAACCATAGGCCAGGTCTATGCTGGAAATGGCAACTATGATGAATCAATTAGGTAAGCAGAGCTACTGCATGAGCTCAGTGGGAAAGCAGTGTTGAAAGTCCCTGTAAAACATGGGAGCGGAGAAGATTATAATGTGTCAGGAATAGGAAACAAAACATCAAGAGAAGTGTATGAAGCTGCTTTAATCATTGCTCATTAACTTTAATGGGTTCCATTAACACTGAAGCATTAGTTATTATTTTAGTGCCTTTTTGATGAAAACACTGTATGGGGAAACTTCTCATTAATACAGGGTTTCTGCAAGGAAGCTTACCTAGAAATGTATTGGCTATTAGCTTTAAACCAACACACTAACATGAAGAGAGGAAGGGTGGTTTTACGGCCAAATCCCAGGAGATCTGGCTTCTATTTTTGGCTCTGCCACAAACAGCATGTGTGGGTTTTGAGGAAGTTCCTTGTCTTAATTCCTATTTACGTCGTGTCCCCCATCTGCAAAGGCTCTCCCTCAAGTGGTGTTGTGAACCTTAAAGTTTATCTGCACAGGCCATAAGTCTTCAATAAGGCCCTGTATGGAGACTTATGTTTACATACAAATGCCTTCTTCTAGGTTAGCTCAAGATCATGTAGGTAAGGTACTGAAAAGGGACGTAAGATGTTTGAAGGTGGATTAAGCTAAACAGGAACAAGACACTCTCTTTCTGGAGTTTTTCAGGAACAGCTGATGGATTTTAAATTCATACCCTACCTTAATCCAAATTAACTTTCCAGTGCAGTCCTAAATTCATTAATGTTGCTAAAGAGTTTTCAGGATCTAGAAGGGAAGATGTCCTGGGAGTCTAATTTTTAATCACACAAAAAATTATTAAAGAACATTGAGGTTGCAAAGTCAGGCACGCGCATGCTAGGCAATGGCAGATTTAAGGTTGTTTGTGCAACCTTGGTATGGCTTCCTTGTGCAGATGCATTGTGATGCAGTCTTTAATTATGTGATCGTGTACTAGTTTTCCACAACGCCCCTGCCTCAATCAGTGATGGATCATTATTCAGTATTTCTCCTCATTAAATATGTGGCCTCAAGACTTACTTAGTGTACACCATTCAAGCCCTACTCTGACTGCAAGATGATTAATTTCTTTCTGGGCATATCTATAGTGCTATCCTCATAGTACCTGGGCACGTTATCAACATTAATGAGTTTCTCTCCTCTGTGAGGGGAGGTAGTGGTGGTGTCCTCATTTTACCGGGGGGAATGAAAGGCACAGAGAGATTAAGGCCAACATTCTCAAAAGTCTCCATTGAATTGAGTGCTCCATTTAAGACACTTATGGACTGACTTTTTTTTTAGAAAAGTTGGTAATTTGTACTTTATTTTTCAAAGCACAGCACTTGTTGACTTTAGCGGCAGTCAGAAGTTCCGGGCACCTCTGCAAATCTGGCAACAAGAAAACAAACAAAACCTGACAACCAACTCTGAAAAGTTTGGTTTAAGTGACTTGCCCAGGGATTTAGGCTGGGTTAGAGTCCAATTCTCCAAGGCACCATTCAACATTTTTAACTTTGGGGCTGGCCATCCTTCTGCTTACTGCAATCTTCTGCCTCCTTCACTACATACTTGAGTAACAAATCAGGCCCGGACCACAGCCAGTTTCAAAAAAACACCCCTCCTCCCCGTCCACACATGCCTTTTTCGGAAAAAGGCTTCTTCCTCGTAGAATGAGGTTTACTGCTGTTGGAAAAACCCTTCTGTTCTTTCGACTTTCTGTCGAAAGAACGCAGTAGCAGTGTGGATGTAAGTATTGTATTGTTTTTCTGGAAAAACCCTGCAGTGGAGACATACCTCCAGAGAGGGAAGCTCTGTCCACACTAGCGCTTAGGTCGGAATAACGTACGTCGCTCAGGAGGTACATTATTCACACCACTGAGAGATGCAAGTTATACCGAAGTAACTGGTAGTGTAGAGAAGGGCTAAGGTTATGTCTCCACTACAATGGTGGGGGGAGGGGTTGCAGCACAGGTAGGCATAGTCACTCAGTCTTTAATCTAGCTACCAAGGGAGAGGGGGGGAAAGGTAGCAAGACGGTGGCACCGGCTGACAAAGTCTGCTGGAATCCTGGGAATGTTGGAGTCTGAGCCTCTGTGTCTTCACTAGGTAGATTAAAGCTGCCATTAGTATGCTTATATGAGCACAACTGCACCTCCTGCTGCAGCATAGATGCATGCACAGTGGCTTGCCAAAGCGGATAGCAGAGAAGGGAATTGAATGCTAGTCTCCGAAGCCCCTGACTAAAGTTCTAACTACTGGGCCATAGCACCCTTCACTATGGGTTTTGCACTGTCAGGGAACGGTATTAGAACATGATCGTGAATATAGCACTATTTGCTCTTGTCTGCATAGACAAGACAAAGTCACGCTATAACCATGTTCTGGAACCGTACTGTAGCTCTTTAAAAACAGAGCTAGCAATCTTACAAAAGAGAGAAAAATGTGATGCTGGAGCCAAAAATTCTCCCTCTGTAAATGTCATAAATGGAAATGAAGGGAAAACTTTATGACTCCCCAGAGATTAAAGTCTTGCTGATTGTGCACTGCTCTAGCCCTTTGTGTTATTACAGTGCTGCCTCTGACCATTGGGAAATACTCTAGGATCTCCAATTTGTTCAGCAGTTTCCACCCACTCCACCAATAGGAACATATGAATTGCCTACAGGATGAGAACGAGATGCTTCAGAAAATAGCATGAGGACCCTGCAGGAGGCAGATGCGCAATAAACTGACCCCCACTAAGATCTTATCCTGATCCATGAGAGAGATTGGCTTGAGCTGTGATGCATAAGCTTTAATATTCCCTGTCCTTTTTTTCTGTCATTAATTTTGATAACGCTGATAGTCTTGATAAATACCCTGTTCTTCTTTGAGTCAAGTTCCTGGCCTTCCTAACTTCCTGTGGCAATGAGTTCTATAGGTTCTACAGCTCTCAACACCCCGACCCAGAGCTGCTGACGGAATTGCTGGGCCCTCAGGCAAAGTTGGGGGGTGGCACTGGTCCCCTAGAGAGGGTGGGGTGCAGTGAGTGCTAGTCTCCCCCAATCAGCCCTTCGACACTGCCCGGCCCCTGCCACCTGGCATTTTGGTGGCAATTTAAAGGGTCTCAAGTTCCAGCCACTGTTGCTGCTCATGGTAGCAGCAGTGGCAGCCTTAGGCCATTTTAAATCAGTGGGCCCCAAGGCAGCTGCCATATTTGTTCCTCCTGTTAGCAGCTCTGCCCCCCCTATACAAATTGTTCCAGCACCCCTGAATGTAGAGCTGATTGGTCACCAATTTACACACTTTAAAAAAAATTAGTTTTGTAATTTTTTTTCTCTCCTTTCTTTGCTGAAATCTGAAAAATGCTGACCAGTCTTATTAGTGGGGAAAGCTTTCCAGGGAGGTAATTGTTGTCAGATGTCACCGATGTGGTGTCCTGGCAGATATCTTGCTCTGTCAAATGTTGATAATCATTTGGCTGCATGCATGTGCTCCCAGTGTGCTGCCCTGACTCTGTACAGATAGCCAGCACAACAGCCCCTGAGAAAACCCTGTATGGAACAAAATCAGATAAGGGATAAAGGCACCTGGCCAGGTTTATTGCCAAATAAAGCACAGGAATAGTTGCCCTCAGACTCTACACATATGTGCCCCCTGCTAATGGACCAGCTCAGTCAGTGGTGGGAGTTTCCATTGCTCCCTAGGTCAGACAAGGACAGCCCCCTTAAGGTACATTTTTATACACAGATACAAACATGTTATACATCACTCCTGACATATCAGAGTGCCACTCTGTGGCATACCTGGTAGCCATCACCCTTATACATGTTGATTCGATTAAAACATCCATATCCCACATTAAAATAATAATACTAAAAAAAAATCTTTGGCTGAAAAAGGTCAGAGTGAAAATTGTTGTTGCTTTGGCCAAAAAGTTTTGAGAAGCAGATGAAAATTTAGGAGGATTAAAATTTTTTCATTCTGCTGGAAAAAAATGTGATGGAAAATGTGTAACCTACCCTACTGAAGAGCCCAGGTGTCTGCAAACAATAACAAAGAAAAAAATTCATTGTTATACTGAGCTAAGAAAAAATGTTTAAGAAACACAAATGCACCTGCTGATGCAACACACCCACCCACACACAGAGATGTTGTGAGTCTACAATGCTTTGGATCCTGACTTCAATATTTTTTAAAAAATAAACATGAGAAGGGACTTGACTGAAAATCCAAGCAAAAGGAAAAGATAGAGAAAATTCTCATTCTGAAACAAACTTCTAATGAAAAATAACCAAACTGGGAAGAGGCTACAGAAAATGACTGGTGAAGCAAATAGTTTGCTTAAACATCTTGTACTTTCAAATTTGCTCCAAGATGAAAATCCCATGTTTAAAGCTATTAAAATATCTGCAACAACTATATGATACATCTGTGAAACTGGAGTGAATTCACAGTAGTTATGTTACTCACCCGAGTCATCCTTAAGTTATTTGTACTTTGCAGAAATAAAGTAAGCGAACTCTGTGCATTTATTTTTCTATACAGTATCTGCTGATGATTACTCTTACTACATGCATCTAGCATATAACTTAATATAGACTCGAAGCAAATGTTTTAAAATAGAATTTGGAGACCAGTGCTGGTATTTGTTAATAAAGTTATATAATCATAGAAATGATTTACTTACTCTATTTCTCAGAGTAAATATTCTGTCTACTCTGCCTCTGAATCTACATCAACTCTTTCCTTTCTGTCATTTATTTTCCCCTTAAAATGGAATGGGAGAGATTAAAGATCAATACAATGATATTATAATGCAGGAAAAAATGGTAGAAACGTAGAGATAACATATAGCATCTTGCTATCTGAACTTTAGAACAAACATTAACTATGGGGACGTCCTGTAGAATGTAATAGAAGACAATAACTTTTGGGGGGATTTTCTCATTTTTAAAACCAAGCAATAGAGTTTAAATATCCTTGGTATAGAATTCTACAGGATGGGTTAAAACTCCTGTAGAAAAAAGCTGCTGCTCTGTTAAAGGCTATATGTGTGTTGAATAATGTTGACAAAATGCTGTTATATACAGGCCCACCAAATAAATCTTCCCAGCTCCCTACCTTTCTTGGTGCTCACCGGCCTTTGTTTGAGTGTGGGGGCTTGCTGAATTGTAGCCTGCACAAGGCAAAAGAGGCACAGAAGCAAGCAGGCACCTCGAAACTCCATTCTGCTGCTTTTCCTGACCGCGTGGATCTGGAGTAGCGTTGATCTGCCGAGACAGCCTTCTTAACAGGGGCTTTAATCAAAAATGTCTGTTCAAGAAATCCTTCCAGATTCACTCACAGCATTCCAGAGAAGAGGGAGCAAGAATTCCACCATGGGCTGGGACTAATGCAGGATCCTGGGCTTAGAGGCAGTTCAAACAATCCCAGTGGCCAAAGGGAAAAAAGAATGTCTCCTTTGTATTTTAGGATTTTTTGAAGCATATCGGATTGTGAGGCAAGTTACCCTGCTTAGTGATTTAAAAATATCGATCTTTATCATGTCCTGAATTCAGTAAAGCTCTCTAAGAGGTTGATCCCGTGTTCCTTATACATTACAACTCCCATTGGCATCAGTGGGAATTCTGGATGCAAACTGAGTGCAGATTTGGTTCCTACGGCTATATCTGGGACTCCAGGAATCCCCCCACAAGGCTCCTTTCATCAGGAAAACATTGGAAGGGTCTCATCATGGTATTTCTCCCAAATTGTTTGGCACAGGCTGCCAGCAAGCCCTGTGGTGCCCCGCTCACTACGCCCTTCCAACTTGATTGCAAATAACTGACAAGTAGCCTCTGAGTATGGTTATTCCGATCAGTTGTTTACCACTTTAGAGTACGTTTGTCTAGGTTATATTTCCCTAATTCGGTTATGAGATGTTCATGTGAGACAGTATCAAGATTATCACATCTACTGCTTTCCCCCAGCTCACTCCCATCCACAAGGCTGTCAAAGAAGGATGTTGGGTTGGTTGGACATTTATTCTTGACAAACCCATTTGCATCACGGTGGACGACCAAGAGTTGGAGAATGTCAACAGCTTCCCTTATCTCGGAAGCGATCTGTGCAGCAATGCTGACATAGACAATTAAATCCACCATCAAATCTCCAGTGCCAGTGCAGTTTATGGATGTTTACGGAGATGAGACTTCAATGACTGTGACATCAAGACACAGACCAAGATTGACATCTACAATGCCATAGTTCAGGGGTGGCCAACCAGTTAGACACTAAGAGCCAAAATAGCTGTGGATAGAAGTGCAAAGAACCACATACCCAGCCCCTTGAGCCAGGCTCTCCCAGCCCCCCTCTCCCCCCCTGCTCCAACCCAATGACCCACCCAGCAGTGCTGGGTTCCCAGGCAGGCCTTTGAAGTGCCCGCTCCTGCTGCCCAGCCCAGCCTCAGTAGCTTGTCTGCAGGGAGCAAGTGGTCCGCCAGTGCTGGGCTCGCTGCGTGGGGCTATGCGCTCCCCCCAGTCCGGTGTACCCCTAGCATGGCACCCAGGGGCAACTGCCTCCCCCCCCACCCTCCCGTCACTATGCCACTGCAGCAGAGCCAGGCACCCTCAACCCCCTCTCACTCTAACTCAATGCCTAGGTCTCACCAGAGCTGCCACCGTAGCCACAGGCTTCTCCTCCAATCGCTGGGGCATGTGCGCAGAGCGGCCGTGAGCAGTCTGGGCACATAGCTGTGAAGGAGCCATAACCCTGAGAGCCATTTTTCTTTAAGCAAAGAGCCACATCTCGAGAGCTGCGGATTGGCCACCCCTGCCATAGTCATCCCAACGTTGCTGTATGGAGCTGAAGAGTGGACTCCCTATAGACGACATATTAAAGATCTTGAGAAATTCCACCAATGGAGAATATTGGGCATCACATGGCAGGACAGTCGGACCAACGTTCATGTCTTCTCAGAGGCTGATTCTTGCAGCATCAAGGCAATAAGCACCTACAGGCAGCTATGGTGGTCTGGTCACATGGTCAGGATGCCTGACACATGTTTGCCTAAACAGATCTTCTACACACAGCTGAGAACTGGGGCGAGGTCTTGTGGTGGGCAGAGGAAGAGCTACAGGGACGTTCTTAAGAACACTGTGGTAAACAGTGGCACTGATGCAGACACCTGGGAGAGGCAGGTGAAGGATCAGGTAACCTAGAGGACCACCATCAAGAACACTGCCCAACATTTTGAGATCAAGCGATGTCTCCATGCAGAAGATCAGAGAGCCTGATGTAAGGAGTGTGTCCAGACCCGTATTGGTTCTGCTGGTGTTGGCACTGCTGGAGATAGAGACCTCCCATGCAGACACTGCCAGAGAGCGTTTCTTGCCAGAATTGGCCTAATTTCCCATCCACGTACACATCAGTTATAGGTGTCCAAGGGGAAATCTTACTCGATTCGAGAGAGTTCAGAGAGAGAGAGAGAGAGAGAGAGAGAGAGATTTGCAACATTATCTTTCTAGGTATTGAAGTTAAACTGACTTATCTATAGTTCCCTGGGTTGTCATTATCTTACTATACCTGTGAAAAAAAACATTTCTTGCGAGATGACAGAGTGACATCATCACATCACTCTGTGTCCCACTGCCCCTCCTCCCCCAGATACCCAGCCTCCTCCCTCTCTCCTCTCTGCTGATAACCTCATAATAGGGTCAGCAAGAAATCTAAATATGGCTCTTTGACCTCCTCAACAGCTGCACTCACCACCCTTGCACCTTGAATGTAAGCTGCTGCTGAGCTTGTGGGGGAAGGACGGGGAGGGGACAGGACCACGGGGCGAGCGGGTGGGTGGTGGTGAAGCCTATGTGGGGGGTTGGGACTGGGGTATGCCCCGGCCCCCTGAGCTGCTGCACGGTGTTGGGCTGAAGCTCTGGCAGCCACCACGTGGAGGGCAGCTGCTGTTTTAAAAACAACTGATTGAGGCACCTGCAGGAGGATCCATGTGAGGGTGGGCCATGGGGAGGGACAGAAAGTACCAGGTGGCAGAAAGGGGAGGGAGAGAAAAGGCCAGGCTTGCAGAGGCGGGGGGAGGGAGGGAGGGTGGTGAAGGGGCCCAGGCTGGCAGAGTGGGGAGGGAGAAGGGGCCCTCCCCAATAGCCGGGGGAAAGCTGGGGTTGCCTGCCCCCCGCAACAGGGGGGTTGGTGAGTGCAGCAAGCTGGAGGTGCAGCCCCCTAGTTCCCTATATTATATTTGTCCTTTCCCAGGCACTAGTGATCTCTTTTGTCCTCTGTAAGTTCTCTAAGATTACCACTAATGGTTCAGAGATCTCTACCAGTTCCTTACGTATTCTAGGATGTATTTCATGAAGCCATCTACTGTGTTTAAGTAATCCTTAACTTGTTGTTTCCCTATTTTAGCCTCAGATTTTGTCCCATTTACATTGATGTTCACTATGTTAGTTGACTGACTACTGCTACTTTTTTGGTGAAAACAGAAACAAAAAAAAAGGCATTTAACTCTTCAGCAAGGGCAAAAGTTTCTGTTGCTGTATTTCTCGCCTCACAGAGTAAATGGCCTACTCTCTTTTGTCTTCCTCCTGCTTTTAAATGTATTTGTAAAATGTCTCTGTTGTTATCCTTTATGTCCCTAGCTAGTTTAATCTCATTTTGTGCCTTGGCCTTTCTATCTTTGTTCTTCCATGCTTGTTTCTCTAGTCATCCTTTGTAATTTGACTTGGTTTCCACTTTTTGCAGGACTCTTTTTTGAGTTTTGGGTCATTGAGGTTCTCCAGTGAGTCTTTTGTTTCTCAGTTTAACTTGGCCCATGTTATTTAGTGGCAGAAAATCCAATGGTTGGCCAGTCTGTTTCCAACTGCAGTGTAGATTACACACAGGTGATCTGTGGAGTAACCGTCACTTTACAGTCAGTGGTAGCCTGAGCCAAGCCTCCTACGACGTCAGGATTTTCTTGACCAACTAAGCTGAAGTAAACGAGTGCCTCGCAGCACTCCATGTGGCTGCTTTGTGTCTGGCATGGCCCTGTGAGCACTTACCTTTAAAAAAGGAACAGAGCACACACGCACAAAGCAGAACCCACCTGCCAAGTGGCTTGTAGGCTGGAGCAACTGCAGCTGCAGAGAATGAGGCAATTATCTGCTAATAAATAGAAAACCTTAGCGTGGGGGAGGTGTGTGGGAGCCAACCTGTGGCTCCGGAGCTGCATGTGGCTCCAGAAATTAATATGCGGCTCCTTCAATAGGTGCAGGCTCTGGGGCTGGAGCCACAAGTGCCAACTTTCCAAAGTGCTCACTGCTCTGCCCCCACTCTGCTCCTTCCTCGCAGGCCCACACCACTCCCCAGAGCCTCCTGAACACTTCAAATCAACTGCTTATTGCTGGCAGGCGGCATGGGGAGATGGGGAGACAGAGGCACTGGTCAGTAGGGCTGCCAGTGAGCAGAAGGTGCTGGGGGTGGAGCAGATGTATTATTGTGGCTTTTGGGCTGAAATCTCCCATAGAATTAGCATGGGTGATGTTGAGTCTTGTCTCTGCTGAGACAGACTCCTGCCCTGTGCTTACGGGATGATTTTTCTAAGGCAAGCTTGGGGTGTCTTTGTAGGGCAGTGTGAGGGATGCTTACCCCGATGCTGCTAATGCTGTTCCATTTCTGTGCACAGATGACATCAGTCTTCAAGGCTGTCAGTCTGGTACCTGTCCTACAACAATTCTTTTTCTGTGTGGACTCAAAGGCGAACTCCCCTCCCAATACCTCTGGTGTAGATCTAAAATGAAACCCCAGACTTGTTTTGGAAATCTCCATCGATGTTGTAACAGCTCATGAACTCAGGCATCAGCACAATAGAAAATCAACGAGGGCATATTTATTTGTATTGCACTAATGCGTACAGGCCTGTTGAGGAAATAGATCCCCACTGTGGGAGGTGCTGTACAAACAAGAGGAACAAAGACAGTCTCTGCCCCACAGAGCTCAAAGTCTAGGTTTGTAACATAATAAGTTTCAATTCACTTTTAATAATAAATAGACCAACGATGTCTTATGGAATTAACTGGGTTTTGTCTTTTTTGTTTTAGACATAATGTTATTGAGACCATTATGATCCACACTTTAATATGTGAGCCCCTTCCAGAGACTTAGTGCTATGTTGGCTGGTCAAATACACGGTGATCAACAAGAGCAGAGAAAGTGCTATCTGAGATGAATGAGAATATTAAGTGGAAAACTAAAATGTTTGTGTAGAAAGTGCTCCAGGGCAGGATGAAATGAATAAGGCAACTGAGTGTGTGTGAATGAGTGTGTGAGAGAGAGAACACCGGAGGCCATATCTACACTAGGAGATAAGGTCAAATCAATTAAGATTGCTTTCTGGTCACCTGACTTCGTAAAGTCAAAGGTCCTTGTCCCCACTGCTGGTCAGTACATAGACCAGGATGCTGAATCTGGAGGGATTTCAGTTAGCAAGCAAATTGCTGTGATAAGACTATGAAAGGAGGTTAAAGATCTGGTGATGATAGATGCCTTTGGTGTCATGCCCAGCCAGGTCAGGAAGTGGGCAGTGAAATCAGAGACTATTTTGAGCTTAGCTCTCAGAAAGGAACAGGTACGGCTGAGCCAATACGTGACAGAATGCCTCTGGCTGAACAGCAGTTGGACAAACTACATGAGCCAACAATATGGAATTAATTAGTACAGTTGCTGGCGCCCTGAACCAAAAGGGAAATGACAGAATGTGTGTGGAGACTAGGGAAGGAGAGAGATGGTCCCATCAGCTCAGGGTGGAGACACGGTGTTGGGCCAGGGTGAAGAAGTTAGTACTTCAGATCTGCACTGTAGATATATGGGATTTCTGTCTCAACAGCACAACATTACCATCAAAGGGGAGAGAAGCAGAAAGAGACATTCCAAAGTAGGCCAGGAAGAAATAGGAAGCTAGATGAAAATCAGTAGACTCAACCACTGTCCAAGCTGAGCTTAAGCTAATGCAGTGTTCCACTGATTGCAGTAAAGTAACTCCTGATTTATAAAATACAGGACTACGTAGCACTTTAAAGACTAACAAGATGGTTTATTAGATGATGAGCTTTCGTGGGCCAGACCCACGAAAGCTCATCATCTAATAAACCATCTTGTTAGTCTTTAAAGTGCTACATAGTCCTGTATTTTGTTTCAGCTACACCAGACTAACACGGCTACATTTCTATCCTGATTTATACTGCTACAAGTAAGAGCATGCCCAAAGACGAGAGGATTAGAAAACAGGGAGGCTAACTAGATTATACAAATGTAGAATTTAAAGCAAAGATGGGAGGGGACTAATTTGAAGAAGAGTTGAACTAGTAAGTCCTGCCCTAATGGGAGAAAACATCTTAAAAAGTATAAATTCACTAATATTAAGGTAAATAGATGGTCTCAGTGAATGATGGGAGAAGATCTGAAGCTCTGCTATTCAGTTCAAAACTGTGTCCAGTCTGAAGGATCTGCCAGGGTGCCAGAGTGCTCTGCAGGAGAGTCCTTCTCTGCAAACCCTGGAGCAAGCAGAAAAGCCATTCTGGGGCTGCTATTCCAGCTCATGGTTGGTGCAATGTCATAGACTCCCTACCTCTGTTCTCAAACAGACAAAGGACAGAAGGATCTGTGCAGAGGGGAAACCTGCATTCCTAAACTGGACCCATCCATACACTGCAGAGAGGAATTGTACACAGAGCTGGAATCTACAAAGCACAAGAGTTCTGCAGCCTCTCAAATCTCTTTGCTTCCAAAGCTCACCATGTTCTAAAGCCAATCGAAAGCTGCAGTCAGATTTTTAAGTTCATCTGTAAAACCCTGGAAAGCTTGTAGCTTTGAGGCACCACTAAGTGCCTACGATAAAATTCCATCTCAACATTAGTACAGCCAAGTTATCTAATTACAAATTGGCCCACACACACCGTCAACAACTTGCCATCTTTGTACAAGTCGCTCAATATTTCGGGGTCTCTGCTTAAAGCCCTCACTGTTGGAATCAAAAGATTATAGGAGAAGCCCAGCTTTCAGTTAAAAGTAAAAGTAAGTTTCCAGGTCTTGTGATTGCAGAGTAAAACTTGAAAACGTGACCCATGTCCCCCCCATAAAAGCTCAGAAACCACAAGGAAAACAAACTAAAAATCCCTTCCAAAATACATTGTTTTTTTAAAGCTCATGACTCTGACAATAACGGGGAGGAGGCTCAAATCCAACTTAGTTTTGAACTATTTTATTTTTATTTTATTTTACAGTCTGGTGTTCACGAGGGTGTATCTTATATCCACACAGAACAAGTCTGATAAAAGCACTATCTTTTTGAACAAAGAGGGACCCAATAGATGTCAACAAAAGGCTAAGATTTTTTTTTAATAAGCTGTGACATTTGAAGCCTCTCTAATAAAAACTGTAGTGCCAAAGGCAAGAACTTCAAATCTTAGACACAGTCAATGTATCTGCACAAAAGCAAATATGACATGAAATCTTCTGGGTGTCCATATGGTCCATCTCTTCTCTTTTGAAGAAGGATGATGGGAGCTGCCAATCAGAAGACTGCACAGAGCTCGGAAGATAACCCTATCCTTATTAAAATGTTCCAGTGGCTGGAACTGTCATTGATTTTTTTTTTCATTTGAGAGTCATTAACAGCTGGGTTAAGTTGAGAGTTGCCATCTTTTTGTGAGGAGAGCAAAGATGTCCTTGTTACTCAATATCCCGAAGTGCTGCTGACTAACAAAAATAGATGGAGTCTGAATTTCCAAAGGTTCAGATCTGGGTACCTAGCTGAAAGTGGTCTCCCTCTCAAATCCCACTGAAATCGATAGGATCTACAGGTGATGGGTACTTCTGAAAATCAGTTACCTAAATATGGAGTTACGGACCTAATTTTAGACTGTGCAGCCTGACAGTGCACTAAGCCTGGAACACCATCACTGGTTCATTCACCTGCACATCTACCAATGTAAGATATGCCATCAAGTGCCAACAATGCCCCTCTGCCATATATATCGGCCAAACTGGACAGTCCCTACGTAAAAGAATAAATGGACACAAATCAGATATTAGGAATGGCAATACACAAAAACCTGTAGGAGAACACTTTAGTCTCCCTGGACACACAATAGCAAAGCTGAAGGTAGCCATCCTGCAGCAAAAAAACTTCAAGACCAGACAGACTTCAAAGAGAAACTGCTGAGCTATAGTTCATCTGCAAGTTTGACACCATCAGCTCTGGATTAAACAAAGACTGTGAATGGCTAGCTAACTACAAAAGCAGCTTCTCCTCTCTTGGTATTCACACCTCCAGATCAGCTACAAGAAGTGGGCCTCATCCTCCCTGATTGGATCCACCTTGTCATCTCTAGCCTGATTCTGGCCTGCATATTTATACCTGCCTCTGGATATTTCCACCAGATGCATCTGACGAAGTGGGTCTTTGCCCACGCAAGCTTATGCTCCAATACATCTGTTAGTCTATAAGGTGCTACAGGACTCCTTGTCGCTTTTGTAGATCCAGGCTATTCCTCTGAATCTTAATTCTGTTTTCAGAAGCGGATAGCTCACCGAGCATAGCTACTAGCCAGCAATAAGAAATGAGTGCATGCACTAGCTGATCTGCTCTCCAGGGTACCTGTGGTCTCCAAGCGTAAAGATCTCATTAGACACAGTTATGATTGTTTAGCAATAGATCCAGGTGGATTTAAAGGTTCATTGATGTTAATAAAAGGACATTTGGGAAAACACATTTTCCTGTCACTATAACCTATATTGCTGCAAAAGAGTGGAAAAACCATATACCATGGCATAGCTATATATCCATGATTTTATATGCAGTCTGCCTAGCTTTTCTGAGTATTTACAGACTGTACCTTACTCTCTGTGGATTCTTTTGGAGCAGTTATTCTGAAGTTAGTATCACAGAAACCCAGGTGGTATTTAAGCAAATGCCTAACTTCATGCATATGGAGTGCCACTAATTTCAATGGGACTCTCTGGATGTTTACTGTTAGGCATGTGAATAAGCACTTGGATAAATCAGGGTCAGTGTTCTTGGCCTTCTAGATGCTGAGCTCTCAAACCAGTTTTCTCCCCTAAAGCTTTTAACAATGCGGTGCTTTCAGTGACACTGGGTCGTGGGTGAGGACAACATCTGGCTAAAAAAGCTGGTGAAATGGTCTATTAAGGCCCGGATCCTCAGAGGTATTTAAGCATCTAACACTCACTGACTTCAGTGGGAATTTGGCACCTGAATACCTTTGAGGGGCCTAAACTACAGTGATCTAGGAATCTGGAAACCTTCCTCAGGCAAGAATGCATTAGCATTAGTGGGGAAAAGAGTTTCACCCAGCCACTCAGGTGAAGTGTCAGTAAAATATCATTTGTAATAAATAAAGCCTTTAGAGGCCCTCTCCAAGATTAGGGCCTTATTGTACTAGGGCAGTGGTGGGCAACCTGCAGCCTACAGACCACGTGCAGCCTATGGGGGTTCCACTAGCGGCCCATGAACCCCAACTGTCCCTCTCCACCCTGCGCCTCTTGTGCACTGAAGCCCCGCACTTCCTACTGCTTCCCCTCCCTCCCAGCACTTTCAGAGTAACCTGAATTTGCTGACTTGCGCTCTGTCCTCATCCCTCTCATAGCTTGAATGCCATGAATCAGTTCAAGCTTTCAGGGGCGGCGGAAGCAGGGATGGAGTGCGAATCAGTGGATTCATGGTGCTCCAGAAGTGCTGGGGAAGGAGGAGAAGGAACCGGAAAATGCAGGGCCATGGGCGGCAGGTGAAGGCCCATCTGGGGAAGGCAAGTCCCAGCTCCACCCTTTCTTCCTGAGGCCCCACCCCTTCAATAATCCAGTCCTGGCTTGCCACAGGTCTGGGACCTACCCAAGCTGCATCTCTGCATTGAAAGTGTATTAGGAGCTGGGTGGGCAGCCTGCTCGACTCAGTTCCAGCTCGTGCCGGGTCCCGTGAGGGGAGCTGGTTTTTAAACAGGCTCCCCTCATGGACTGGCTCCCGCCTGTCACCCCACACTGCTGCCTCTGATACAGAGGCAGCAGCGTGGGGTGGCAGGGAAGCTCCTCCAGCGTGGGGTCGGAGTGCATTGGCTGCCAGCACCACCGCCGGGGATTATAGAATAGTCGACTAACCAATAAGAATTCATGAAGTTACTCAACTATTCAATTAACTGATATTTAACATCCCTACTAGGTGAGTCAGCTTTATAAGTACTTTATGGATGTGTATGTACAGATATAGAAGCACAGAAATATCAAAGCAATCTGTATTCTAACAAGCCAAAAACAAAAAACCCCAGAAAACTGTCACAGCATTGTTGACCTACATTAGATGGCCAAATGGCCTGGCAACGTGTACTGCGAAGGTGTGATTTCTAAAGCACACCTGCGTGCTGCATACTAACTGGCACACGTGCATGCCAGCAAGCCATACTAAAGGTTCCCTGCTGAAAATAGCACTAGGTTAATGAGCACAAGGGATTTTTTTAAATGTGCAGCAGCAGGATCCACACCGGCCAGATGGTGTATAGCACTTTGGTATGCGTTAGAAATTACAGCTCTCTCATGTGCAGTATCATTACCAGTGCCAATCCTGAGGGATTGTCCTGGAGGCTCCAGGAATTAACAATTAATTGTAATTGTGGAAGAAAACAAGTAAGGCGATCCTTTTCAGTTAACTTTCGTGCCTCCTCTCTATCTATAATGATGTATAGCCCATATGGAGCTGGGCATAGAGAGGAGTAGAGGGGTGATGTTGTGCCAAATTCTCCCCGAAGCTTGGGAGAGACGGTACAATTGCTTGTAAGTTACATTTCTCACTGTAGGGAGGATTTTTTGCTTTTCTGAGTTTCAATCTCATCCCTCAGGGCTTTAATTTCTTTCTCTGTCAATCTGTCAAATGCTTACAGGTCCTTGGACCATGATGCATGTACGTGTAGTACACAGGGGTGCCTTTCGGCAGTGTGGGGGTATGCTTAGACTGATCCCCATCCATTTTAGTCATTCAGGGGAGTATCCTGTCCACTCCCCGTCCGTTCAGTGGTTTATAGGAAACTAAATCTACACACTCCAAAGAAGGGGTCTGCTGGGTCTAGAGCCGTGGTCACCAACCGGTCGCTCGCGAGCTACTGGTCGATCTCAAGGCCTCGACCAGTTGCTCGCGAGGCGTCCTGTAAGCCCCGCCCCCATTTCCCTCCCACCCCCCAGAAGCCACACTACTTACCTCTAGAGAAGACGGAAGTAGTGTCGGCTTCCGGCGCGCTGGGGTTTGGCCCTGGGGCTTCCCGGCGCGGGGAGGGGGTTGGCGTCGGGACAAGCGCCCGCGGGCCTTCCTGGCGTGGGTAGGGGGGTAGGCTCCCTGGGCAGGCGCGCGCGAGAGACTTTCTTTCACGGGAAGGCGGCAGGGGGTTGGCCCCGGCGCAGGTGAGCGCGCACGGGGCTTCCCTGCGTGGAGGGCGGAGTTGGCCCCGGGGCAGGCACGCATGGGGCTTCCCTGCACGGGGGGGTTTGGCCCCGGGGCAGGCGCGTGCGCGTGGCTTTCCCTCCACAGGTTGGCCCCCTGGGCAGGTGCGCACGCGCGAGGCTTTCCTGCACCGGGGGGGGGGGGGGGGAGGTTTGGCCCCGGGGCAGGCGCACGTGCGGGGCTTCCCTGCGCGGGTGGGGGGGGGGGGTCGGCCCTCTGGGCAGGCGCACACGCGAGGCTTTCCTGCATGGATGGGGGGGGGGGGGTCAGCCCCCTGGGAAGGCACTCGCTGGTTTCCGGGGGGTGGGGGAGAATGCTGGGAGGAGGGAGATGCAGGGGACTCTCTGCCTCCACTAGCATCCCACTCCCCTGTCCTCAACTACAGAATGCTGTCCCCATTCCTGTCCCCACTCCCTGAATTCTGTCCCCATTCGCGTCCCCACGCCCCGAACTCTGTCCCCACTGGCACTCTGTCCCCTGCTGCAAAATCCTGTCCTCTGCCCTCCCAGCACCCTGTTCCCTCTCCCCTGCCCCCAGCCACAGTACTCTGTCCCCACAAAATGTATAATTATAAATGCTTCATTTTAGATTTAAATAGCATGAATAAAAAACAGACCATTTATTTCATAACTATAAACACGTGATTTTGTATGTATCGCATAATTTAAAAATAAACTGTTTATCAGAGTGTGTAAGTAAGGGCTGGGGATAGCAAGTGATGGACAGGAGGAGAATAGAGATGGCGGGGCTTCAAGGAAGGGGCGGGGCAGTAGATCTTCGTCTGTTCTGAGATTTGAAAAGTGATCTTGGGTGTAAAAAGGTTGGAGACCACTGCTCTAGAGTGTCAGACCTTATCAGCAGCTCATGAAATAAGGGGAGTCGTCACTCCCTCACATATCCGCTGGGTCTTGAGGTTCGGCTGACCCCCCTTGCGTTCAGAACTCCCTCGTGGGAGAGCCCTGGTGCGGCTGGAATCAGCTTACTTCTCAGAGACCTGGGCAGCGGCATTCATACTCCACTCATTACATTCACACTCAGCATGCTTTTCACACAGAAATTTTCCCACTTTTAGATGCATCTCTCTTTATGGACCTCGTCTATATTTGGGGTGGCAAACAACACTGTTCCCCCCGGGGCGGCAAACAACACATTTCCCCCCAGAATCACAGCAGTTCCCAGCACTGCATAAACCTAGGTGCCTTATGTCCAGACGCAATACAATTTTCTTCCCGTACCTGAAGCGGCACCACCAATAACACAGCAGTTCCCAGCACTGCATAAACTTAGGCCTACTCGGGGGTAACAAAACAACCTCCCCAGAACCGCTTTGCGTCTGACCTTGTTGCAGATTCAAGAAGTTCGGATGGTATGAGCCCAGCGAGGCAGACGACCCCACAGGCAGTCCTCCTCTACACTACAGTAGAGATTTCAAAAGGTCTCTTACCTCTCATTTGGCGCCCTGGGGGATGAAGGGGGACGGTCTGCAGCCGCTGTTGCTGTCTTCAATCAGGCGTTGCCATCCGAGTCACGGCACCAAATTGTGGAAGAAAACACTGTCCTCACTCTGCGTTTGTAAGCAATAAGTAGCCAGAGGCAGTTTTATTATGAGCTGCAGCAAGGGAAAACTGGTTTGGACGCGGGGGGGAAGAAGCCCCCCCCAGGAAGATCTTCGAATACAAGCAATTATGAAGCAGTTTATATACTGTCCATTAGATATAATAACAATAACAATTAGTCTCCTTCTCATTACAAACACCAATGACTAACAGTTATTTTAGTTCCACCCAGATGCTCCTTATCTCAAGGTCTCTGCCAGAGTCAGCATTCTATCCTTATCTCCGTATGGAGGTGAGAAGCAAAGGCAGCATCTAATTACAGATCTCGCATTGTCAGGCCACAGACTTAGCTTGACTCTTGCTCTCTTGTTAACAAGACCAAGATGGCTGCACACCAATTCCCTTATTTCCTTTTCCTGCCTCCACATAATTAAGTCATGTGATGGAACCTTCAGGACTACATCCACCCAAAACTGGCAGCCCTAAAGTGGTATGTTGTGTAGACAAGCCCCAATATGTGCTTCAAGATGGACATTAGGTTAGAATACACAGTGCCAAAAAACAAGAGACCATTTTTATTTTACCCATTTAGTTTTGGCTCAATGTATCAGGTGCTGTTAGAATTCTCTGTTCTGATCTGTACCTTGTGGACTGTCTACACTCTGAGCAATGGCCCAACAGCCAGTAAAACTTTCTGGGATAAACCCTAAGCTCTCCTGATCCACAGCTGTTTCCTTTTAGTTCTGCTGGATTTATGTCAATGAAAACGTGGCAATATCTGCATAGCAACACTTGGAACTTTCCCATCAACCCAAATGGCAGCAGGAGCCGCCTTGGTTTAGTCAGTATAAAGAAAATGAGTGCTAGCTGGATTAAGGAGAATTTGTTTTTTTTCTTTTAAATACACACCTCAAAAAAACAGAAGTTGGTAGGAAAGTCAAATCTCTGCAAGATGTGTGAGAACAACAACTCCATAAGGATCTGCTGAAAGAAATTGCATCTATTAGGTGGCATAGGCTAAACAGATCCTTCTCACTCCCCTCCCTTAAATAAGAGGTTTGGTGGTCCATTTGGGATATGACTTTGCATCAGCAAATCTCCAAGGGCAACCAGGACAGCTGTTTGTAATGCATTTAGCTATCATCACTTCCATCTCTTATTTCTGTAAGTAAGGATGTGTTGCTGATGCACTGCAGCAGATGAATGTAAATTAACAAGTCTTCCAAGTGGGGAGAGATTTGATCAGTACCTAATCCATAAAAGCAAATCCTTTATCCTATCACCACCTCAAGAGATATTAAAAATGTCCAACTTTGGCACCTACATTCAGTGGGCAGGAAATGAGCTGTGGTGGTGGAGTAGTTGTTTTTAAAGATACCTGAATAAATGGTTAATAAATAAAATAATAAAATTAATACACTGAAGTAAATATGGCTTTAGGTATCTAACGTTAGGCACCTACCTGCGAGAAAAATAGTTTCTATTGCTAACATTCTTTGCATGACTCTATGAAAACTTTATTCTTTTCTCTCCAAGGGAACTGACAACTGTGGGACCTTGTACACAAGTGATTTGCTGCATTAATCCACTAGAATCTCAAATATCAGAAGGGTAGCCATGTTAGTCTGGAACTGCAAAAGCGACAACGAATCCTGTAGCACCTTATAGACTAACCGATGTATTGGAGCATAAGCTTTCGTGGGCAAAGACCCACTTCGTCAGATGCATGTAGTGGAAATTTCCAGAGGCAGGTATAAATATACAGGCAAGAATCAGGCTAGAGATTCTTGCCTGCTTATTTATACCTGTCTCTGGAAATTTCCACTATATGCATCTCTGACGAAGTGGGTCTTTGCCCACGAAAGCTTATGCTCCAATACATCTGTTAGTCTATAAGGTGCTACAGGACTCGTTGTCGCTTTAGCATCTCAAAATGCTTTACAGACACTATAGCACTGCAGACTATCACCACCAGATTACAACATTCACTCTGAAAATACCAGTGGGCAACTTTTGATACCTCATCATTGATCTTTAGCATAATGAGCAGGTTAGACCAATTGCTGCTGTCATTCTGGGAGTTACATGGGTTGAAAGGTTTTCAGCTAGATTTAGATGCTTACTGTCACACATATGGCACGTGGCTTTTGTTTTTCAAACCTACTACGAAATACAAACAGGAGCTAATAGTTTTCCCCTACCTTCTACTTTTCTACCTGCCATATTCATTCTACCCTGCAGCTTGCAGGCTAACAAATACACTAGAGCCGCTACCCCCATCACCTCAAATAAATCTTTGCACAAAATAAACATGCAACTGAATTGTTCTACATAGACAGACTTCATTAACCACCCTCTGCTGTTATTTGTAGGGCAGAGCACAGCAATGAGATGCAACATTGTTCTTCAGTTGTCAGAAGTCACTTTTCTCATCATAATCTTCTGCTATCAGGTATTGAAAACCTAAATGTTATGCTGAACCTGTGTTCTTCAGCACTTGGGGCGGGGGAAGCTGAATGTTTACCTTCTCACAGCTCTTATTACAGCTGAATTTCAGTGAACCAAAGAGACAGGATGTGAGAGGGGGCTCCATTTATATTAAGATGTACTCTCATCCAACAACTGTGGCAGGGGGGACGGAACGGGGACAGATGTGTTGTAAAGAATTCATGGGGATTTGAACATGCATTCTTCTTAATCACTTAGATAACATGGATAGGATTTGTAATTTAACCCAAAACACTAATGGTCTGCATAAGAACCTATAGCTGACTCCTTCTGAAAGAAACCCTTATTTCAGTTCTGAGATGTCAACCTAAAAATGTTAAGAAGCTTACATAACAGAAACTGGAAACGAACAACTTGGATTACATGCCCCAGAGCATATTAATTGCTTGCTGGAGGACAGCAGGGGCTTTGCCTCAATGTTTATGCCGAAAAGATCATTCCAGACATCTGTATGCTTTTGGCTGAAATAATCCGTTTCTTGAAACTATTTTTTAAAATGTTTCCCTCCAGCTTTCTTCTCCTTCTCTGTTGAATGCAGCAGGTCTCATTTCTTTATCTATGTCTGCCAACAGAAGCTGCACATACAAACTATAGTACAACTTAAAAGTTTACTGTGACTGAAGGGTTTAGCTATCATCTCCACTCCAAAATGCATCTTAAGTTTCGAGAACTTCAGCTAAGGTGTGAAATCAAAAATTATATGTCTCCATGCATCTGTTGAAGTGTTTTTTACCCACAAAAGCTTTGCCCAAATAAATCTGTTAGTCTTTTAGGTGCTACAGGACTTGTTTTTGCAGATACACTGTACTAACACGGCTGCCTCGCTGACACTTATGAGCTGACATCTTAAGACCTACTCCGGAGCAGATTCTGCCTCATTAGATCATCACCCAGAGGCAAGGAATGTTAGATGTCAAGTGAATATTAAAATACAAACTTTTCACACTACTGTATATAGTTATTCAAGATAAGCAGACTAGACTGCAACAAATTAAAGTTATTTCACAAAACTGCTGTTGTGTTGTCCATTTTCACCAAGACAAAACTGAACAGTATGTGCTAAGTATGAACCCTGGAAAAAATAATCCCAGTTATACATATACAGTGAGGGGTTCTAAATTAGCTGTTACCACCCAAAAACAATCTTGAACTCACATTCAATAGTTCTCTGCAATCTGAAGAGAGATTAAAACGACAGACTTTTCATCTTAGAAAAGAGAGGACCAAGGGGGGATATGCTAGAGGTCTATAAAATCATGACAGTTATGGAGAAAGTAAATAAGGAAAAGGTATTTAATTGTTCCCAAAAGAACCAGGGGTCACCAAATGAAATTAATAGATAGCAGATTAAAAACAAACAAAAGGAAGTATTTCTTCACACAGCGCAGAGTCAACCTGTGGAACTCCTTGCCAGAGGATGTTGTAAAGACCAGGACTTCAATAGGTTTCAAAAAATAACGAGATACATTAATGGAGATTAGGTCCATCAATAGTTATTAGCCAAAATGGGTAGGAATGGTATCCCTAGCCTCTGTCTGTCAGAGGCTGGAAATGGGTGACAGGAGAGAGATCTCTTGATGATTACCTGTTCTATTCACACCCACTGGGACATCTGGCATTGGCCACTGTTGGAAGACAGGATGCGGGGCTAGTTGGACCTTCGGTCTGACTCAGTATGGTTGTTCTTTTGTTTAAGGTGTAGCAACAATCAACAAGACTAACTGTCAGGAATATTTCAGAGGAGTAGCCAAGTTAGTCTGTAACTGGAAAAACTTAAACAATGAATAGTCTAGCAGCATTTTAGAGCCTAACAAAACATGTACAATAAACTTCAGATAATCCGGCACCTTTAGGACCCAGGGGGTGCCGGATTATCCGATATGCCGGACTATCGGAAGGGGGGGCTATGAGGGGTCTCGGGTGGGTTGGCATGGGGGGGATGCCAGCCCAGACCCCCTCATAGCCCCCCCTTCCGATAGTCCGGCTCTGCCCCAGGCGTCCCTGATTCAGCCGCTGCTGGTCAGTTTCAGCAGCGGCTGAATCAGGGACGCCTGCAGCAGAGCAGCTGGAGTGCTGCCTGGTTGGTCCCGTAGCGCCGACCCTTAGCGCGGCGAGACCAACCCAGCAGCACCCCAGCTGCTCTGTCCCAGGTGTATCCAAGTCAGCTGCTGCTGAAACTGACCAGCGGCTGACTCCAGGAAGCCCGGGGCAGAGCAGCTCTGCCTCCGGCTTCCTGGAGTCAGCTGCTGATAAGTATCAGCAGCGTCTGACTTGGGGACACCTGGGGTAGAGCAGCTGGAGTGCTGCCGGGTTGGTCCAGTAGCGCCGCTCCTCGGCGCTGTGGGACCAACCCGGCAGCCCCCCTGATGCTCTGCCCCAGGCATCCTGATTCAGCCGCTGCTGAAACTGACCAGCGGCTGACTCCAGGAAGCCCGGGGCAGAGCAGCTCTGCCTCCGGCTTCCTGGAGTCAGCCGCTGGTCAGTTTCAGAAGCGGCTAAATCGGGGACAGCTGGGGTGCTGTCGGGTTGGTCCCGCAGCTCCAAGGGGTAGCGCATGGGGACCTACCCGGCATCACCCCAGCTGCTCTGCCCCCGGCTTCCCCGATTCAGCCGCTGGTCAGTTTTAGCAGTGACGGAATCGGGGAAGCTAGGGGCAGAGCAGCTCCAATGGTCCGGCTGCGGAGCACTTCCGGGTTCCTGGTGGTGCCGGACCATCAGGAGTGCCGGACCATCAGATACCGGACCATTGGAGTTTTACTGTAGATGGTATCATAAGCTTTCGTGGGCACAATCTGTTTCTTCAGATGAATGGAGTTATTAAAGGACCTTTAAAGTAACATCGGACACAAGAAAAAAAGTGAATGCTGCCTAATGCAATGTTACCTCAGACTGCAAGTCTGACTAGCTATTCAAGGGAAACAGCAGTTAACGTAGTTAAAATCTGACTTCTCATCTCAATTTCATATTTAGAGGTTTGGGAGGGAGAAAGGAGAAACACTTGTCACCACCAGCAGCTTGAAGTTAAATCTGACACTTCCATTCACATTGGAAGAGGGGGAAAACATGACTAAAGTTTCACGTAACTTTGGAATTAAAAGCAAATTAGGAATTTACTTTCCAACTTTTGTCCATAAGCACAAAGCTCGATGTCTAATTCAAACTAACTCTTGAAATTAAACATATGTTGATTAGATAATCCCCTACCACTTACATTTGTGTTACCTGAATAGTGAATAAAGCAAACAGCCAAATGCTGACTTTCAGTGTGCAACTGCTCCTGTGTTTTGCAGAGATGGAAATTTATTTTTTGACCACACAAACTAATTTAAAAGTATCCACACAAGCTTGCTGTATTGAATGTTAGATTGATGACAAAAGTCTCAGAGGGGTAACTGTGTTAGTCCGTATCCGCAAAAACTATGAGGAGACCTGTGGCACCTTAAAGAATAACATATTTATTTGGGTATAAGCTTTCATGGACAAAACGTACTTCATCAGATGCAGCAATGAAGTGGGGTTTTGCCCACAAAGCTTATTCCCAAATAAATCTGCTTGTCTTTACGATGCCATAGGATACTCTGATTTTTTTGTTAGATTTATGCAATTCCTGGGTACAGAGCAGAAATAAGTACAAAGCATTTCATATTAATTTATTTTCATTTAAGATTTAGTTCAGTTTCCTTATGCTTTGCTAACTTCATATAAAAAACCTCAAACATGATTCAGACACACAACAGTATTAAAACCAAAAATATCTTTTTATTTCATATACAAACTGACAAAGTCATGCTAGGAAAAATAACTTTTGTACATTTTCATCTGCACTGACAAAACAATTCATCCTAGGAATCCAACCTTCTGTCGTGTTGTCCCTAGACTCTCTTCTTTATCTAAGATCTTCTGTAGGGAAGTGTGCAACGTTTTGCCCACCCTTTTTCCTGTCTGTAATGCAAAAAAAGCAAGACAAAGCTGAGGTAGCCAACAAACAGAAAGAGAATTTATGGGGAATACTTCCCCTTCTGTCATCTATTTTTTCCATTAATGATTAGTGTACACCAGCTGTTGGAAACAACATATTTAAACTAAGACAAATTGCATATTATGCATCTTGATCACAAAATTCTGCAAAACAAAAACCAAACAAACCCTACAAAGCAATTGTTTAAATCAGGGACAAGGGCTCTAATTTATCATACGCCAGATTCCCTAGTATGAGCCTGCCCCTTTGTGCCAGGCAGGTGCCTCACGGGCTAGATTTCATCTCATCGACCAGTAGGCTATTTCTTTTGCAGCAGGGAACTCTCTAATGGCATAAACCTAGTGGAAGCAACTCCTGCACCAGCCTACTTCCCCCAAGTATCTAGTAAATGGGACATGCTGAGAGAGGAAATACATGCATGGGTTTGTCCGTAGAAGGGAGGAATTCAGTAGCTCAGTGCAGTAGCGGCAGCGGCCAGGAGCTACAAGCTCTTTACATTGTTGCCGAAGCCCTGGGCAATATGCACAGAGAAGGCTAGTGGTTCCCCAGCCCTTCCACTCAAGGCCCCACAACTTCTGGGGCCACAGAGTTGCTTCTCCCCCCTATTACCCCAGGGTCCAACAAATCTGTCAGCTACCTGTGCATGGCGGGGAGGAGGGGGGGGGGGGAGAAGGATGCAGTAAAACTCTATTGCAAAGATATCTTTGGTGTGTTTTAGCAGTGGTATAGATCAGAACTTCCACTGGGCAGCTTTAACAGACCAAGGCCTGGCTGGCACCATAAGATTCTCTGATGCCCTGAGCAGAGAACAATATAGTTCACTGTCCTTAAGAGGTCCATGGGTAGCTCCAGCTGCAGGTATTGAACAAACTATGGCCAATTTGTCCAGAGGATACTGTGCCTCAATTTTAACACTGAAGACCCATAAAACTACCTAACTGGGGGCAAGTCCAAGCACCTTACAATGAAGCAGATTCTCTGATCAAGGAGCCAGGCTACTGGAGTAGGAGACAACTCTCTCAGCCCATCCACAGCCGTACTCTTCTGTAGCATCAGGGAGAGGATTTGGGGTGAACTTGGGAGAGATGGGGTGTTAGAAGACTAGTGGATCTACTGATCCATGGAACTCCGTGGAGGAAAGGTGCAGAAGTTGTTACAATCAATGGGCTCGGATAACAGATACAGAGGTGCTCTGCAGCCCCATGGAGAAGGGGGCAGGAGAGGGATTATGTATTCTGTCTATCCCTATTCTGCTCTGCTGGATGCCCACCTACCCCCAAAAAATAGCTCCAACAGAAGGCCTGTTTACCCTCGCTTGGCGCACAGATCCTGTATTTTACCCACTGTCGTCTCAGTTTTTCCTGCCTGACTCCATTGTAGATAATTTTAATCCAGTAAGGGGTGCAGCCAGAGCAGCTTCCCAGAGCTGAATCGTTATGCTGCTTTTCTAAAAGCAATGCACTAGCTGGAATGGCTGTTCACCCCAAGGCTGACAGTGCTGAACAGATTCTGAGCTGGAGCCAATCCACTGGAGGATATAAAAGTGTCAAGCAAGGGTTATGAAACTGTTCCATTTCGCATACCCTGTGCTTTTGGCTTTGTTTAGTCCATCTGTTTCCAAAACAGGCTGTTGTATTGGGAACAGGGCCAGCCAGACCCCCGGCCAACAAAAGAATTCTTTGCTCCCTCCCACTCCCCCCCAAACCCTTTTCTTGTTTACTGCAGTAAAATACATATCCACTTAAGAAAGAGTTTTTTTAAAACAAGTGAGGGGCAACATGACATACTGGGGTACAGGGGTAAGTTTTAAATCTTAGGTTGTCACAGGAGTTAATAATTGTTTGTACAACATTTAGCTTTTGTAAATCCAGCCCTACATGAGTTAACATTTAACTCATTTTTTTCCAGCTGGAACTGGCTGCTTCACCTACTTATGAGTTTTTGAAAAATCCCATCAAACTCCTCTCTCCATCACTAGATACCTTGGAAATATCTGCCCCTTGGTGTCTTTAAATGTTCAAAGCGCTATACCAACTCTGATTCCAGGAATACACCTGTGGGGCAGGCTACAAATTACTCTCTTCATTTTACAAATTGATACACTAGGACACAAAGGTGAAACAACTTGTCCCAGAAGAAACGGTAGCTCAATGGAAGAGCCAAGATTAACACTCTGGCGTTAAATTACATCAAAAGAAAGTGAGGAGGCATGATACTTAGCACGACATTTCCACTTCAACCTGTTATTTTCAAACCCGGCTCAAATTTCTGCATTCCTCACGAGAGCTGGTCAGGAATATTTGATAAAACATTCGTTTGCTAGAAAATGCTTATTTGTAAAAATAAATGTTTACAAGAACGTACTAGTTTTGACAACAGTTTCAATTCCAGAATGGAACTGGGGGAGAGCCCTCCAAAATAGTTAAAGGGTTGGTGGTTAAAGCCTTCTCCCTGATGTGCAAAACCCAGATTCAAGTCTCTGCTGCACCTGATTCAGAGCACAGACTTAAACCTGAGTCTCTTACATCCCAGCTGTGTGCCCTAACTGCCAAGCTATTAATTCTGGAGCTGGCATCTCTCTGCCTTCTCACTAGTGTTTCAGATAAACATATATTTCACCCCCAATGCAAAAGGGGACAGGTTTTTAAAAATCTCAAAATTTTCACAGGATGGGGAAAAAAACATTTCCTACTCAGTTCCATTTCTCACTAGGGCCATGTATTATGCCAAATGTGAAAGTTTTCAGAAACAAAGTCAATATCGCAGGGGTGGGAAACCTAGGAAAATCAGTCAGGGGCCACACACAAGTGAGAAGCCAAAAACAAACAAGCAAACCAACCTTTACTGATGTGCACCCCTCCCCCCCAACTGAGAAGCAGACACTTCCCATGTTCCTCTCCCACACCAGAACCTAGTGGGGCCCAGCCTAGTAGATTTTCTGTGCTGCAGCCCTATGATGGGGCAGCGAGGGGGCTGGAATTCAGCGCACATTCCCCAATGCTAGGGGGAACCCTGAGCCTCAGGGGCCAGATCCAGGCAAGCCGGGAGCTGTATCTGGCTCCAAGGCCTGAGGTACCCCACCCCTGCAATACTGAATTAGAGTGTAAATGAAATGTAAAGCTCGTGTACAAAATTCATTTGTATATACTTTTAAGGCCAAGTCTGCATGAGAAATTTCACACCAAATGGGAAGCTTATGACAGATGCCTAAAGAAGGATTTAAAATGAAATTCCCAAGTTAATGTGAACTACAGCTAGCTACCATAGTACTTCTTTATAAGTATTCTTACAAAAAAGAACAATCACATCAATAAAAGGACAGATACAAAAATGTGAAAACAAAATGTGAAAAGTAAAGTACAGGCAGTCCCAGAGTTACGCGGATCCGACTTACGTCGGATCCGCAGTTACAAACGGGGCCCTCCCTCTCCCTGGTCTCCAGCAGACCAGGGAGAGGAAGCAAAGCGGCGGAACACACGGGCAGCGGACAGCCCAGACGCGTCTGGGCTGTCCGCTGCCCGTGTGTTCCGCCGCTTTGCTCTGCTCTGCTCCCTGTCCCCCTGGTCTGCAGACAAGGGGGACGGGGAGCAAAGCAGAGCAGAGCAAAGCGGCGGAGCACGCGGCCAGCGGACAGCCCAGACGCGTCTGGGCTGTCCGCTGCCCGCGTGTTCCGCCACTTTGCTCCCCGTCCCCCTGGTCTGCAGACCAGGGGGACAGGGAGCAAAGCAGAGCAAAGCCACGGAGTCCGAGGGCAGGAGGATAGCCACGGTGTGTCTGGGCTGTCCCGCTGCCCCCGTGCTCCGCGGCTTTGCTCCGGACGCCTGTGGTACAGCAGCTGGGGCACAGCAGCTGTGGCACTGCTGGTTGGTCCCGTAGTGCCGCTCTGGGCGCCACTGGACCAACCCAGCAGCACCCCAGCTGCTCTGCCCCAGGTGTCCCCAAGTCAGCAGCTGCTGAAAATGACCAGTGGCTGACTACAGGAAGCCCCTGCCCCGGGCTTCCTGGAATCAGCCGCTGATCAGTTTCAGCAGTAGCTGACTTGGGGATGCCTGGGGTTCTTAAGTTAAATCTGTATGTAAGTCAGAACTGGCGTCCAAATTCAGCCGCTGTTGAAACTGATCAGTTTCAGCAGCGGCTGAATCTGGACGCCAGTTCCGACTTACATATAGATTCAACTTAAGAACAAACCTACAGTCCCTATCTTGTACGTAACCCGGGGACTGCCTGTAGTATGATGGTTACGATTATTAGCTAAATACGTTAATTACATGAAAAACAAATTATGCAAATTAAAGAGTATACTGTGAATTCCAGTTCACAACAAGTTTCAGTTCTGTTATGAGGGAACTGATTTACATTAAAGAATTGTTGTTTTCCTTTGAGTTTTAAAGGAAAATCATCAGGCTTGAAACTTGTTCTTTATGAAGTAAATATAGGGTTTGTAAATAACATTAGTTACCTTAACTTTTAAGTAGTTTTATTAGTATGACACTACTGTACAGAAGAAAACTCAAATTATTGCAGTGTCAGAAGGAACATCCAAAACTTTTTTCCTAAATGAAATTCATTTCCATAGGAATTTCAGATTTCTTGAAAATGCCTGGGTCCTTCCACAGGTCACTTTCTGCATCTTAGTAAGTTTTCAATAGCCCTTTAATTATGCACATATTACAATTTTTCATATGCTCAAGAGCCACTTCACCATTATGTGAGCTAAAGTTGCTAGTCAGCATTTCTTACCTCCATCATCTCAAAGATACTTTCTGGATCAAGACTACCATTCCCCATTTTCTTCATGCACGTAAGGAAACCTCTGTTGGTCACAGCAAGCAGCAGGCTGGCCAAAGAGCAAGCTTCTTCCTGAAGGGTAGCATCAACCACATGCCTACAACCAATCTGTAGAAACAAAGACATTTTATTTTGAATTTTTAAAAATTGTTTTGTATCCAAATAATTATGGAAAGGTTATTACTAAGTGATGGAATTCGATCACTGGAGGTAACTCTACGAAATCAAAGTCATTGCAGATATAGCAGTCATTAAATAAAGTCCCTTGATATAGGACTTGCTTGTAATTGCTGACAGCATATTACTATGTGTGCATGCATATAACCATTAGGAATGTTAGCGTACAGTCATGTAAATGATTAACTGATAAGCCTGGGCTTATTGGTTAATCCTAACAACTACATGCATTCTTTCCCGCTTTCCCCACCCCCTCAGCTGTGTCTATATTAGTAGCATCAAGGATGGGGGGGAGGGGAGGTGGGAGCCAGTGCCTGTGGGGAGCCGGCTTCCCATTGGTACCAGATCCCACGGAGCCCTTTGTCCCCGCTTGTTGCCTCCTACAGCTGCCTTCCCCCTCCATTGTGCTGCTGCTCTGTATCAGATGTAGCAGCCGAGGAAGGTGAGGGGCAGGCGGGATGTCGGCACAGGCCCTGTGGACAAAGGATTCTGCTGCAGAGCAGTCTCTATCTGTTTTGGGCCCATGCTCACTGTGGATACAGTCTGCTCCATGGGATGCCAGCTCAGCCTCTGTCTATGGGAAGCTGCCACAGAGTAACCTCTACCCGCGGATGACCCGGGATTGGATAGAGGCTTCTCCATGGGATGTCGGCGCAGCACCTCTCCACGAGGAGTTTGGGCTCCCTTCTGGGAGCGCACTGGCTGCTGGCCCCACTCCAGGGGACTATCAAATAATTGTGTAACGGGTAAGATTTGGTGTGGCTACACAATTATTCAATAAAACAATATCTAACATCTCTAATAAGCATACGATGTACATAAGATAAACATGCATCTTTGGCCATTTCACCTACATTATGACTCTTAATTCATTCCCATGGAACTTAGTTTAACATTCCAAACATCTGGCAATAGCAGATATATTTTAGCAGATTATATTTATATATTTTTAAAACAGGATCAACTTGCCACCTCAAGGTTTCTTTTTTTCCCCTCAGCTGTGAAATTTTATCCATAAAAAGTTACACATGCTCGAGGCTCAGGAGAGGTGAGATTCAGTGTCCGCCTCTGTGACAGCTTTTTATGCAACACTCAGAAAACACAATGATCTGCCTGATGGCATGCAAGCTATCTCATGCCCAAGCCAGGGAGGACCGTTGATATTAACACCATTGCTGTGTTTGCTCGAAAGGTTAGAGAGATGGGCAGATAACATTTTCTATCAGAAGTGATGCAAGTAGGATATGCAACACACACCATGAACATAATTTACTTTACAGCACATTTTTTAAAATAGTGATATGAGGGAGAAGTAGACCAGATAGCCATGAACAAAGAGTTCCGCTTCCTGCTCTGAGTTCCTGCTGGGTGTAGGTCGCTTAACTTCTCTGTGCCTTAGTTGTTCTATTTGAAGTATAATGGCAATAATGCTTACCTGTCTCCCAGGATGTTGGTAGGCTTGAGGTTAGCTCCATCAACAAAGTTTGTTTCTTCAGTGGCTCACCACATAGATTTGGAACATTTTAAATAGCTCTTGGGTATTATTTTAGCATATTAGAGAAGCCAATACTAATATCCACTTCACTTTCAGTGAGCTGGTGGATAGATAGTTAATTGTTCCAGTCTCAGAATACCGCAGGATTAGCTATTGTAGATTCCTACTTCAGCAAGACATACAACTTGTGGAGGAGATGGAGCACTCTCTCCACAAAGATTTCCATCCCAACTTCCCAGATCAAAAAATAAATTCAAGGATGGAAGTAAAGAACGTATTTTCAGTACAGGGGTATCTCTCATGGCTCTGGTCATCAATGAAAAGATGTGTTGTTGCAACCAGCAATGGCAGGTCAAATCTTGTAGTCAATCTATAGAAGAGTCACAAGCTAGATGAAACAATATACAAACTTCTACAGGCTTACTTTGCTTAATGTGATGATGCAGGGTACATTATCCACATTAAGTCGAATACAGTCGTAAGGGTCATCGGAGAGCTCAATCTCTTTCGATCCCTCTTCATCCTCCAAAACACGTACTTTAGGTATCCTATTGAAACAGAAGTATATGCAAAATGTAACGGATATTACTTCACCACTCTCCAATCTGTTATGTAAACCTGCATGATTCGTAGAGAAAATAAAGCTCTTAAGATGTCTAAAAGATATGTTTTCCATCATTATTTTTAAAGAAAGGGAATGAAGATGAACAACTACCAAACTCCCCTAAAAACAAACACATTTATTTTTGGTACTGAAAGATTTTAGTTTTTATTCTGAAGAAAGCTTCTGGTCTCTAGAGTCGCATCAGTTAATGTTAAAATGCTTTTTTCTTTTGTTTAAACATGCCAGCAACTAAGTGATCAACATGCAAGTGATCAAATAGCAAGTACGAGTGCTTACAAAAATCCATTTCTTCAGAATTTAGATTAATTCAAATACTAGGCCTCTTGCTACAGTTACATAGCTAGGCTATGTCTAGACTGGCCACATAAGACGGAATAGGCATGCAAAGCAGGCAAGCCAGAATAGGGAAATCCGCAGGGGATTTAAATATCCCCCGCGGGATTTAAATAAACATGGCCGCCGCTTTTTTCCCGGCTTGGGGAAAAGCCGGAAAAGAGCGTCTAGACTGGCGCAATCCTCCGGAATAAAGCCCTTTTCCGGAGGATCTCTTATTTCACCTTGCAAGTAGGAATAAGAGATCCTCCGGAAAAGGGCTTTATTCCGGAGGATCGCGCCAGTCTAGACGCTCTTTTCTGGCTTTTCCCCAAGCCGGAAAAAAAGCGACGGCCATGTTTATTTAAATCTCCCACGGATTTCCCTATTCTGACTTGCCTGCTTTGCATGCCTATTTCATCTTATGTGGCCAGTCTAGACGTAGCCCTATAGTATGAAGCAGCTGTAAAGTGAGGCAATGCAGTCATCTGGGCTCTGCAGATGGCAACTTCTCTGGTCCTGTTGCTTATAGTTTAGCCAAGCAAAAAACAGATTTACGCTAACAAGGCTCTGATCTTGTTTGAAAACTATGATCCATAATCCTGTGGGTGACAGTGAAATTCATACCAATTTTGTGTTGCTGCTAGTGCTCGGAAAAGCTATGACCAAAGCAGACATAAGAACTAATGTTATTCAAGGAAGAAGGAGATTAGCCTTCCCCTCCATAATTAGAGTGGCAGAATGTTTTTCTCTCCAGCTGAGAGATTCTCCCTCTTCCACAGTTAGAGCCTCATGGCTGCTAGTAAAAGATAGGTATGAAAAACAGATCCATCAAGTATGGTCCCAACTGAAGCTGAGGTAGAAATCTCAGCATCCTCCATAAAAGATAGGATGTCAGGGGCCAGACCTCTCACAAAGGTGCTGATTTAACTCCCAACAATCAAATTTCACCTCTATCTATGGCTAGCAGGTTTAGGCTTTCAACTAGTGTCAAGAAATATATGGTCAATTTTTTCTGTGCTAGACATCTGCAAAATACAAATTACCCTCTCACACTCCTGATCAATCCCTATTAGACACAGTAACGAAAATCAAGCAGCACAAGTTTGGAGAAGTATTTAGGATGGGATAACCTTGTATAGGTGAATGTTTTAGATTTCCCCGCTTTGGCGAAGTATAATCAAGAGAAAAACATGAATTCTTTAAGCATCTTTCTTTAGAACAGATTTTACATTTTCATAAAGGATTAACTATACTTTCCCCAAACCCTTTGTGAAACAGATGAAGCAATGCCTGAGATCTTCATTTTTACGATTACTTACAATGTAAATGCAATGGATAAGTCTCTATAGCTTAAAATTTGTCACACTAGATTTGGCTTATTATATGGATTGCATAAGTCCCATAGAAATTTTACAAAAACATATAACATTCTTATGGTACTGAGTAGAACATCAGTTGGAATAGTTTCTAAATAATCATTTGCTTTCTTTTTGCTTCCCAGAACATGAAGGCAATGCAATTTTGATAGAGTCCACTGGTGTAAGAAAGCTGCTTCCCCCAGGGACGAATATAGCATGAAAGTGCTTACTTTGCAGGCCAGTAAAAAGAAAATAGGTATTCTCCCATTTCTATGCACTTTCCTTGGAGACAAAACACACCTCAATGCATCTCTGAAAAATTAGCTTTGATGACTGAATGACATCTAACAGCAATGTTTGTTTATATTAATACTTTTACAGCACAGTGTTGTATGTGTTACAAATTAGACTCAAGAGACTTCTTGTGTGTGTTCTGTAACATCTTTTGAAGTAAAATATCTGAACTGATTTAATGAAAATTTTTCCTTACAGAAACAACGTGTTTTTTATTTTATTTTTTGATCCCTGGAAAGTATTTTAGTTTTCTGCAGTTCATACTGAGTCCTTTTGGCAAGTAATTCAGAATAGCCCAGATTTCTGTAGACAGATGAGGCATATTCTATGCATAATACTAACCAAACAATAATCTTTTAAAATAAACAGAATACAACTGGTTTGTATAGTCTTATAGATGCATCTAAAGTGCACTGTAGCCATATAGTACAATCAATGAGATAAGATGTTTTTAGCTCTTGTAGGAAACTTCAAAGTAGTCTGTAAAGGAGTAAAAATCTGGAACTAAGAAAAAGTGGAAGAAAAGACTGACTAGATTGCACACTGTAGGTTAATGCCTTTCACCTCTGAAGGCCAGAGCTCAATGATTTTGCTCACAGATAAAAGTGCGTTGGGTGGTTTCTTCATGTTCCTCACAACAATAGGTCTTCTCAGTTCATACTGAATTAGAGAAGACCAGTCGTGCTGAAGTGAAATAAGGAAGATTCTCATAGGTCAAAACTGAAAAAAAAAAGTAGGGGCCATGACTATGGAGAAGCTCAGACAGTATTTGCCCACACTATTCCAAATTCAAGCCATTAGTCTCTCACTTTCACAAGTGTGAGGAAGCTAACAAATACTGGATGAAAGATATCTATTTTAAAAGGCGCTGTTCTGTAAAGAACTGTTATAGCAAGCACTGCATGCCTAATGTCCCCCAGTGTTAGGTTGCAGTAAGTTTTTCCTAATCAAATGTAGCTGTTTTAGTTTTCATACTTTCTTTATATACTGTATCCTTCAAAATAGGACTTCTGTTTAAAATACATTTTTAAAAGCCCAGATACCTTGTAAATAAAGCACAAACAAGTGAGCTAAAAAAGAACCATGGAACAGCAGCTGTTACAACTAAACTTAGACTAACAGCATCCAGGCATCTTTCCCATAAAATCATTTTGCAACATTTTTTCACTCTTAGCAAGTTCACAAGTCTTTGGCAGCTTCCCAATATGTGAGAATATAACTTTTAATGGATTCCACATTACAGGAACTCTTTACTCCTTTAAAAAACCCAAAACACTGAGATGATTAAAGCCTGAAACTGTTCAGTATAATACCCAGAAGAATGACATGTAGCAGAGTTAATGTCTCAACTTCCTTCCTTCCCCATGCCCCCAATGACCAGCAGCCACCTATACAACACATTTCAAATAAAGGTAACTACTTATGCTAAACAATCTGTTCCATCTTGTATTTAGCTGTGATGCTCTGAATATGTTCCCCACACCTAAGAAGAGCTCTGTGGAGGCTCAAAAGCTTGTCTGTGTCACCAACAGAAGTTGGCCCAATAAAAGATACTACCTCCCCCTACCTTGTCTCTCTCAATCTCAAGACTTTCTTCATGTCTGAACAAGCAGATGTTAACAACCCAATAAATGGCTTCACAATCATAGGTTTGTTTGTTTGGTTTTGGTACATAAGAACATAATCCCCAGAATTTCACTCTACTGTAACTCAGGAGTAACTCAACTAAAAGCCAATAGAGATCCAATACACTGTTGAAGAACGGTTTGAGATCAGCTTCAGACTTCTTGCACATGCAACATAAAACTGTCAGCTTTTGGAAAACAATTCTGGAGTTTCACTGTGCAACATATGCCAACTTCTGTTCAAGATCACTCATCACACTCTTGATGGAAAGAATTGGTGCAAAGGCTTATTGAAAAACTAGAAATGTAACATTTACCTGTTGGGGAGTTTCTTCATCTGGTTGTATGGGGAACCTATTGAATCAGCTGAAGTGAGCTAACTTACTTTTCTGTAAGTGGAAATCTACGTTAGGCCAAGTCTACACTTGAGCTGAAGGTCGGCTTAAGGTACACAATTTTAGCTCCGTAAAAAGCATAGCAGCAGTCATCAGAGCTTAAGCTGAGGTTTGTTGCTGTCCTCACAGTGGGAGGTAGATGGGAGAAAGGCTCCCATCGACTTCCCTTACTCCTTATGAGGAGCAGGAGTTCCAGCATCAACAGGGTCGAACTCTAGAAGATGGACCACTGCAGCGTCGATCTTCCAGGAAGTAAAGACATGGCCTTAGCTATATCTCTAGCAGGCAAATAAGAAAATGGCCTGCAAAATGCCTCTGCTCCAGAACCCCTGCCTTCCATCATGCATCACTCCATGTGCAGAGTAGGATAACAAGCAAAATTGATTATTTCATTAATGACGCTGCACTTACAAAAAAATTTCCTGAGTTCTGGCCCTCTTGGACACTTTCCTTCTCTCAGTCAATAGGTTTGCGAAGAAACTATGAATCATGATTAATGTTTAATGCAAGAGAAAAAAAAATGTAATTATTTTTATTCAGGAATTTACAGCAGCTGACAAACTGGCAGCCCTATCGATAAAGTGATTTTCAGAGGTGCCAAGCACCTGCAGCATCCATGGAGTTTCAGCCCCTCTGAAAACTAGAGCATGAAGGTCTTTAATTATACATCCTGGCCAAAAAAAACCAACACTTTTTCTGAAGTTGGGCATGTTTAAAGGGGGTGGAAAGGTAACGGTCACCATGTTCATTCAGTCTTTCAACTGTCACACATCTCCTTGTCAACTGCTGAACAGAAACTGAACATAAGAATGACCATAATGAGTGAAACCAAAGGTCCATCTAGCCCAGTATCCTGTTTTCCAACAGTGACCAATGACAAATGCACCTGAGGGAGTGAACAGAACAGTGAATCATCAAGTGATACCTCTCCTGTCATCCATTTCCAACCTCTGATAGAGGCTAGGGATGCTGTTCCTACCCATCCTGGCTAATAGCCACTGATGGACCTAATCTCCATGAATTTATCTAGTTCTTTTTTGAATCCTGTTAAAGTTGTGGTCTTCACAACATCCTCCGGCAGGATGAAATCACAAAAAAACACCACACACTGGACTGAAATCACAAATACACTGTTTCATGTTTAAGCTTTAATAATGAGTGCTCATCTCCCAGAAAGTATTTCTCCTCCTAATAAAATTAAGATCTGTCCCATACCTTGTATTAAAAAGAGCTGCCTTCACTGCAATAGAGATTGCATCAAAGAGGTTGCCACCACATTCCAATAACTGAGGTAAAACACAAAAAACATGAATTAGTCTAAAAAAAAATCAAAATATTATCTCCATACTTATGTCACCAAAACTCTAAAAAGCTTTCTATATTTAATTATTCAACATTACCTATGAAGTCACAGACAATAATTATATATGAGTTTCTTTCCAAAATTGCACTTTAAAGCATATGCTTGAAAATACAATTTTAAAACCAAATATATACAGCACAGCACACACTATAATGATTACAAAATGCAAGTGATAAGAATTATTTCTAGACAAGCATTCATTTCCATTAAAGCTACTTGAAAAACTCAAACTTTCAATGAAAAGTGAAGCGGTATAACTGTTGAAAATATTTTTTGGTCAAATGTGAAATTCAGAATGTTTCAGCCATCTGTAGTTTTGGTAATATTTAAAAATAAACTCAGAACACACACAGACTTATGGCATTCATTTTTAATTCTTCTTTAAAAACCTACCCAAGGAAAGCACTTGCCCCTTATCTTAACAGGAAAGATATGGATTCACCAATCTACTTGGCTCCTGTGAAGAGAGTGAATTAGCGTTTCACAGTGTCTGATTTTGAAGTATATGCAATGTAATCAGGATAGAAAATTAAAAAGCCCAGAAGGAAATGACCTCTAAAATGAACTAAGGGTTGGTTATATATCTCAGACTGATTACTTATACCAAGACAAAGTGATGTCTGAAAGGTGCAATTGACAAAAGGTGAAAGCAAAAGCTAAAAGACAAAATTACTGTTATGCCGCAATTGCTGGCTATAGAGAGATTAGCCTGTCATTTTCAGCAGTTATTGGATTTTACTGGATACATGCAATAAAGCCACTTTATTAAAAACAAAACAGGGTATATGAGTGTACTATAGTTAATGTTATGTTCAGACCTTCAGTATAAACCTTTATCATTTGCATTGCAGCAGGTGGTACAGGCCAGGGACCCATTGTGCTAGGCAGAGTGAAACTTTTTCAAAACAATATCTTAGACTAATATTCCATACATGGTGAATTTTTGTTCATTCAATCTGTGCAGCTGTTTGAGTTGTGGAAGATAAAAAACCCATATCCTTCCCTCCAAAAACCACAAACTGAATAGTGGTTAAATAAAATTCTAAGGCTAGCCTGTGTTTTATTCTCCAAGAAAAAGACTCCAATCAGTAGGAACAGAAAACCCTCTTCCATGGATGCTCAACAAGAAATGGTTAAGATTTTAATAAAGCATAAAGGAGCCTTCCCATGTGAATGATGTGCTGTAAAGAGGTGGAAAAACTGTACGTTCACATTCTCTCCATCCTGTATGAGACACTGCGGGGTCAATTCGTGTAAAGAGGACTATAAATGTTTCCAACAGGCTTCTAAAAGCCTGTCTTTAGCATCAGCCACAAAAGAAAACGGTAGGTATGAAGAGATTGCAGATTCATGGTTTAGGGTCTTTCTGAACTCACTGTGGCTGCTCTTGGGATAATGGAATTTTTTATATTTCAAAAACAGATCATTTCTTTTGCGATCACTATTATACAACCAGAGCATTAACCAAGAGTTGCTGGGTGGCTTCTGCATGTGAATCTGTAGTCTAACTCCTTTCAGTTCAGTCTACTGGACATAAACAGTGTGATTGTGTAATCAATTAAGGCAAGTCTCAACAATAATGCAAATAAAATATTGGTTACTAACAAAGAAAAAGTATCTCTTTTTAGAGGAGTGACTTGACGTCAACGCTAGGGATGTTAAAGATCCGTTAATTGAGTAATCGATTACCCTCACAAATTCTTATAGTTTACTCAACTATTCTATGGTCCCCGGAGATGGGGCTGGCAGCCAGTGCACTCCAGTCCCACTCCCAAGGCCCCTGCCATTCTGCACTGCTGCCTCCAAATCACAGGCAGCAGTGTGGCATGCCAAGCAAAGCTGATACACGAGGGGAGCCAGTTTAAAAACCAGCTCTCCTCGTGGACCAGCTGCCTGTGGCAGCTGCCCCTATCCAGGTGATAGAGGGGAGCTGAGCTCCCAGACACGACGCAAGCCAGAACTGAGCCAGGTTGCCTGCCCAACTGGCTCCTAATACACTTAAAATGCAGAGCCACAGTGGGGGGTACATCTCAGATGCAGTGTAAGTTGAGACTGAGGTGGGCTGCTGGCCAGCCAGTTAAAAAAAATTACTGGCAGCGGGGGGAGGGGAGGTGTAGTCTATAGCATTAACCTATAAGCTTTTACTTATCAGTTAATCGACTACACTATTACATCCCTAATCAACACTATCTGTTAAACAAATCTCTTCTCCCTTTCCTCCTGAAGCTGCATAGACTGAGCAAATCTTATTTGAAACTCAGATACTTCTCTGAAATTGTGGATTGTTTATGGATAGCAATAAGAAATTAAGTAAGAATCCACTAAAATCTTTTAGAACTAGCTATTTTCGAAACAAAATATTTTCTTTCTGGTCCATTGCATATCCAAGAATGTAGTATTTTTTCAACTTCCGACACAAACGTAATGAGGTTTATTCTCTCCACAACTTAGTGTGCAACACCCACTACATGAAAAAGAGCTACTCTTACATATCTATGGGAAAATACAGTAAAAAGTCTTTTAATTAATTTGTTGTTCATTACACTCACAAAAATAGAAATCCCCACTTGATATTAGTGTAGAATTACAGATAAATTCCACCGTAATGCACCATTAATACAATGTTAAAAGGTAGCACAGTAAGTGCTACAGAAATACCTCTAAATGTTGTACTCTTACTGTTTTGCAATATTGTTACTCTATCTAATGATGCTTGCTATAGCTATACCAGTAGTTACTCCTGGGGGTATTCTGCATCAAAAATATCAACATTCTACACACATTTTAAAATTCTGCAAATGTTGTCAATAAATAAGGGTATGTCTACATTACCACCCTAGTTCGAACTAGGGTGGTTAATGTAGTCAACCGGAGTTGCAAATGAAGCCCGGGATTTGAATTTCCCGGACTTCATTTGCATGTTGCCGGGCGCCGCCATTTTTAAATGTCCGCTAGTTCGGACTCCGTGCCCACGGCTACACGCGGCACGAACTAGGTAGTTCGGATTAGGCTTCCTATTCCGAACTACCATTACTCCTCGTGGAACGAGGTGTACAGATAGTTCGGAATACGAAGTCTAATCCGAACTGCCTAGTTCGTGCCACGTGTAGCCGCGGGCACGGAGTCCGAACTAGCGGACATTTAAAAATGGCGGCGCCCGGCAACATGCAAATGAAGCCCGGGAAATTCAAATCCCGGGCTTCATTTGCAACTCCAGTTGACTACATTAACCACCCTAGTTCGAACTAGGGTGGTAGTGTAGACATACCCAAAGAGTGGAGGCTCCAACACGGCAGTGAGGAGCACAGACCATTGGCTGCAGAGAGATAGCTGATCACCCTGCAACCTTCCCTCCCTCTCCCAATCCCCAGACTCAGCAGTAAGGCTACACCCAACCTAGAAACATTGCAAAAGCTGAGCCTGCTCCCAGAAACATGAGGGGAACAGCCCCTTCATGCCAGGTACACCAGGTATGGGCAGGCAGGCTGAGAGTATTCTCTGTGGGGCGAGAGGGAGGGGATCTGGTTGTTCAAGAATTCATTGGGAGTTCTGGGTGCAGGGGCAATGGGACTCTACAGGGGGTTCCCAGGTGCAGCTGGTTGGAGCTCAGTGGAGTGAGACTTGTTGGAGTGGGGTTTCGGATGTGTGGGGCTCAGCTGGGGATGGTGTAAGTCCGCAAGAGGGTGTTCAGATGCAGAAGGGCTGGGGTTAGAGTGTGGGAGGCTCTAGGTGCAGGGGTGAGGCTCAGTAAAGCTGGGTAGATTCTAGGTGCAGGCCAGCTGAGAAGCCTGGATGTACAGCGGTTGGACAGATGGAGGAGCAGCTACCCATACACTTCTCTCTCCTCCTGTAGATGACGACCAATGGGGGGGGGGGGCAGAGCTTTCTCTTACCCAGGGGTGGATCTGACCCAGCTCTGGTTGCTCCTTGCAGAGGAAAGAGAAGAAATCCCATCTTTTTCACCCCCAGCTCATCTGGGACTAGCAGCTGAGCCTGGCACAAAGCAGGAGTCACCAGCTGGGGCCTCCCCTGCCTGATCCTGCCATTTTCCCCCTCCCCCAACTCCCTGCAGCAATTTACCACTCCACTGGCTGCTAAGGTCACATAAAACAACATGCCAAGGGGAACGTCACCACTCTTGTGGCTTCCCTTGGCTTTCCTGTCAGAAAGTCATTTTTCCATGGGAAAGTAAAGAAATCTGTGGGGGACATGAATATTGCACCTGCACAGTGGTGCAAAATTCCCCAGAAGTAAGTAGTTTTTCAATGGCACACCCTGCTCTCCCAAAAAAGAAACAAGATATCTGAGTTCTACCTTTGCACTCTATTCAGTACAAATGCTAGTCCTGAACACATTTCAGTTAGACTATGAATTATTAAATCGATTTTTAGTTGAGGGAAAAGCATAATCCTGACCATGTAAGAGAGGATGTAAATCAAGAATGTATAGAACATAAAGAGCTTTAAGATACTGATATATTTAACAATCTAAAAGTTATACAGAAATAAGTGTGGATATCACACTTATTCTTAAATGTGACTAAGTAAGAAGACTTAAAATGCCCATAATTATTTGTTTACACATGGGGATTACAGAATTACTGCGAAGGTAAATTTGGCAGTATCATGAACAATTCAAACAAGAAGTTTGAAATACTGTGCAGTAAGAGAGATATAATGAGATTTAAAAAGTGATTTACTGACTTTATGCAAACATTCATATCCTCTAATAATCTGCAGCTTAGTTCCCATTTACCAAATAATTGAAATTCCCAGTGCTACTCTTTAAAAACAGCACTTCATTTTCAATTAAATTATTTTAGCTTCTGATAAGATGACTGCTGAGACTGTATCAAACTTCATCAGTATACCTCTGATTGTTCTGTACTGCAGTAATCAGAGTAGGCACGTACCTGTATAAATTAGATTAATATCTTTTTTTTTTTTTTTTTTAAAGACATCATTGATTAAGGTTTCTCTGCATTCTGAGTGTTCTTGTTTGTTACCACAGATCTACATTTGGCTCTGGCAATTGTACTTATCACCTAGCTACACATCTTCAAAGCACTTTACAAACACGAACTAATCCACCTGTTGGAGGAAGTTATCCATTATTATCCACTTTATAAATAGGGAAATATTGATTTGTTCGAGACATACTCAGTGTCAGAGTTGAGAATAAAGCTATCTCCCAGGCCTTTATTCAAGTCTTGCTGTCTCTCTCTCTGAGGACTTTAAGCACATTACTGTGATTCAGCAACTCATTAGGTCAACTTCAGAACACGGACAAAATTTAATTTCCATTTTAGTAAGAGATCAAGTATTCAACTCACTTTACTCCCACTTCACTAATAAAACCATAGACAATCAGAACTGGAAGGAACCTTGAGAGTAAGGGTGTAAATTATCACTATTTAAACAGCCTAGGCTTACTGGTTAACCTTTCAAATGGTTATACGCAGGTTCCTGCCCTGCTCCTGGAGAGCTGGCTGCCACCCCATGCTGCTGCCTCTATCAGAGGTTACGGTGGGGTTGGAGTATATGGGGGGGGGGGGTGCAGGAGTGTTATGGCAGGGGGGTAGGGATGTGGGAGCGCAGGAGTCTGGGTTCAGGTATATGATGGGCCCAGGGCTGGGGTGTGAGGGTATCAGAGGCAGCAGCACGTGGCAGAAGCTGGCTCCCTGGGAGCAGAGCAGCAGGCTGGAACAAGTACATGCTGGGAGTTGCTACAAGTGTTTGTAACCACTGAGATTTTTCAGCAGTTACACAACTAACCACTTCTTAACATCCCCACTCAAGAGATCATCAAGTCCAGTTCTCTGCACTCATGGCAGGACCAAGCAACATCTAGTCTGCCCTTAATAGGTGTTTATATAACCTGCTCTTAAAAATCCTCCAATGACAGAAATTCTACAACATCCCTAGGCAATTTATTCCAGTGATAAACCACCATGACAGTTAGAAAGTTGTTTTCCTAATATCCAACCTAAACCTCTCTTGCTTCAAATTTAAGCCCACTGCTTTTTGTCCTATCATCAGAGGTCAAGGAGATCAATTTTTCTCCCTCTTTCCTGTAACACCCTTTTAGGTACTTGAAAACTGTTATCATGCCCTCACCCCAGTCATCCTGGAACTTAAGTTATGTTTCATTTGCTTCACTTACCAAAACATCAACATATAGAATCCAGCAATGTTCCCTGGGATTAATACAAAGAGATTTCACATCTATGGTGTTTTCAGTGCTAAATATTCTGTACAGAGTATTTACTATCTCTGTACCAAGCTCTTCACCTCCCCGGCCTTCAAATTCAGGAGTGGCATTTGCTGAACTGGATGAAGGAAAAAGAAAATAAATAATTTTCATTTCTAAAGCAGCTGTTATCCAAGGAACTCAAAGCATTTCACAAACTGTAAGTACATATCATCACCACCACAAAGAAAATACTATTCCCACTCTACAAGAGTGGAAATGAAGCACAGAAAAGTGAGTGGATACCTTGAGATAACATAAAAATTAGCATCAGGACTAGCAATATGGAAGTCCACTATACTAACTACACTTACAGTTCCTTCAGACTAACATTTAATTACCTCTGCCCTCTGAGATAAAAAATTAGAAAATTACAGTAAGTTCCAAACAGTTAACAATACAGCCTGTTAAAGATAAATGAGACAAAAGACAAGACTGGAGGAGAGGGAGATGTAGAAAGAGAGGCAAAAAAGACTTTACAAAATGCCATGACTGCACAACTTTAATTAGTAAATTTTGTACTGGATACTCCAGTAATGGAGTTGCTTGCAGACAGTGTCACAATAGCTAAGCAAGTGGGGTTTATGGTGAATACCAATTAAAAGGTATCTTTTTTTTTAAAGAAACGATCAGAGTAACATGAATCTTTACTTTTCTAACTATAAAATAAATATCAATTTACGAGCATTCATACTAAGTGGTCCTTAACTGTGGTGAGCCTTACACACAGCTAAAAAATGTTATAGCTAACAAAGGGAACAAGCCTATAAAAAAATCTCCAAACCAACATTGTGAATTTTGTTCCGGTTCTATTCTAGTATATACTGAAGGCAAATGCAGTCCCAGGGCATGTTGTAATAACTGGACCTATAAGCTTACCCTGTTAACTCAACTATGGGAAAATTTACAAAATGTTTTGATCACATAAGGATAAATGTTGATGGGAAAACATGCAAAAGGGAGGCAGATTGAATTAGCCTAAATAATAAGGCCTACCAGTTTAGTTCAAGAACTGGTAAATAAGAGAAGCATGGTACCAGAAGTCATAAAATCATAGGACTGGAATGGACCTCAAAAATTCATTTAGTCCAGTCCCCTGCACTCATGGCAGGACCAGGTATTATCTAGACAATCTCTGACAGGTATTGGGAGATTAAGAGAACGTTAGGTAAGGATGGAAATTCCACAACTCCCAAAGCAATTTATTCCACTGCTTAACTAGAATACCCAAGCTAAACCATCCTTGCCTCAATTTAAGCCCATTGCTTTTTGTCTTAGCCTCAGCAATTGTTCTCTCTCCTTATCAGAGAGAGAGAGTGTGTGTGTGAGAGAGACAAAGAGCTACAACCCCTCTCCTTAACAACGGCAAGGGAACTACTCCTTGCATTCACCAGCAGCGGCAGGTGAAGCAAAGTAGCCCTGCTGCTTCGCTCTCCCAGCAGTGCCGCTCTATGGGAGGAGCGGGACTGCCCACACTACCCAGTGGGAGCAGAGCAACAAGGTGGCCGGGGGAGCAAAACAGCAGGGCCACAGCAGTCTTGTTCTGCTTCCCTTACCATACTACTGAGGGGAGGGGAGGGGAGGGGAGGGGCCTGCTGCCAGTGCTGTTTCCCACTAGTTTCCCAGGGCTGTCTTGGGTGAAGAGGTAGGGAAGAGAGAGGGTGGAGCAGGAGCAGAGTAAGCACAGGGAGAGGCAGGACTTGGGTGGAGGGGGGTTGCCCCAGCACTTCCCTGGGCTGGGGGGGGCACATGATCAGTAGCCCCCTAAGATCTCTCTGGGCGTTTGCCTCTGCTCCTCCTTCTAACAATCTTTTAGGTACTATGTCTCTTCTAAGCTTTTTCTCCAGACTAAACAACCCAATTTTTTAAATCTTCCCTCATAGGTCACATTTTCTAGACCTTCAATAATTTTGTTGCTCTTCTCTGGACTTTTTCCTAATTTGTCCACATCTTTCCTGAAATGCGGTGCCCAGAATTGGACACAATATTCCAGTTGAGACCTACTCAGTGCAGAGTAAGGTTGCAAGCACAAGTCAACATTGGAGACAGAAGCTGCATTTTCTCTTTGCTGTTTGTGTGTGCACATGCACAGTCTGCTTTTGCCTTCTCGGAAACAGTCTCGGACTTCAACAAGAACAGCTCTAGTCAATCTCAACTAACTTCAAATGTGGTGGGACGCCTTTTAAAAATCCCTCTCCTCACCCCAAGCTAACTACTGCCTCATTAAATGATCTCACTACACATGACAGAAGACTTTTATTAAGGAATTGGGGGGGGGGGGGGAATAAGGGATGTTGTTTAAAATGAAAGACTTAATACTTTTCATTTCAAATGCTTTAACTGTTTTTCTTTTGTCCCTAACAAAAGGCAGGATGTTGTCATTTGCCAGATGTATAAATGACACACCGTAATAACTGTACAATTAATGATGAGCCAAAATTATAAACCCATGCAAATTCTAAAAGAGACTTATCACCAGAATTATTAAACTACACACCAATGAAGGGCTCAATTCAGCAAATGTATCTCCCATTTAAATGAGTGGAACGATTTACCTGTAAACTTGACTGCAAAACTGAACTCAAATTTTATTCGAGTTATGTAGGTATGTCAATACACCGGATGTAAAAGCTATTTTTTGAAAACTTCAGTTTTTACTTGTTTTAACCAGGAGTCAAATGCTGATTTTTTTTTTTTAAACTTGGATAACTGGAGTACTGCCCAGACAAGAAATGCTAGACTTGGAGTATGCCTACACTATAGCTGCTACAATGATACAGCTATAGCATTGTAGCTGTGCCACTGTCACACCACAGTATACACATTTGTCTACATCGACTGAAAAATCCCTTTGGTCAAGGGAGCCAGGTTGACAGAAAAATTCTGTCTAATCTGCTTTGGGAGTTCAGTTGACATAACCACACTGAACAGAGTAAGAAATTTTTCACAGACTTGAGCAATATATTTAGGTCGATCTAATTTGTAGGTGTAAACCAGGACTTAAGAGTATTTGATCTGGATAATTGTGTCACTGATTTTATGACACCTTAATCATCTTATAATTGCAAGAGACTAAGCCCTGATCTACACCTAAACACATCCCTTTCAAACAGTAAATACTCTCACCATAAGGTCACTGGATATTGCAGTAGTGTAGCAACAGAAATGTTTACATTCAGACATTTGAAATACTTTTCCCACTGTACAAAGCCCAGCAGTTGAATTCAGAAAAATGTATTTGTGGAATACAAAAAGATCTAATAAAGGCCAAAGGGAATATGTTATTCTTATTCCTGAATAAGACTTAAAATAAGATTTCTAATATTAAGAAATAGCTCTCAGTCACATTCTATGATAATCAGGGCTCGACAAATCGCTGTTTCTACTCGCCCGTGGCAAGTAGATTTCAGCCGGTTGCCCCGTTTACCGGCGGCATGCGCAATGCAGGTCTTGCACATGTGCAGTGCGGGGCTGGCGAGTAGATTACGCCGCCGTTTGTCAAGCCCTGATGATAATCAAGATTTTCTAGATAATTCAGTATAAAGTAGGGATGTCAACGAATAGTCGACTATACAATTAACCAATAAGCCAATGCTTATTGGTTAATCCTGTTGACTACATGTGCTCCCCGCTCTTGTTGCCTTTGTATCAGAGGCAGCAAGCGTGGAGAAGGGGGCGGGAGCCAGTATTCGTGAGGAGCTGGCATTAAGCAGGCTCCCCATGAGCACTGGATCCGCCTGCCCCCACTAACCCCGTGCTGCTGCCTTTGATAGAGAGGCAGCAGTGTGGAGGGTGAGGGGGGAAGGCTGGACCCGATACACGCAGGAAGCGGCTTTCAAGCCAGCTCCCCACATGTACTGTTTCTATGGACCCACCTGCCCCCCTCTTGCTGACTCCTACAGAAGCAGTGGGAGGGAGGGGAGAGGCAGGAGCTGGTGCTGGGGAGAGCCAGTTTAAAAGCCTCCCCCGCCCCGTGCTGCTGCCTCTCAGAGGGGTGGGGATAGGGGAGGCTGCCACAAAGTACCCTCTGTCCACAGCAAGCCTGGGCCTTCCGTGGGTAGAGACTGCTTCGCAGAACCAGCCCCTGTCCACAGGGAGTACAAGCTCCCCACGGAGCAGCCTCTGTCCACGTGGAGCTCGGATCCTCCACAGACAGGGGCTTCTGCCACCCTGTGCTGCTGCCTCTGATACAGAGGCAGCAGCACAGGGTGGCAGGGGACTCCCCAGGAGTTGGGCAGAGAGCATAATGGCTGCCGGCCCCACCCCCAGTGTTAACAACTATTCAATTACCCAATAGTTAACATCTCTAGTGTAAAGACGTATCCTTCACAGACCACCTCTCCATGTCAGCACTCCTAAGTTATCAGTAAACCTGTTTCCTCTTGAATAAAACTTAAAAAACAACAATGGTCCTGTGGAAGCAGCCATCTGACAAACTGGGGGTGTGCCCACGAAAGCTCATGCTACTATTTATATATTTTTGTTAGTCTCCAAGGTGCTACAGGACCATTGTTGTTTTTTTCTTTTTTTTTTTTTAAGTTACAGACTAACATGGTTACTCCTCTTGAATAGTTTAGTATCTCATTTCCCACTGACTTCTCCCACCTCTGTTTATTTAGACCTCAGGTAGTTATTCAAAACATTAAGAGTTTCCAATATATGACTAAATAGGAACACAGGAAGTCAGTGAGTACAATTTGCATAGACCAGGGGTGTCCAAACTTTTTTCAAAGAGGGCCAGATTTGATGAAGTGAACATGCGTGAGGGCCGACCATTTTGCCTGACATTCTTTGAACCATTAAAATTAAATGCAAATTAACTATTTTATGCAAAGTGTATTGCAAACGGCATACTTTTCATTTCGTCACATGGATGACAAATCTAAACAGGTGTTAAATCACTCTGCCTTTCATATCTGAAGGCCAGATGTAAAAAAAATCCAGGAAGCTGAAATATACGTCAGGAACATTGTAAAGTACATTACATATTCTTGGTAATAAAGGTTGTCTGTCAACTTTTAAGTTAAAAAAATATGAACAGGAGCATAACACCAAGTATACATGTTGTGTCCAAATATATTTATAACTGATTTAGACCAACTGACATTAACTGAGATTTTACAATGTATTCATCTCAATACATATGGATTCGTTGGGGGCCATAAAAGATAGATATTGCCAAATTACCTGTGGGGCCGTATTAAACCGGAACACGGGCCGCAATTGGCCCGCGGGCCGGACTTTGGACATGCCTGGCATAGACAGTAGAGATATTAATGAGCACATTTATTTGCACTACGCAATTTAGTCATAATTTAAAAGCAAACTGGGTTTGAAATTTTGGTAGCATATAAAAGCCAATTATATGCACATCAGACTAAAAGCTTGAGATTCAGTTGTGTGGAAGTCAAGAAATTCAGAGCTGGGGTTCCCACAGCAACCTCAAATCTGCTTCCCTGAACGTCCATTTTACAGTGGAGCCTCATTAAATGACCTGACTGCAGATGATGTACTTTGTTTTGTAAAGCTGTCCTTCCTTACTACAGAAACTATTTTAAGTGAACAGTCTAGACAGGCACCTGCTTTAAGTATCTCATCCCCATCTCCTTGAGAGAATTGGTTAGAATATCTTGCCCTCTTTTGAGGAGACATTCTGACTATTTTCATCAATGAGCCTAATACCACCCCATAACTCAACATGCAGATAGCACACAGAAGCTCTCTCAGCACACTTAGAACTTTGATGAGCAAAATTGGCTAAAACAGCCAGACATCATGTGGCATTTCTCTCTGCCAGACTGATGCAGTGAGTGCCTCCAAATGAAGGTACTTCTATTCATAAAGTTCCTCCTGCTATGACCTGTTGCATTATAACAGCAATTCTCAAATTTTTTTTAAATATACCACACCAACCTCTCTCTCTCTCTCCCTTTCCAAAATGGGAATTCCTGATGTAATCTAAATGGAACTGGGGCCATTAAAAATATATGGATTCCAATAAATGGAACTCTGCTTTAAGTAAATCAGTCCTCTGCTCTAACTGTGCATAGGCCTGGAACCTTTGACAAAGCTCACCATGCCCCAGTTTGACAAGTTCCCCAGGTTGAGAACTGTTCTTGTATCTACATCAAACTTCACTGACTTTATGAAGAGAAAAAAAAAGTTCTGCTCATCTTCACACTATCACAGCAAAAGATTCAAGCATTGAGCTGTCCCACCTGGTCGACCTGAGAACACAAGTGCTACAAGAACTTTAGCCTCCACTCCCTGTGTTTCATTTATCGTAAGTTAATCTATATAGCATGAGACATATGAGATCTGAAGATAACTTTTAGGAGCAACTTTTTAGGATCATTTGTTGACTGCAGCAACAAATGATCACAACATTGCATGAGGTCATCCACAGACTAGGATGTTAAACCCAAGAAATAGCAGAAGCAGATGTAGTCCCTGTATTTCCATGAATGTACCAGAGAAATAGGTCCTCCAGGCCAACAGAAGCTAAAGGAAGTGTTCCCTACAACCTGGAGGAGCAAATGGATAGACCTGGGGTCAAAGGTATAGCTCTCACCTCCCTTGTGGCCAATTTCTTTCTACATCCAATATCCAGCAATAACTCTGAAAGTCTCATTGCATGCAGATTCAATTGCTATATGGCCTTTTCTGGCATAAATAGTAACCAAAAAGGAAGACTATTATGGTGACAAAACTAATAAGTTAGTATTTTACAAAGTTAAACAAGAAAAAACATCACTTTTTTAAAAAAATGCAGCTATCCTGCTGAGGTAGCTACAATATGTAACTGAGATCTACAATTCCCACCCTACTGTTTTAGGGGAAAACAAAACAAGTTTCAACATCAGTTATCAGTCCACCCAAATCATCCATTCCAAGGAATGGCACTGCACATAGTTTAAAGAGGTCTAATGTAGGTATGTCGACATGTAGTCAACTATATGATTAACCGATAAGCCTAGATTGATTGGTTAATCTTGTTGACTACATGCATTTCCCCCTCCTTGCTGACCTCTGTATCAGAGGCACAAGGTCGGGGGGAGCAATAGCCGGTGCTGAGGGGAGCCAGCTTAAAAGCCGATTCCCCACCAGCACTGGCTCTGTGTCACCTGCCGCATCTCTGAGCTGCTTCCTCTATCAGAGGCAGCAGTGTGGGAAGGAAGGGAGGCAGGGGAAGATTGCCATGAAGCAGCCTCTGTCCATGGCAGGCCCGAGCACCCCATGGACAGAGGCTGCTTCACGACAGCCTCTCCTGTCCCCTCCCGCCCAGCAGCCTCAGTCCATAGGGGGCTCGGACCCCCCACGGACAGAGGTGGCAGGCAGCTGGTCTGCACAGGGAGTTGGTTTTTAAACTGGCTCCCCTCATGGACCAGCTGCTGCCTGGCATCCCACGCTGCTGCCTCTGACACACAGGTGGCAAGAGCACGGGGTGGCAGGGGGCTCCCCAGGAATGGGGTTGAAGCACACTGGCTGCCAGCTCCATCCCCTGGGAACTACAGAATAGTCGAGGAACAGATAAGAATTCATGTGGTTACTCAACTATTCAATTACTCAATATCTAACATCCCTAATCTAATGTTCCTTTCCCACTTTAGGAGAAGATAGAGTCAGAGTAAGAGGTTAGGAAAATGGTGGTGATAGAAGAAGATGGTCTTTTCTGAGCAGGAGATAATCACCATTTATGTCTGGATGGCTAAATCATCTCTAGTAAACTAACATATTTTAAAAGAAGCCAAGAATGAAATTCAGATAGTAAACATAATAATGAAGGCATAATCAGCACTCTGGAAAAAAATCTTAATTTGAAAAAATAAAAAACAAAGCTCTTTGAAATAGGAGACTTCTACAATAACAGAGATCCAGTTGTAGAATTATGCACAGTTACCACCATCTAGTGGCACTCTGAAAAAGTGTCATACATTACAGCTACACATGATAGAGTACTGGTATCACTACATTTGTGTATACCGCATATTACAGAAAAAAAAGGTTTATGTCCAAAACTCCAACTTCTATTTTTAAAATCTTTCTAGTATGTTCTCCAGGATATCCTCTGATGGCTTGGATATTTTGGAACTCAACAATCAGGTCTCCAGAGAGCCCAGCTCTTACCCTCATGTTGTTACCTTGAGAGAAAACCACCTCACATACAGGAAGAAAATAGGACTGTCAGTTCAGGAAGAGGCTCTCCAATACTCCTGTCCCTCACGTGCGTCTCTCTCTCTTTGGCAATTATATTTTAGAGGCATCTGGCTGTCTGTGAGTCTGTTTGTTCAAGAACTCCTAAATCAGGGGTGGGCAAGACAGACTTGTGGGCCAGATTCAGTCTGCCAAGTGGGTTATCTGACCCACTGTTGCCCTGCCACTACCCCACCCCCAGGCCAATTGAAACCTGGGGGCAGGAGAGTGCGTGAAGTCTCCCCATGCCAGGGGCACACAGCACCTAGAGCAAACCGGCAACTGTTAAGAACAGCTGGTGGTTCTCTCTAGGTGCCAGAGAGCAGGAGGGCAAAGACTTGACGTGCTTCCCCCCCGCAGCTCCCAGGCCAATCAGGGCCTGAGGGCAGAGGTGCACAGAAGTGTCCTGGCCCCATGCCCTACCATCCAAGGCTCCACCCCTTCTGAGGCAGCCCTGGGCCACTTCAACAATTTCTAAAGTGGCCCCTCCTTCTAAAATTATTGCCCACCCCTATCCTAAATGGTAATAAATAGGACCATAACTTTGGTATGCAGCTTCCTTTATCCTAACTTAAAGCAAGGTCAGAGTTTGGTTGTGGCAGGAAACTGGGATGTGCTTGGAGTTTGATGGGGAGGCTGATCAGAGATAAGCAATACTGCAAAAGCCACCACTAGAGGCAGTGTGCAAGGAGTGCTGTTAGGGATGGCCTGCACAGCCCTCCACCCACCCCACCCCCCAGACCCAGTCAATACGGGTAAAAGTCTTCATATGATCCAGCTGCCAGAAAGAGCTAGAGGTTTGGCTGGTGAGGTGCGAAACTTGAAGCTGAAAAGCTCCAAACTGCACTTATTTGACTTCAAAGCTTGTCCTGACCAATACTAAATGGAAAACTCCAAAGCTGAGAGCTGCTACCTCCTCCCTCCCTTTTTACTTTTCTGTCACTCGGGAATGTTGAGTGAAACCAGCTGTCTATGAGAGTTTTCTCTGTGTTAACAAGCATTGGATGCTTTTAAGAAATTCAGTGTAGGCTTGTTTTCATCAAGAACTAGTATTACAAATCCTTAAATGTTTTTAGTTTTAGATTTTGCTAGAAGACTTTTACCAGGTGTTGACTGGGTTCAAGGCTGGAGCTCCCACTTGCTGCTGCCGGAGCCACCTGCACAACGACGCCCCATTACCACTGGAGATTCCCTGGGGCTTCCTAACCAAGGCCGCTTCTCTCCTACTGCCGCATGGCCCCACTGCCACCAGGGGTTCCCCAGCTGGGTCTCCCTGGCCACCTGGCCCTGTTGACACTGGGGGTTCCCCGGCCCCTATAACACTGGGGAGTTCCCTTGCTGGGAGCACCTGGCCAACTGCCACTGAGGGCTTGCCAGGGTTCCCTGGCTGAAGCCACTGCTGCTGCCAGTCCTGCTCACGCCGGTGATTCCCCGGGCTGCCTGGATGTGGCCTGGCCCTGCTGCTGCATGGGGCTCCCAAGCCAGGGCAGAGGCTCTCTGTTTGCTGCCTGGCCTGGCTGACACTAGGCGCTCCCTGGCCAGGGCCAGGGGCTCCTTGTTCACCGCCTGATCGTGCTGATACCAGGGATTATCTGGCCAGAACAGGGCTCCTCACCCCCTCCTGGATTCACTGATACTGGGGGCTCCCCAGCCACCATCTGGCCTAGCCACTGCTGGTCCAGCCAGAGCTCCCCAACACTGCATTCTCCCACTCTCCACCTCTGGGGCTCTTTGGTTCAGCTATATCAGTGGCCCAGCTGGACCATGGATGTTGCCGGACTAGAGAGTCTGGGATTTGGGAGGTTCAACCTGTACTAAAATCTGAATTATAGAAGACAGACAAGGAGCCCTATACTTGGGGAAGAACAGTGGTGCTTCCAGTTTGGAGTGAGGAAGTTTATCAAACGATTACAAATCTGTCAAAGCAACCCACTAACAGGTATTTTATTTATATTCCAAACAGACTACTGGGCAGTTAACTCAAGCAGTATCAGTATTTCTATTATCAAACCTCTGAAGTGCTTGTTCCAAAACTGAAGCAGAGCTTTAAAGTCCACCTAACATGCCCGCTGCTCTCATGTAAATGGCAGCATGTGTGAGCCTTAATTACAATGAGCTGACTGTGATAACTTAAAAGTAAGCCCCCCCTGCTGGGCCAATGAGGTCATAGCTATCCTGGTCCCCCCTGTGGTCATTCTGTGGTATAACTGTCCCTCATGCAAGACCCCTCCCTTTGCATTTTATGAGACACAATCAAATTCCAGGCACATCCCATTAATCTGGCATAAACAAATCCTTTCCTTGCTTTAGGTCAGAATATGAGGAAGCTGCATACCAAATGTACTGGTCCTAGCTCTTACCATTTAGGGGGAGTTCCTGAACAGACAGACTCACATATGGATGCACAGACAGACAGGCAGATGCAAATTTCTAAAATATATAGTAAGTAGACCGCTCCGCAGGTCAATGGAACTAAGGAATATGCTTTAGAGTAATAGTTTTTCATTCACTCATAGTACAGTACTGGGTTTACAGTACTCTTTCTTATTATACTCACCAATCAACAAAGAATTCCAGGTAGCCTTCATTTGGATTCTCCAGCTTTGGTGTCCCCATTTCAGCTTTGACTCCTACCAGGATGTCTGTGTGTCCCTATTAAGATACCAGCATTATTCAACCAGAAAAATGTTCTAAGCCATAGCTTGTACAATTTTTCTATATGGGGTCAAACTGTTGTTATTTTTTCTCTATGTTATCTACACAAACTATTCAGCCAAATGGTGTTTTGAGCATGACCCAATATTTTGTAAAACATCAAAGCTTTTGAAAAGACAATGTTAAGTTTGAGCACATTTCCGCAGATAAACCCTATGAATGCACATAATTTCCCTATGCTAGCAGGACATTCTAAATATTAATGACTTTATAAAATCAGTCCTGGAATAAATACATATGCAGAACTATTCTAACACCTGAGCAATAGCCGGTCTGTATATACAACATCCATTAAATCAGCAGTGTTACTGTGTTGTGATAGGAACAATGACGAATTATTTTTTCTATTTATTAGTCACACTACTGATTTTACTTTCACAGGTTTAAATGGTGGATTATTTTAGCTTTCTCTGGTCTCCATGTACTTTGCCAATAGAACTCTCTCACACCAAGGATTTGTTCACACAGTTACGCCCTGCCAGTGTGTAGCTACAGCATTTTGTGAAGATGGTATCTACACCAATAGGAGAGTTTCTCTTGTATGTGTAGGGGCTCCACTTCTCTAAGAGGCTGTAGCTATGTTGATGGGAGAAGCACTCCCAATAACAAAGTGCTCTCTATATTGGGAGATAAGTCTGTATAATGTGTTGCTCAGTGGGTTTTCTATACCACTGAGTGGCATAGTAATACTGACATAAGGTGATAGAATACAGTAGGGCTAATTAATCATTCTTCATGATGGTGTGTCATTTTCTGGGTAACTTCACCTGTATTCCCCGCTCTACCTTGACCTCTAGACCTTGAGGACACCCACTTACAAGTTTTTGGCTCCTAGCTAATATCTCTCATGGGCAAAGATCTATGTTGAATTCCCTCCTGACCAGAGGTTTTAAGGCTGCATGGATCCCATATTACACTGTAATATCTCCAGCAAGCCAGATGGACAAACCAGGCCAGCACTTGGCTTTTTTTCCAAAGGCTATGGCCAGTTTATCGTTGGCAGTTATACGTTACCACACAGCAAGCACATTTATTCTTAAAGTAAAAAAACATAACACATAAGAAACAATAAGAGTTACTCTAAGCATGCTAAAAGCCCACCAGAGATCATCACCTATTAGTCTTATGGAATCCTAATAGGGCAAATCCCATCAACCCTTTTGCAAGAAATGCTGCCTCTACCTAACCACCCTCAGGACAGAAGGTCCTGTCCATTTGCTGGATCAGAAAGAAGGCCTCGAGTCAGGCTCTTTATCCACAAGTTGCTTCTTTTTTCTGCTGGTCTCTGAAGCGTCCAGTTTGAACTAGTAAACACAAGTGTCCCCTAAGAGGTTGTACTCCTCTCAGGGTTTACAGTCTGACAGATTTGTCTTAATCACTCTTCCTCCTGGTTTCTAGTTCTTGGAGAAGCAGTGATAGCCAACCCCCATGGAAGAGAACTCAACCTTACATAAACCATTCATTTAAAATAGGGAATCCCAAAGACACTGCACAGTGTTGCATTATCTGTCAAAAATACATAGGAAGTGGTGAAAGAGAAGCAATTTGTGCCACCTATCATTAAAGTCAAATTTCTGTTAACACTGTGGTGTATATTTCAGATAGCAGTTATACATTTACAGTATTCACTTTATATCTTTGCACTGAAAAGGAAAAAAATCAATAAAAAAGTAATACAAATAGTCAAGTGATACTATCTGGACTTGACATACAACTTCAAAGTCATGATAATTTAAGAGCTTCCACTAGTAATTTATGAAAACTCCTTATATCTGTACTTACAAGCTTCACCCTTGCTGATCCACTTGTATTTGATACCACATCTGTTTCCACTTCAATACATCGATAGTCTTCACAGCCGCGGCCATCAACCCGAAGATCCTCCTAGCATAGCCACCATCACAATATTGTTAAGCAATATCACTGTTTCCTATTAATAAGTCAAAGGGAAATTTAAAATATCTTCCACATTTTTATCTGGGATTAACGAAGCTCAATGGAGAGAAATATGGTCTTGTAGTTAAAATGCTAGAATAAGACTCGAAAGATCTTGGTGTAGGCTCCCTTTTAATATAGGAGCTTCTGACTTTTACTGGGGTGGATCTTTTGTGCTGCAATCTAGCCCTAGAGACTACAACTCCCATGAGTCCTTGGGAAAAAGAAGGAAAAATTGTTGCTCTCATCCAGCCAGCGCAGGGAAAGAGTTGGTGGGCTCCTATTTGGAGAGAAGAGCCAGATTGCTGATGCGGAGCCTTTTCCAGTTTAGGAACAGTTGCTAGAAGCAAGAATTTGGAAAGCAATCAAGGGCCACACTCTTTCATGATATTAATGGAGGAGGTGCAGGGTCTGGGATGGAGGTTGGGTACAGAAGGGAGGGAGCTTGGGTGAAGGATGCTGTTGTGACCTGGAGCAGTAGACTGGGTGCTGGGGGATGGATTGTGACCTAGGGCAGTGAATTGGGGTATAGCAGTGGGTGCAGGGATTTGGGTTGGGAGCTAGGGCAGTAGGGGATTGTGATCTGGGGCAGGAGATTGGGGTGCTGGATCTGGCAGGGGATATGGGTACAGGAGGGGGGCAGAGGATTTGTGTATGTGGAGTAGGGCCCAGGAGTGAGGGTCAGAGGGTTGGAGAAAGAGGGGCTGGGGTGCCAGAGGCAGGATCTGGCCAGGAGACTTACAAGCCAGCAGCCATTCCTGCATCAGCCTCTCTGCCTGCCCAGTCCCCAAACAGGCTGCAGCCTGGAGCACCTTGTGCTTTGTGGCTGCCTGTAATTGAAACAGGCAGCTCCCACCAGCCAGTTTCTGGCCAGAAACCGGCCAATGGGATTGTACCGGGATGAGAGCAGCTCCTAAAGCTTTCCCCCCTCCCCTCTGGACTCAGTTTTTAAAGAAAAAACGCCCCACAGCTGCATTTCTGAGCAATGTGCGCATAGGATAAGGCAAGTGGGGGGCCTGCCTGGGGCTCCCTGCAGCATCTGCGGGCCAGATCCAATGGCTTAGCAGGTTGGATCTAGCCCAAGGGCTGGTTTTTGCCCAGGCCTGCTTTAAAAGCAAGGAACTGCTGCAAGAAGATAGATAGGGGATCCCCAACTATCCAACATAATCACTGGGACACTCTGGATCTCCTTTAATGTTAAAAACATCAGGCATCCAGGCACACAGATGAGTGTGGCCTGCTCCTGAATAACCCAGGGAGAAAAGAGTGGGTTACACAGGTTTAATTCCCAGTTCGGACACTGACTTCCTGAATAAACTATAAAATGGAGATAGAACATAATACTACTCATTTTCTACACTTAGTTTGTATTGTGCATTAAAGCCCTGATCCTGCAATAAGCTCCATGTGGGCAGACCTCATCAGCTTCAATGCAGCTCCTTATGCGTAAACAAGAACCTTATGTCCACAGCTTATTGCAGAATCAGGACCTTACATAGCAACCTCTTCAAGGAAAGAGCTTTGTGTTTTGGTAGCACCTAGCATATTGGGGCTCTGATCTCGGTTGGGTCCTCAGATTTAACATTTTTATTAAAGCTAATGTTAGAATTATATAATACACAGGTTAAGAAAAGAATGTCTATACATTGAGATGTAATGCTTATCAGATAGTCGACTAGTGATGTGACTAGTCGCTTCCCCTGACTTGCTGCCTCTATCCGAGAGAGGCGGCAAGTGGGGGAGCAGGTCCCAGTGCTAGGAGCCAGCTTAAAAGCTGGTTCCCCTTAGCACCATCTCCTCAGGGGGCAGGGGAGGTAGAGGCACAGCGGGAAATGGCGTGAGCAGAGACTGAAGCTCTCTCTGCTCGTGCTGCAATTCTGTTTTTCAAATATACAAGAGCCCCATTGGGGCTCTTGTACATTTAAAAGGCTGAGGCAGGGCTTCCTTTGAAATGTAGCAAAAGAATGTGTTTCTGCAGTGGCCAGTTGGGTGGACCTCCAGGCTGCCCCAAGCAGCTGGCTCCAGGTCAGCTGCTCAGGTGGCCCCAGGGACAAACACACTTGCCATTTCTGGAGAGGCTCTGCACTAATGGTGCAAAAATGTGTTTATTTTGGTAAACATGTAACTGCTGAAAATTTCAGCAGTTACATACTTGCAGATGGAGGAGGCGGGAGCTGGCTCTTAAGTTGGCTTTCCACGAGCACCTGATCCTGCCTCCCTCCCCAGGCTGCTGCCTCTTTATTAGAGGTGGGGATATTAAATATCAATTAACTGAATAGTCGAGTAACCTCATTAATTCTTATAGGCTAGTCAACTATTCTATAGCCCCCAAGGATGGGACTGGCAGCCAGTGCTCCCTGCCACTCCGTGTTTCTATTGCTATTTTAGAGGCAGCCGCAGGAGCTGATCCACGAGGGGAGCCAATTTAAAAACCAGCTTGCCTTGCGGACTGGCTGCCTATTGTCCTGCACTGCTGTCTGATAAGGAGGCAATAGTGCAGAGTGGTAGCAATCCCTGTGTGGGAGGGTCTGAGTTCCCGGACCCAGTATGAGCCAGAACTGAGCTGGGTTGCCTACCTGCCCAACTCCTAATACAATTTAAATGCAGAGCCACAGCAGGGATAGGTCCCAGACCCGTTGCAAGCCGAGACTGAGCCAGGCTGCTGGCCACCCTGCTAAGAAATTTAGTGGCGAGGGGAGGTGGGAGGGAAATGCTTGTCGTCTGGAGCATTAACCTACAAGCTTTTGCTGATCAGTTAATCGACTACACTATTACAGCCCTACTCAGAGGCAGCATCTCAGATGCGCTGGCTTCCCCCCCCACTGCCTGATCAAGAGGGCTGCAGTAAGGGTGAGGGTTAAACAGGAGCCCGGGCTACATCTCTACCCTGCACCCGGCCGCTTGGACAGCCCCGCAGCCAGCCACGCGGCCTCCGCTCGGCCGCCCCGGGACCAGCTGGTGCCCTTGGCCCAGGGGCGTCTCCCCCTCCCCCACACTCAGTCAGTGCACGAGCGACAGACACGTCACAGGAATTGTATCTACGTAGCCAACAGTCGGGTTTGAGTTTCGGGCGGCGCGGCTCAGGCAGCGACGAGCCGTGACCTGAGCGGGGGGGGGCGAACAGAGACCGGGGCGCCCCTTCCCACGGCCGCAGGGCGGCACCCAACTGCCCGCCCCCCGCGCAGCCCCGCCCCCCGTTACCTGGATACCGTGCACAATGTAAACCTTCTCCGCCTCGCTCAGCACCACGGACGCCATGATGCGCGCCGGGTTCCAAACACACCGGCCGCCGCCGCCGCCTGGTGATGCCGTCACCAAAACGCGACGACGCTAACTTCCCCGTCGCTTCCCTGCCGTCCCTCCACCCGCACGGAGTTACGTCAACCGCTCGCGCGCGCCGTGCGATGCCTGCGGGCGGGCGCGCGCGTGCACCGCCCTGTGTGGGTGACTCAGAGTCACTGAGGGGCTGGGGCTGCGCGGGAGCTGCTCCCACGTGGGGATAGCAGGCGCGCAGAGGGCAGAGCCAGATGCTCTGGGTGGACGCGCCACGTGTGCGCATGCGCAGCTCTTAATCTGGGCGGCCTGCTGGAGGGGTGCGTGTGTTAGTGCAAGGGCGTTGCTGGTCCGCATTGTGCCTGGATGCAGAGCCCTGCAAATTGGGGATGGCAAAACCCGTTATTACTGTAACCGTGTAGCCGGTCAAACCGGTTACACGGTCACCCGCTGGCTGCCAGCCCACTTCCAGGGAGCCAACTACCTGCCTAGCACTGCAAACTCGTTGGCTACGTCTACACTGGCCCCTTTTCTGGAAGGGGCATGTTAATTTCAACTATCGTAGTAGGGAAATCCGCGGGGGGATTTAAATATCCCCCGCGGCATTTAAATAAAAATGTCCACCACTTTTTTCCGGCTTTTAGAAAAGCCGGAAAAGAGCGTCTACACTGGCCCCGATCCTCCGGAAAAAGCGCCGTTTTCCGGAGGCTCTTATTCCTACTTTGAAGTAGGAGCCCTGCATACTGGGAGCCAGCTTTTAAGGTAGCTCCCCATTAGGGTTGCCAAGGTCCAGTATTGAACCAGACAGTTTGGTATTTTCGCCTCCTGTCCCATAAAAAAAATCAAAAAATACCTGACACCTAAAATGTCCGGTACTTTCTGATTTTTTCCCAGCCAGGAGGCGAAAAATCTCGGGCTGTCCAGCTCAATAAGGAGGCAGCCTGGCAACCATAGTGCTTACCAGGGAGTTGTCTGGCCCAGTGCAGGGAGGCAAGATGGCGGGTGGCTGCTGGTAGCCTGTTAGGGCCAAAAAGCCTTACCACATGTTTCTTAAGAGGGCCATGCTGTTATTTTTATTTTTGCTTAACTGTCAAAGGGGGGTGGTACTTTTTCTGAAACCATCTGGCAACCCTATTCCCCATCATCATGTAGATGTCTACAAGATTAACTGATAAACCTGGCTATCGGTTAATCCTGTGGTCTACACGCATTTCATCTCCCCCCCCCCCACACACACACTCTTGCTGCCTCTATATCAGTGGCTCCTGCGGATCTGCCTTCTCCCACTTACTGCCTGCTATATAGGCAGCGGGGGTGGGTGGGGAACAGACAGGAGTTGGCTTAAAAGTCAGTTCCTCCCAGCACCAGCTCCTCTGTGCTGCCCCCCTCTATGAAACAGCTTCTGTCCATGGCAAGCTTGGGCCCACTGCAGATAGGTTGTTGTGCATTCTATAGAGCAGCCTTACCTAGGCCTACCGTGAACAGAGGCTGCTCCATGGCAGCAACTTCTGTCCACAAGGAGCTCAGCCCCCCCCCCCACCCCCCCCAACAGATTGTGTGACTAAGGTATCATCTCAAAGGCACTTCTCTCACTTAACGAGTAGACCACTACCAAATGTACTGTTGATTTTGGTCAATTTCATGGTCACAGGATTAAAAAAAAACCATAGGCATGGGTGGTCAGTAATTTAGGCAAGGGAAGGCAGAGCCTTCCCAAAATTGCTCACAAGACCAACTGCCTAAGGCTGGGGCTGCCAGCCTGGCTCTCCCCAGCCACCGGGGAGGCATCGGGCCACTGCTTGGTAGCCCGGCTTCCCCTTTCCACTGGGGAGGCATGGGGCTGCAACTCGGCAGCCCAGTTTCCCCCCGGCCGCCAAGGAAAGCTGGGCTGGGGCTGCAGTACGACAGTCACAGCTCTGCACATGGCCCAGAAACCTCGAGTGGAAGGGGACAGAGCTCGGGCTTGTCTTCCCCAGCTGGCCTTTCACCCAACGCCCATAACCATAGGTTTTGTTATTTCAACTATTTAAATCTGAAATTTCAATGTTGTAACTGTGGGGGTCCTGACCCAAAAAGGAATGGGTTTTTGCAAGAGGGTTTTTGTAGTACTGCTAGTACCCTTCTGTGGTGCTGGTACTGGCAGTGGTGCTCAGCAGCTGAAGAATGGTGACTGCTGGCCGGTCACCCAGCTCTGAAGGCCAAGCTGCATGTAGCAGCAGTGCAAATAAGGATGGTATTGCCACCCTTCTGCACTGGTGCTTGTAGAGCTAGATCCTCAGTCAGCAACTCTCTGGCCACCCCACTCTGAAGGAAACAACAGAGAAATAAGGATGGCATGGTATGGTATTACCACCCTTCTACACTTCTGCTGGTGGGGTGCTGCTTTCAAGCTGGGCATCAGGCCAGCAGTCACTGCAATCCATCCACCCAGTTCTGAAGGCAGCACAGAAATAAGGGGGGGATACTGCAACCCCCCTAAAATAAGCTTATGATCCCTGCAACTCCCTTTTGGGTCAGGACCCCCAATTTGAGAAACTTGGTTTCCCCCATGAAATCTGTATAATATAGGGTATAAAAACTCAAAAGATCAGATTTTACAAGGGGAGACTAGCTTTCACAGTTCATGATGAGTTTTTCATCAAAGCATAGGGCTGGAAGACACCTCAGGAGGTCATCGAGTCCAGCCCCAAATTCATGGCAGTGAATTTGGTAGGACCCTTTAATGAGTGTTTTAATATTTTGTTTTTTCCATATAATTCCATGTGTGGCCTTGTGCCTTATTTAATGCATGCCAATCAAATCCTGCTGTAAAGACAGAATTATTAATTGCCTCATGGGCTTTGGTATGATGCTTCGCACTGTATTGAGTGAATCAGGAATATGAATGAATTTATTTTCACAAAATCCATGTATGATTGAGATAGTATAAATATCACCATTTTACAGATGTGAAACTGAAGCTGAGAGAGATTAAAGTGAAAAGTATCTACTAATTTTGCTACTCAATTTAACATACCTAGGATTTGATTTTTTTTTTTTTTTGAGTACATGGTAATATATAGTTAGGGATGTAAGTGACTAGTTGACTATCTGAATAGCAAATGCTTATCAGATAGTCGAGTAGTGACTCAACTAGTCGCTTCCCCCTCCTTGCACCATCTTGGCGGGGGGTGCAGCAGGAAACAGCACAAGTGGGGACTGCTTCAGTCCCCGCTTATGCTAGTTCCCTCTATGGGCTCTTCTGCTTTTGAAATGTACAAGAGTCCTGTGGGGCTCTAGTACATTTCAAAAGCAGTCCCCACTCACCCTGTGCTCTCTGCGGCAGCCCAGAGGCATCAAGCCTGTCTCAGAGGCAGCAAGAGGGGGACAGGAGCCAGTGGAGAGCCATCTTAAAAGCCTGTTTCTCCCAGCACTGTCTCCGGGGTGCTGCCTGCCCCTCACCCCGCTGCCTCTATCAGAGGCAGCAGTGCGGGATAAAGAACACTGCTACGAAGCAGCCTCCGTCTGCAGGGGTCCTAGCGGGGAGCTGGGCCTCCCCACAGACAGGGGCTGTTGCTACCAAGCAACCCCTGTTCAGGGTGGCCAGGCCGGGCCATGGGTAGGGGTTGCTCAGCAGCCACCCCTGTCTGTTGCCAACCCTGTCTGCCATGAACAGGGGCTGGTGTCTGAGTAGTCTGTGTTTGCGGTGGACAGGGCTGGTCGCCGCAGACAGGCTGCTCTGGCACCAGCCCATGTCCGTGGCAGACAGGGCTGTCTTCTGTAAACAGGGGCTGTTAAACTCATTGCAAGCTGGGACCAAGCATTCCCATCTCGCACTGATCACTGTGCCTCTGCATTTTAAATGTAATAAAAGCCCAGCAGCTCTTACTGCATTTATAATGCAGAACCACAGTGCGGTTGGCTCTGGAGCCAGCATGAGCCAGGACTGCTCTGTCCCGGCTCAAGTGGGCTCCTGGAGCTACCCAGGTGCCAGACTGAGGGGGGAGGGGGGGTCACCACTAGGACCCAGAGTGTAGAAAATTGTGTCTGCTGCTGGTGCATGTGTATTTTCTCTGCAGAGGAGTAGAACAGGAAGAGGGCAGAATTGAAACCTTTCAAAGTTTTGGCCCAAGCAAGGCGGCATGGGGGTGTCATTTGAGCTCCCCACTTTGGGTGCCAAAATGTTGTGGGCCAGCCCTGGAGCTACCCTCACTGCAGCTCTGCAGAGCAGCGCTTATCGACTAATCATATAGTCAATACAAATTGTTTAGCCAGATAATAGCATTTTAACATCCTTATATATAGTATTTCATTTGTTCAAAGCATAGCTCTCATCTACTTCAGCTGCAGTTGTGCGAATAAGCGCCAACTCTTTGGGGTGGGAAGAGGCGGGACAGAGGTGGTGGAAGCTTGGGGAAAGGGATGGAGTAGGTTCAGGACCCGGGGGAAATCAGCATCTGTGTTTGAGTGTGTTCGGCACATTTGAAAATCAGACTCCAGTTGAGAATCTTGCATCTAGTACCCAGAAAATAAAAAACTCACAATTAGTGACTACCTGTAAAAAGTGTAAGTGACTTGACTAGCATCATGTCAGAACTGTCTGGCTCAGGCAAGAGTTTTCTTTAGTGCACAACACTAATTCACGCTCAGTAAGTCTGTCCTGCATATCGAATGAGGCCAGGATTCAGTGGGAAAACTGTATGTGATTAGAGCTGCATTGTAATGTATGTGCACAAGAGGTCTGACATTTCTGTCATTTTGGGGACTTGATTTTCTGACTGTAATGTTCTTTTAAGATAGACTTTTTGGCTACGTCTACACTGGCCCCTTTTCCGGAAGGGGCATGTAAATTTCAGCAGTCGTCGTAGGGAAATCCGCGGGGGATTTAAATATCCCCCGCGGCATTTAAATAAAAATGTCCGCCGCTTTTTTCCGGCTTTTAAAAAAGCCGGAAAAGAGCGTCTAGACTGGCCCCGATCCTCCGGAAAAAGTGCCCTTTTCCGGAGGCTCTTATTCTTACTTTGAAGACCTTACTTTGAAGTAAGAATAAGAGCCTCCGGAAAAGGGCACTTTTTCCGGAGGATCAGGGCCAATCTAGACGCTCTTTTCCGGCTTTTTTAAAAGCCGGAAAAAAGCGGCGGACATTTTTATTTAAATGCCGCGGGGGATATTTAAATCCCCCGCGGATTTCCCTACGACGACTCGTGAAATTTACATGCCCCTTCCGGAAAAGGGGCCAGTGTAGATGTAGCCAATATGTGTAATTTCTAAGATTTTAGTAAATCAAATAGAAATAAACATTCCACTGTGTAGCGTCACATTAACATCCTCCTGGTTCATCAGAAAAGTTGGAACCTTTATATCCACCGCAAAGATATCTGCCACTTGAACTAACAGCATAACTGATAGCAAATGATAGTTGGTCATCTTCAATATGAGCCAGCATTAAAAGGGGATGAAACACTTTGCTAGTAGGTTTTAAAATTTGCTGACAGTAGAGGAATACTGAGACATCATACTCTTGGCTTCTATTATAAGCTTTAATGGGGACAGATCCTTCTGCCTGTTCCCTTCAAACTTCATAGCTTTCCCACCCTCGGTTTCCATCCCTGTCTGAGTCCTGTCTCTTTCTTGCCTGTCTGTTCATTGGTGTCTTCTTGTTTACCCCGCCCTAGTTGTCAATCCCCTGATTTCTCATCTCAGTCCTAGTCTTTTTGATCAGTCAGGCAGAGTCTCTTTAGATTACCCACTGAAGTCTTTCTGTCTCCTCCCAGTCTTCCCATCTCCCCTCCCAAGGCTGTGGCGATTGTTGGCTGTGTCTACACTGCAGAGCTTTTCCGGGATAACAGAGGTATCCTGGAAAAGTTATGCTGTGTCCAAGGAACGTGTCTGCTTTTTTGGAATCATTTCCGAAAAAGTGGACACGTTCTTTTGCCATCCCTGTAATCCTCATTGTATGAGGAAGAAGGGATGTTCTGAAAGAGGAGATTTTTCTGAAATTTGGCTCTGTATATACGGGCCAAATTTCAGAAAAGCCTCTTCCGAAAAAAAATGGAAAAAAAAAAACACAAATTGCAGTTTGCTATTTGCCTATCTTTTTTTGACTTTTCTTAGCAGTCTAGACATAGCCCACGAGAGGGACACAAGGACCAATACATTGGCCACGTGACCACCCCTCAACATGATTCCTCCCCGCAACACCCATAGCTTGGGGGAGAGTCCACCCCTTCCCACCCAGGCTCTGCCCCCATTCGACTGCTTCTCCAAAGTCCTCCCCGCTCTCTGTCCTCTCCCTGCCTCTTGCAACCTCTTCTCTGTAACCGACCAACCTTTTCTCCCCTCCCCATACCATTCCCCCTGAGCAATCAGGCATACAGGACTAGTGGCATACTTGGCGCTGGCAGCAGGGGTCAGCCCCTGTCATGTTATTAGATTTAATAGGAAAATGCAGATTATTGTTGCACCCACTATTGTGTGTTTTCCCTAAATTCTGTGCAAAGTGGGCCAAGTGAGGTGTCTAATGAAAGAGTATGCACTGCTGGTTCTATGTATGCTACTCATATACCTGTATGGTTTTTATATGTAAAGTTATGAGTATGAGCTCTGTACTTTTATTTTAAATGTTTTTTGGCTGGGAGATAGCAATAGGTGTCGATTACCTACTGTGAGGGGCGATTATTCAGTGAATGACTATGCTCAATATGATGCTGAATGGACAATGGCTCTCAAGATTGTCAATAAACACCTGAGGAATGCATCTAGGAACCTGCAGACCAGCAGGCACACCATGGATACTTACCTAAAGAGACATGGACAGGTCACTTGATCATGTGATCTGCTCCAGTTTTGGAGGTACCATCTCTCAGGAGAACAATAGATTTCCTTCTGCATGGACTAGATTATAAAAGGATCCTGAGGGTTCCTCCATCTTTGTCTTCAGTCCTACTCTTGACTTCAGAAGCATCCTTGCTATGGACAGAGGGTCGGGATGGATTTGTTGACCCATCCTAACATAGGATGTACTCCAGAGACTTTTAAGCTAGCAGTTTGTTACATCTCTGCTAAGAGCATGCATCAAGAACTTGACAATTGATATATGTAATGTTTTCTTTAACATTCCTATCTCAACCTTTTCTTTCTTTTTATTAATAAACGTTTAGATTTCAGATTCTAGAGGACTGGCACAGCGTGGTCTTTGGGTATGATGTGAGGCAGTGGTCCCCAACCATTTGGAGCTGCCAGGTGCCAGGGGGTGGGTCAGTTTGCCTGCCGGGCGCCAGAGGGCAGGGCCACGCATACACCACATCCCTATGAGCCCCATGCCTGGGGCCAGCAACCCCATGCGCCGCGTGGCCACGGACGGGGCCGCCCATTCGCCGCAAGCCTGGAGCTGGCGCCCCCCCCCATAGTCACACGCCCAGAGCCGACAGCCCCCAGAGCTGCGTGCCCGGGGGCGGGGAGGCCAATTTGCCACGCGCCCAGAGCAGAACCCCCCATAGCCATGCGCCTGGGGGCGGGGTGGCCAATTTGCCACGTGCCTGGGGCTGGCGCTCCCCATGTGCCATGTGCCCGGGGTTGGTGCCGCATATGTGCAGCACGCCTGGGGCCAGCACTACGCATATGCCATGCGCCCGGAGCGGAGCCAGCTCCAAGCACTTGGCAGGCGCACACAAATGCCCCTGCGGGTGCCATGGCACCCACGGGCACCGTGTTGGGGACCACTGATCTGAGGTATATATTGACCTGAGACTATGGCTAGTCCTTAGGGGCTGGAAGAACCTGTTCAGAATTGGTGAGACTAGCTTTCATAACCTCTCACCTGTGTAAGCAGTAGTGCTGGTTGTGGCACAGGTAAAGCTGGAGTGTCTAAAGGGATTTGCTCATGAGGCTTCTTGCTGGCCAGATTGGCAGCTGGAGTGCTGTGTGTAACTCGTTTAGAGCCTTATAGAGAAGGACCCCAGTCTTGGGCTGTAAGTAGCCTTGGTTCTAAGCAATTTGCCCTGATTTGTTCCTCTCCGTGGTGCCACCAAGTATATTACAGCCCCCTCCTCTGCACTCACTCTGCTCCCCCCACTCCCAGCTACATCACTCCTCTTCCTGCAGGGGGCAGTTCCACCCATTCCCCCCAATCCTCCTCCCCAGAGCAAGGTGGCTGAGAGACAGAGGAAGAGAGTGGGCTGGGGTTGGGTCATTTTGCTTCCTCCCACCACTGGTGAGTATGGGGGCAGGCCAGATTCCTGTGCCTCACTAGCTCCCTGAGTCTCCAGAGTGTGGGGTTGGGGGCAGTTGTCCCTAGATGGGACGACTCTGCAGGCTGCTGACCCCTTGATCCTCTCTCCATGCATCACCCCCAGTCCTTCCCACACTCATATTCCCACATTCCCTCTCCCCTTCGTTCTAGTCCCACACTCACTCCAGGCTTCTTTTCCCACTCTACTGCTCTCCCCAGTCCAACTCTTGTTCCCTCTGCATTTCAATCAGGAAGTTTCCTCCTTCTTGTTAGTCTTTAAAGTGCTACATAGTCCTGTATTTTGTTTCCTCCTTCTGTTTGCTTGAATCTCAGCAGAGAATTCATTGTGAACACAGGAGAGACACGCTCCTGCTCTCAATTCCAGTGCCCAGTTCTGGGACTGGCCTGGTCTTCAGCAGCCCAGAGCTGCAATGGCAGGAAAGGTCTCGGTCAGTCCCTTAGCTGGAGCATGCAGAGCGCAGACAGATTTTAGCTGATAAACTCTAGCAAGTATCTATTAAGCACATCTGAATTGTGACTTTCCAAAGGCTTATAATTTGGCCACATTTGGGCGGATTTTTATGGGAACAGCAAAAAAGCACATCCCTGATAAAAATGTTACGTCCTTGTCCTAAAACATGAGAGCTGCTTAAATAACAAGAATTTTTTTAAGATGGGCAAAGCAACATAAATTTATTTAACCTTGTTCTCAAAAACAGTTTAGTTAATTTGGCTGAAATGTTCCAACAAAAACAGCCTGAAGTAGACATCTGGCATGTAAAATTCTGCCCCAAGCAGTTAAAAGTTTGACAAAGTTACAAACAAATGAAAACAAATAATGGAAAAGTGTCCAGCAGCCTTAATAATGAGCAGTGCTACCTCCCCAAACTATAAGGAATGAGTCAATGGAAATGATTATATTTCCATATACACACTGTCATGTTTTATACTAGAGCACTTTGGACACTCGCAAGCCACTTGGCCTAGTTTAAGTGTAAAAATGACTGTGCTGAGCATTTGCAATTCCCATTCAGTACTCATATATATGTGCAATGTGTACATATACACACTTATCTACAGTTTGTGAATATGTAAGATAGGTGCAGAATTCATCTTTCTATGCATAGTTGATGAAAAATGAGAGTGTAACATAGACAAAGTGATGTCCTATTTTATTGGACCAACTTCCCTTGGTAATAAACTTTTGGGCTTACATACATGTTGTTCTTTTTTGCTATTGTTTGTAAATAGCACAGAAAAGCCCCCAATCAGGTCTTGGAGCTACCTTGTGATCTGCATCGAAGATGCAATGCAGGCCCTGTCCCAAACCTTTTGCAGTTCAAACAAACAAAACCGAAGAAGGGGGGGGTGGGTTGTTGTAACATAAGAACCCAGATGTTGGGTGGGAAATGTCAGGTTTATCATGTCTTAGATTATTTTTCTGTATGCACACAGGGAGCATAAATGTAGTGTGCATACATATAGATGGGTGTGCGTCCTACATTAGTGAGAGCTGCACCAGGCCCCGTGCCCGCGTGTGTACGTACAGCAGGTTCTTAGCGGGGGTACACAAACGAAACAGCGCGAGGGCCAAAGCACTGCAGAGTATGTTTTGCCCAGCCTGTGTGGGAGGCCCCGGTCCCGAGGAGGAGATGACGCTGTGCCGAGGAAGTGCAGAGAGAGGGCGTGACGCTTCTCGGTGCTGCTCACTTCCTGGTCTCGCCCCCTCGCAGTAGGAAGAGGGGGCAGCGGCAGCAGCCGCACGGGGAGCCGCGGACGCCTGCTGGAGCAGCAGCCGCCGCAGCCCCGGGGCGTCGCGCGCTCGGCGTCTCTGGCTCGCGAGGCGAATGGAACGTTGTGTTGGGCGACGGAACGTTGACCCGGGTGGCTGCGCGGTTGTGAGCTCGCGCTCGCTGAGCGGGGGCGGGCTGGACCAGCAGCAGCAGCAGCAGCGGGGACCGGCGGTGGCGGCTCCTTATGCGGGTAGGTCGAGTCCCGCGGGAGCCGTGGCTCGAGGGGTTCTCGGTCGCGGGGGAAGGGGGACAGCGGGCGGACCTGCAGCAGCCGCACCTCCTCCGCAGGGAGCTAAGGGCGCAGAGAGGCGGGCGGGCGACAGGCGGGTCAGGAAGCTTGGGGGGGGGGGGGGGTGGCGGGGGGAAGCGGGGTTTGGCTCGGGCATGGGTGAATGAGCGCTGAGCTCCTGCAAGGTGAAGCCGGTGTCCCCGAGGCAGGTGTGGCTCCTGCCCTGCGATGCCTGGCGCGTGCCTGGGGAGATGTTGTGGATCCGTGGTCTCCAGCCAGTTCTGAAGCAGTAGCCACTCTAGTGCTGTAGCAAACTAGCCACTCTCAACCGGCCAAATAGCCGCTAGTGGCTAGCTGATTGGACACCATGGTTGTAGCTGGAAGGGGATAGGGCCTGAAGCAGTGAGTCAGTGCACAGGCTGGTGGGGAGAGAGAAATCAAACAAGGTCTCCCCCAAGTGCTCCATGCACATTGAGGGTCCCTTTCCACTTAGAACGATAGCCTTGGCTTATGTTCAGAGCATATAAAGAACTCCCATTGAGGGCCCAGAATCCATTTCTGCACTCCCAGGGATCCCCAAACAGCTACTGAAGCCCATGTGCATTTGGGGGAGTTGAGGTGTGTTCATACAGTGCAAGATCATGTCATTTACTAGTGCTGTTTCTGCCAAGGGAACATACATTATGCCAAGGGAACATACATTATAAGAATGTTTGGCAGTTGGCCTCTGCACCAGTCTGCACTGTTTAAAAGGTAAATCCCTGCAGCAGCCCTAGATGATGCTTTTCTTAAAACAGTTACAAGCCTATTTTTTTTTAAGTTGCTTTTACTTAGCATCATTTAGGCCTTCAACATCTGTTTGTGTTACTGAACTGCTACTGCTCAAAACACTATATGAACACATTCTAATGAGGTGCCATAAGATTTAAATTCTGCAGCTTCCGTAATTTGACAGCATCTCTGCAATGTAGAACTGAATTAAAATAAAGACGTTTGAATGCTGGCGGGATCTTTAAATGAGTATTTGAACAGTTAAATGTGCGCTCATCTGAAAAGTGCTTTGTATATCAGTTGATATTTAATTAGGGATTATAACAGCATATTATAACAGTTATGACCTTCAGTGTTATGCCAACCTGAAACTCTGAGGCAGTGGCTCTCAACATTTCCAAACTACTGTACCCCTTTCAGGAGTTTGATTTGTCTTGCATTCCTCAAATTTCATCTTATTACATGCTTACAAAATCAGATAAAAACATACAAGTTTTATGGTGCACTGTTACTGAAAAATTGCTTGATTTTTTTCCCATGTTTACAAAATAATTATATAAAACAAAACATTTGGAATACAAATTTTGTACTTACATTTTAGGACCACAGAGCAATATAAACAAGCCATTGTGTGCTATTTTAGTTTGTACTGCCTTCACTACTGCTTTTTATGTAGTGTGTTGTAAAACTAGGCAAATAGCTAAGTTTAGTTGATGTACCCCTTGGAAGACCTTTGGGTATCCCCAGGGTGGGTACGTGTCTTAGGGATGTAAAATCCTTTTTAATTGGTTAACTGGTTGATTAAAGAGAGGGGTGAGCTTTGGCCAGGCTGGAGCACCTCCCCACACACAGAAGGAAGGGATTTGTTCCAGCCCCTACCAGTTAACATTTCAATAAGAAAATAGGTTCTTGAAACAGTTTAAGTGAAAATTATGCTTTTCAGTGTTTAATGAAACTAACAAAAAGTCTTTTTTAAAGCAAGGTAATGTCTATCAGTGTTGAAACTTTTCTGTAAAAGTTAATCTACATTTTTGTTTCTGTCATGCCTTTAAAAGTACATTAAAGATCCAGTCCAACAATCCCTAATGCTGTTTGACTTTAGAATTTACTACCATGAATAGTCCTTATTTCAAAATAAGAAACATTGCATTTTTGACAAAATATTCATTTTATTTTTCCAAATAAATAGAAGCTTTTCAGCATATTAATTCTTACTAGAAATATCTTGCATTGTTTTCATAATATTGTATTTCAGTTCTTAGTTTTATTTAAATGTTGCAGTTATAGATAAATTACATGTACCTATTTAAAATCTTGCTCAATAAGATAACCCCCTCACAAAGACGTTTTCATGATAATATTTGTCTTATGAATCCAACTGTAGGAGAAGGCTTTAAGAAGGCAAATGCTTTTCACCATGCATAATATTGAATTAAATAAATAAAGAATTATTCTGCTTTCTTGGGTAAGAAGTTGTCCATTCTCCCCTTTCCTATGGGCGGTTCTCTTTACTCTGGTAAGTTTGAAATGAAATTGTGACTACTAATCTTAATTGGTTTTTGTAGGAAAGATGCAGGAATTTGTCTTGTGATAACACCCTTGTTCCCTTGGTGGCATTTTTAATTACTAGTTTTTCTTGTCATAGGGCTGGTCTATACTTAAAATATTGCATTGGCGCATCTTGTGTCTCTTAGCACTTAAGAGGCTCCTATTCCAATGGGAGAAAGCTCTCCTGTGAGTATTTTTAATCCATCTCCCCAAGAGACAATAGCTATATGTTGATGGGAGAGAATTCTCCTATTGATGTAGTGCTGTCTACACGGGAGATGAAGGTCATTATAACTATGTGCATATGGGTATGGATTTTTCACACCTGTAAGTTTCATATGACATGCAAAGTACTCCACTTAGGAAGAAACAATCAGTTTTACACATACAGAATGGGAAGTGACTGTCTAGGAAGGAGTACTGCGGAAAGGGATCTTCGGGCCATAATGGACTGCAAGCTAAATATGAGTCAACAGTGTGACACTGTTGCAAAAAAAAAGCAAACATGATTCTGGGATGCATTAACAGGAGTGTTGTGAACAAGACAGAGAAGCTATTCTGCTCTACTCTGTGCTGATTAGGCCTCAATTGGAGTATTGTGTTCACTTCTGGGCACCACATTTCAAGAAAGATGTGGAGAAATTGGAGAGGGTCAAGAGAAGAGCAACAAGAATGATTAAAGGTCTAGAGAACATGAGCTATGAGGGAAGACTGAAAGGTTAGTGCTTGTTTAGTTTAGAAAAGAGAAGACTGAGGGAGGACATGATAGCCATTTTCAGGTATCTAAAAGGGTGTCACAAGGAGGAGGGTGAAAAATTGTTCTCTTTGGCCTCTGATGACAGGACAAAAAGCAATGGGCTTAAACTGCAGCAAGGGAGGTTTAGGTTGGACATTAGGGAAAACTTCTTAACTGTCAGGGTGGTTAAACACTGGAATAAATTGCCTAGGGAGGTTGTGGAATCTCCATCTCTGGAGATATTTAAGAGTAGGTTAGATAGACATCTATCAGGCATGGTCTAGACTAGGGATCTAAAAGACTAGTCGACTATCCGATAAGCAAATACTTATCAGGTAGTCAGTGAACTAGTCAATTTACTCTCCCCGCCCCCTGCTGCCTCTATCTTGAAAGCAACAGTGCTGCACAGCTGAACCCAGGATCAGCTGTGCGGCACTGCACGCGTGGAGCCTGGGGTCAGCTGGGGACTCCCTAGCAATCCTGGGTTCTGCAGAAATGCCGCTCTGGAGCCCGGGAACAGCTGGCGAGTCCCCAGCTGACCCTGGCTCCATGTGGCATTTCAAAGCATCAGTGTAGCATGGAACCCTGGGGTCAGCCAGGAACTCGGAGTTCCCTGCTGACCCCGGGCTCCATGCTGCACTGCCACTTAGAAATGCACAAGAGCCCCCACTGGGGACTCTTGTGCATTTCAAAGCTGGCATCCGCATGCAGCCCGGAGTCAGCGGAACTTCCCGTTGGCCCCAGGGTGCACAGGGAGTTCCACATTTTTCCTTTGAAATGTAGAAGAGCTCCTTTGTTCATTTCAAAGGAGGAATGAGGATATGCTTATCGAATAGTTGAGTAGTCAATAGAAATTCCATCGACTACTTGACTAGTCAATTAACTGCTAGTTAACATCCTTAGTCTAGATGGTGCTTTGCCCTGTCGTGAGGACATGGGACTGGACTCGATGACCTCTTGAGGTCCCTTCCAATTCTAGTATTCTATGATTTGAGGTCTCTTCCAGTTCTATGATTCTATAGGTCAGTAGCGTAGAGCTGGCCTTAGTGTAATTAGAATATTATTACATCTCAGAATACTACTTTCCTGCCCTCAGTTGTGAAAGAAGTATCACATCTTGATTATTCTGTTGAAATGGGCACAATATGAAAATTTTGCTCTTCAAGGTGATCTGTTAAAGTAGTCCAGGTGTGACTAATGATAGCTCATGGATTCTCTTTGTTTTGTGCTCTAGATCAGACTAATCTCAAATTTAAAGATAATTTCAGAGAAGATGAGAAATTAAACTGTCTTGTAATTAGTTGAATGTATTCCAGGGTGCATGAGCTCAGGAAACAGAACATCATTTGCCCTCTCATTGATATTGCAGTGAAGTAAGTTTTATCAGCAACCCCTTATAAATCATCCAGCACATCAGTGTTTCTCAACCAGGTGTATGGGTAATCATGGGGGGGTATAAAGGTCTTCCAGGAAATACTGAACTCATTTGGATAGTGGCTTAGTTTTACAACATACTACATAAAAAGCACCCGCAAAGTCAGTACAGTCTGTAAGAAATTTTAGTCAACGACTTGATTATAAAGGTTGGACCTCCCTGGTCCTTTTCATCATTAGGAGAAAAGATAATTTATCGGATTCGAGGAGTCCTTCTGCCACCAACCCCCAAGCTCATCATCTGCTGCTAGCAGGCTGCCCGATCAGGCAATCCTGCCTCCCCCTCTCCTGCATAAGAACGGCCATACTGGGTCAGACGAAAGGTCCATCTAGCCCAGTATCCTGTCTGCTGACAGTGGCCAATACCAGATGCCCCAGGGGAGGGATCACAACAGGTAATCCTCCTGTGATCCCTCTCCTGTCACCCACCTCCAGAGAAACAGAGGCTAGAGACACCATTCCTACTCATTCTGGCTAATAGCCATTGATGGACCTAACCTCCATGAATCTATCTAGCTCTTTTTTGAACCTGTTAAAGTTCTAACCTTCACCACATTCTCTGGCAAGGAGTTCCATAGATTGACTGTGCACTGAGTGAAGAAAAACTTCCTTTAAATCTGCTGCCTATTGATTTCATTTGGTGACCCCTAGTTCTTTTATTGTGGGAACAAGTAAATAACTTTTCCTTACTCACTTTTTCCACACCAGTCATGATTTTATAGACCTCTATCATATCCCCCCTTAGTCTCCTCTTTTCTAAGCTGAAAAGTCCAAGTCTTTTTAATCTCTCTTCATATGGGACCCGTTCCAAACCCCTAATAATTTTTGTTGCCCTTTTCTGAACCTTTACCAATGCCAATATATCTTTTTTGAGATGAGACTACCACATCTGTACACAGTCTTCAAGATGTGGGTGTACCATGGTTTTATATAGATGCAATAAGATATTTTCTATCTTATTCTCTATTCCTTTTTTAATGACTCCTAACATGCTGTTTGCTTTTTTGACTGCCGCTGCACACTGAGTGGATGTTTTCAGAGAACTATCCACAATGACTCCAAGATCTCTCTTGAGTAATTGTAGCCAAATTAGTCCCCATCATAGTGTATGTATAGTGGGGATTATTTTTTCCAGTGTGCATTACTTTACATTTATCAACATTAAATTTGATTTGCCATTTTGTCACCCAACCTGGCGCAGCTACTGCTGACTCACGGGGCAGCACAGGCTCCAGCTCCTGCCACAGGGCTCCAGTCCTGCTCAGCCAGGAGTGGCTGCAGAGCTGGGGCTCCTATCCTGCACAGCCAGGAGCAGCTATGGGGCTGGAGCCCAGCAGTAGCTCCAGTCCCAGCCCCGCACAGCCAGGGGAAGCTGCAAGGCTCTGACCCTGAACTCCTGGGCTACGTCTACACTGGCCCCTTTTCCGGAAGGGGCATGTAAATTTCACTAGTCGTCGTAGGGAAATGCGCGGGGGATTTAAATATCCCCCGCGGCATTTAAATAAAAATGTCCGCCGCTTTTTTCCGGCTTTTAAAAAAGCCGGAAAAGAGCGTCTAGACTGGCCCCGATCCTCCGGAAAAAGTGCCCTTTTCCGGAGGCTCTTATTCTTACTTTTTTAAAAGCCGGAAAAAAGCGGCGGACATTTTTATTTAAATGCCGCGGGGGATATTTAAATCCCCCGCGCATTTCCCTACGACGACTAGTGAAATTTACATGCCCCTTCCGGAAAAGGGGCCAGTGTAGACGTAGCCCTGGGGGTTAATGTGGGGACTCTGGCTCTTGCTGCTATAGGGCTCTGGCCTCAGCCCTGCGCTTCCACGGGCTGCAAGAGGCTGCTGCAGGACCAGGACTGGAGCCCCATGCTGCTGCCAGCCAGGCTGCAACCCTGATACCCTGCTGGCTGGCCATCCTGCCCTTAGGCTTCTGGGCTTTCTGGTCCAGGAGCATCTGTAGTCCAGGATGTTGCCAGACTAGAGTGTGCTGGATTTTGGAGGTATAACCTGTACTGTTCTATCTACTACAGTAAACTTCCAATAATCCGGCACCTTTAGGACCCAGGGGGTGCCGAATTGTCAAATATGAGGGAGTACCGGAAGGGGGTCTATGAGGAGTTGGGGGGGGGGGGGGGTTGTCGGGGAACTGCGCAGCGTGGGAGAGGGAGAGGGCAGTGCTGCGGGACCAACCTGGCATCACCCCAGCTGCTCTGCCCCCGGCTTCCGCAAGTCAGCCGCTAGTCAGTTTCAGCAGCGGCTGACTTGGAGAAGCTGGGGGCAGAGCAGCTAAGGTGCTGCTGGGTTGGTCCCGTAGTGCCGCCCCTCATCTGAGCGACGCTGCGGGACCAACCTGGGAGCACTCCAGTTGCTCTTCCCCCGGCTTCCCCAAGTCCGCCACTGGTCAGTTTCAGCAGCAGCGGACTTAGGGAAGCTGGAGGCAGAGCAGCTCCAATTGTCCGGCTGGCCGGAGCACTTCCGGGTTCCAGTTGGTGCCGGACTATCACGAGTGCCGGACCACTGGATGCCGGACAATTGGAGTTTTACTGTATACACTGACGTATAAGTAGAAAATATTTATATTCCAATTGATTTATTTTATAATTGTGGATAAAAATAAATAAGAATAAGCAAATTTTCAGTAATAGTGTGCTTTGACGCTTTTGTGTGTTTGTCTAATTTTGTAAGCAAGTAGCTTTTAAGTGAGCTGCAATTTAGGCCTACACAAGAGAAAGATGCAAGAAAGGAGTACAGTGGCCTGGTAAAGTTGAGAATGCTCTTTTTAGGTAACCAGTCAGAATATTTGCTTTCTCAGCTTTTGGGATAGCTGAAGCCTCTATAAAATCTTCCAGATATTGCAGTGTTGAGGAGTAGACTAGAGACACAGGAATTGTGTAAATGCTTCATTCAGATGAATGGAGGAATGTTGAATGGGGGTACTGTGAGGCACTTGTCAGTATTTTCATTTGTGACTTGGAGGAGGAGTATATGTGGAGCATGGTAGTCTTACAGATAGTGCTGAGGGGAAGAGGTCTTCAGAAGTAAGACGCGTAGGCTGAAATCAGTACCGTGAAATTCTGTAAAAGTAAAATAAAGATGTGCCTGCAAAGAAAAGACAATCAAATGTGCAAATATAGAATGAAGAAATAATGGGAAGGTAGCAGTACAATGCCAGAGAGAAGAGGATCAAGTTGTTACAATGGGTGATAAATTGAGAGAGCTAGCAATATGAAGCTTTTGCAAAAAAACCCTGACTGTGATATTCATATTGCTAAGGTGAAATATAACATGCTAAGTAGCTTACTCTGGTGTACTCCATATAGGTTAAACCTCACTTGAAGTTCTGTGTTCATATTTGAGCACTACACTTTTCAGAGTAGGGATGTGAAAGGTTAACTGGGAAGCATCATCCTTAACAGGTGATGCTTATGAGTTCCAGTTGATCAATGAAGCTGGAGGACCTCCCTGCTCGCCTTGAGCAGGGGACTTCTTCAGCATGGCCAGAGCAGCCCCTGTCTGTGGCAGCCTGGGCACATCACAAGCAGAGGCTGCACTATCCCAGCTGCAGTGAGCATGCAAGGACCACTCCAGCCTAGCTGGGCTGTAGTGACCCTCCTACCTGCCCTTTCATTGATTAATCTGTTAAACATCACGTTTAGCCAGTTAACCAATTACATAGGAGTTTACATCCCTAGTTCAGAGGATAGCAACAAATATTAAGCTATACAGATATGTAAAGAAACATTAAACTGAGCACGGGGTCACTTATTCTTGCCAATTAGTCTCAGCAAACAGAACAAGAAATACAGTACCAGGCTTGAAATACAGTAAAGAAATTCTAGTTTAGAGATGCTTTTTAAATAAATTTGGGGATTAATCTGTAAAATTTACCTTACAACTTCAAAGATACTAGGTTTTTCTGTGGCTTTCTAATGGAAAGTAGATTCTCACAGTCCAACTTGATATACTCAAACATGCCCCGTTGCTAGGAAATAATTTTCATAACTGTTTCATTCTTTGAATAGAGATAATGAAATAGTGAGAGGGTATTCCTAAAAACTGTTTAGAGATTTTTTTTTTTAAATGTGCATGATGCATCTATTTTAGATACTTATGACTTCCATTGCTTTATTATGAGTGTCTTTAATATATTTGTCCTCACAAAATCCCTGTGAGGTAAATTTTATTCCCATTTTACAGATGTGGAATTGAGGTCTGAAAACAGTAAGTAACATTTCCAAGGTCACACAGAAAGTTTATGGCAGACTAGGGAACTGAGCCTTGGTTTTCCAAGTCCCTGGTTAGAACCCTAACCAATGTACAGTTTTCTCTCTAAGCCAGTCTTTAAACTTAGTGCCTTTTCTACCCTTAACAGATCTAATCTTAGACAGTATTTGAAATTTTAATTGTAGTTCCATCTTCTTATTTATGATCATCACTAAAAATTTACTACTGTAGTTCTCACTGTAACGTGAACCTTACAGCATTATATTTTCCAAAATGAAGATTGAAAACCCTATTGGTCACATGCAGGCTTTTTCATGATGATTGTACAAAGGTGGAGTGGAGGAATGTTGTTAATTACAATGGTCTGATGTCTGGAACTTGACATAAGTCCTGAGCCAGCAGCCAAACAGCAAAGCTGGTCTAAAAGACAAGTGTTGGACAGGAGAAATATCATCTTATAAAGCTTTATTGTTAGAAGCAGAAAGCATGATGTTCCTGTTCCCTGTTTTGGTCATCAACTCTTTTGTGTTTATATTTTCAAGTATTGTATCTCTGTGCATCAGCTACTCAGTTCTTGAGTAGCTGATGTGGACTTAGAAAGGTCTGAAGAAACAAGAGAATATCTGACTCTAGTTCTGGTGGCAGTTAAAATGTGTTGCATGTCGGGTTTTTTTAAATGTTATTGAATGTTCCAAAACAGCTGTAGATCTGTTCACATACCTAATCAAAAGCCCATCAAGCTTGTAATCTTTTTTTATGTCCAGCCTCCTGCTACCAGATGTGGTTCATCCTGACCCAATATATCCTTACATGAGACAGGTAGCCCAGGATTGACTTCACCTTTCTTTGTTAGATTCTTCCTGAACAAAGCAAGGTGGAGATGCCCTTCACAGATGAAGATTTGGTTAGTATTCTAAACAATGTCAAATACTATACATTGACTTTTTTTCTGTAAAATAACTTCTAGTAGAAGAAATAAATTGATTTTTCCATGAAATAGCTTCTAATGAACGATAAACTCATACAGAAATTATATAGATTTCAAACAAAAACTGTCACCATTTTCCCTGAGATATAGTGCACCACAAACAAATCTTTGTTATTAGTGACAGAAAATATTATATCCTTTATCTGATAAACCATGGGCTTCATTCTCCTTTTACTTACAATGATGTAACTCCATTGAGTGGAGGAGATACATCATTGTAAGTAAAAAGAAAATGAGGCCCATGGTTTGTTAAATATAGGGGAGATGTTTTCTGTCCTTGGTAACAAAAAGATTTGTATATGGCACGTTATTTCTCAGAGAAAATGGTAACAGTTTTTGTTATAAATTCATACAGAAATTATATAGATTTCACTTTCATTAGAAGCTGTTTCTTGAAACATCAATTTATTTCCTTTATTAGAAGCTATTTTACAGAAAAATTCAATGTATGCTATTTGGCATTGTTTAGAGCAGTAACCCCATCCTCATCTGTTAAGGGCATTTCCACCTTGCTTTGTTCAGGAAGAATCTAACAAAGAAAGGTAAAGTCAGCACTGTAAATGAAGGAAGAATCAGGCTCAGTGTGTCTCTAAACAACCATATCTCCTCATTGCCTGTTAGGTACTGTCAGAACTGAGGCTCCAGACCTGATTTTCAGCCTCACAGACGAACCAAGGTTGCCTTTGAAGCTGGCTGATTTCGACCTCCCCCTACTCCTCAGGGAAAAGTTCCCCTCCCTTTACATATTCATATCATTGCTCAACTGTTTTCTTCAGGAATATACAACTCTAGTTAAACCTCCACCCAAAACCAGACGCTTCAAATCAAAGAAATAAAATTGTAGCCTCTGATGTATTGGCCAAAAAGAGTTGGCTTTCATAAAGCTGTTAGCTATCACCCCATATAAATTGCAAAAGTAACCACATAAGCACAGTTTTTTGACCCATGGGTATGACCCAATTATGCTATATTGGCTCCACGAGCTGTAGCTGTAAGAAGAATTATGATGTGACTCAGGATAAAAATTATGGCAGTTTGCAGCACGGTTGTTTGAACTTTTATAGGTACCCTAAGCTAAATTAGTGTTCCTAAACATGGTATAGCATTGCTTTTCTGTCCACTAAATTGTTTTTATACTAGACTTTAAGAAAACCTCCAAAATGTTAACATGCCTCAGGTGCAGCTCCACTAGTGGTAGAAATGATGGAAATGTTAGTGTAATCCAAACAACTTTTCCAATTAGTCATCTGGTCTTTTGAAATATATCTATCTCCAGTCAATAGCATTGTTTCCATGTTGCTGGCACTAGCGAAGCACCTACGGGCTAGACCAAATGTGGCCAATTTGCTAAAAATTCTCAGTGTAAACCAGGACAATGAGTTCTCTTCTTGTTGATCAACTAGATCTCTTCAGTCTTAACAAAAGCAACAAGAAAACCATTGAAGTTTTCCATTTCTTTATAAGTATTCCTGGCAGAATTCATTCAGGCAATTTTGGCACGTGCATCTTAGATAAGGAGGAGGTTTGTGTTGCATAAAACTGGTGAAGCAAGTAAGGATGTGAACATGTAGTCAAGTACATGGTTAACTGAGGAGCCTGGGCTCATAGGTTAACTGTCTCAGTAACACACAGCCTGGAGAGGGCGGGGAAGGGGAGAGGAGAGGAGGTGGGAACCAGTGCGTGTGGAAAGGTAACTTTTAAAAGTGGGCTCCCCATGAGCACTGGCTCCTGCTTTCCCTTGTCCCTCATGTGTAAACATGTATCTGCTGAAAATTACAATGCATACACATTTACATAAATAAATGCAATTTGACATCCCTAGCAGTAAAAGCACCCTTTCACAATTACAAGTACAAATAAACCTTCTTAGCCATTTCTATCACAAAAGATACCTTTATTTGGAAAGATTAATTTGACTTTCACTGGTAAAATTACTGTAGCTCTCAGTTAAAATGGCAAATTCAGATTCCTAAATAGTAATTGTTTCCAGTAGATTTAAAAAGATATATTTTTGCTGAAGCAAAATGCAGGACAATGTAGCACTTTAAAGACTAACAAGATGGTTTATTAGATGATGAGCTTTCGTGGGCCAGACCCACTTCCTCAGATCAAATAGTGGAAGAAAATTGTCACAACCATATATACCAAAGGATACAATTAAAAAAAATGAACACATATGAAAAGGACAAATCATATTTCAGAACAGGAGAGGGATGCGGGGGGGGGGGGGGGGGGGAAGGGAGGAAGGGAAGTGTCTGTGAATTGATGATATTAGAGGTGGGGAGAGTGGGATGTTTGTGAGTTAATGGTATTATAGGTGATAATTGGGGAAGCTATCTTGGTAATGGGTAAGATAGTTCGAGTGTTTGTTCATTCCTTTTTGGAGGGTGTCGAATTTTAACATGAATGACAGTTCAGAGGATTCCCTTTCAAGTGCAGATGTAAAAGGTCTTTGTAGCAGAATGCAGGTGGTTAAGTCATTGAGAGAGTGTCCTTTCTGGTTAAAATGGCAAGAAACTGTTTTTTCTTTGTGATCTTGTCTGATATCTGTTTTGTGGGCATTAATCCTTTGGCGAAGTGTCTGAGATGTTTGTCCAATGTACATAGCAGACGGACTCTTTCGGCACATGATAGCATAGATTATATTTCTGGATGTGCAGGAATATGTGTTCTTGATCTTATAACTCGCTTGGTTAGGTCCAATAATGGTATCAGCAGAATGAATATGTGGACAAAGCTGGCAACGGGGTTTGTTGCAAGGGAAGGTACCAGGGTTGGTATTAGTGTGGTATGTCCTGTGGTGGTTGGTAAGAATCATCTTAAGGTTAGGTGGGTGTCTATAGGAGACTATGGGTCTGTCTCCCAGAACCCCTTTGAGTATGGTATCCTATTCCAGTATAGGCTGTAGTTTATTGATAATGTGTTGGACAGGTTTAAGTTGGGGGTTGTAGGTGATGACAAGTGGTGTTCTATTGTTGGTTTTCTTGGGTCTGTCTTGAAATAGATGGTATCTAGGTATTCGTCTGGCTCTTTCAATTTGCTTTTTTATTTCTCCAGGTGGGTTGTTGAGGTTTATAAATGCTTGGTAGAGATCCTTCTACACGAGAGATCCACTTCCTGGACACCACAGTACAAATCAACAATGGAAAATTAGACACCACTCTCTACAGAAAACCCACCGACTCATACAGTTACCTACATGCTTCCAGCTCCCATCCAGAACACACCCACGTGATCCATCGTCTATAGCCAAGCCCTTCGATACAACCGCATCTGCTCTAATCCCACTGACAGAGACCAGAAGCTTCAGGATCTCTACCAAGCATTTATAAACCTCAACTACCCACCTGGAGAAATAAAAAAGCAAATTGAAAGAGCCAGACGAATACCTAGAAACCATCTACTTCAAGACAGACCCAAGAAAACCAACCTCCTGTTCTGAAATGTGATTTGTCCTTTTCATATGTGTTCATTTTTTAAAATTGTATCCTTTGGTATATATGGTTGTGACTATTTTCTTCCATTTTTGATCTGAGGAAGTGGGTCTGGCCCACGAAAGCTCATCATCTAATAAACCATCTTGTTAGTCTTTAAAGTGCTACATTGTCCTGCATTTTGCTTCAGCTACCCCAGACTAACACGGCTACATTTCTATCATATTTTTGCTCTTTGTGTGAATTTTTGTTAAGACTGTAACTTATTTAAAGCCTGATGCTTTCTGTCTAAAACACCCTTCTTAGCTGCTAAAGATGTGATAATTCATTTAATACCTTTGGGTACTGAAAGTGTCACTTCATCACCATATCTGCTACTTCTTTAAATAGTGTCAGTTAAATTTTTATAGTGTCTATGAAACACACAACTAGTGTGTCTTAAATATTTTAATTAAAAAAACTGAAGTGAAAGGAAATGATACACTTATAACTGAGATCATGTTTATATTTTTAAATATTACATAGATGTGCAAATCTTTCAGGAAGTCAGAGTCTCTGTCTCTGTGAGATACTGTGGGTTATGTTACACAGGAGGGTAGAATAGGGGATCATAAATTCCAAGGCAAGATGAGAACAATATAATTCTCTGATTTCAGAAAACTTATAAGTGAGGAGTGGGCAAAAATTTTTGCCAGTAGACCACTCTATGAATTTTGGTAAGCAGTAAGGGACCGCACATTTCTTATTAACGAAATTACATCACTATCTATTGGAAAAAGATCTCACTATGTTCTTTACGCAACAAAATAATTCAATTTAAATAACAATTAACTGAATACACCATTATCCAAAGACTATCTTAGAAGGCAATGTATATTATAAACCATTTTGTAACATTTGTAATAACACTAATGGTAAACTCTTAGGGTGTGTCTAGACTACCTAGTTTTGTCGACAAAAGTGGACTTTTGTCGACAAAACAATACCAGCGTCTACACTGCCGCGGAGTTCTGTCGACATAACGTCGACAGAACTCCGCGGTTTTGTCGACGCTGGTATACCTCATTTTACGAGGCATAACACTTTCTGTCGACAGAACTCTGTCGACAGAAGGTGTTATTGCCTGTAACACTGCGTCCAGACTATGGAGTTCTGTCAACAAAGCGGCTTGCTTTGTCGACAGAACTCCATGTGTCTGGACGCAAATTGTCGATGGAAGTTTTGTCAACAGTATCTGTCGACAAAACTTCCGTCGACAAAACGCGGTAGTCTAGACGTACCCTTAGTTACATCAGTGGTGGGCAATAATCAACCCACAGACCGGACACAGTTAACCAGGGTTAGGTGCATGGACTGGGACTCCACCTCCTGCAGCTCCCGTTGGTTGAGAATGGTGATCCACAGCCAATGGGAGCCTCAAGTGGCCGTATCTGCGGAGATGCAGGTAAATAAAGCTCCGGCGGCTTGCCAGGGGCTAATCCTGGCAAGCTGCATCTAGCTTATTGCCCATCTGAGTTGCATTCAATTTATACTCATTATTAAAATTAAGTGTAAAAGAAATAATGCAACTTAGCGTGAAGAAGAAAGTCTATAATGGGCATTAATAAGGGGCATGAAGTAAGCCTTAGTAAGGTGTCATTTCTGATGTTGCAATGCAAAGTACTACTGCAAGATGGTCATACATGATTAAAGATCTGTTCTTTGATGTATTGAATTTTATCACAGAAAATGTCTGCTCGAAGATGTAAGTTGATCCAAACAGTACAAGCATCTTTTGGAAATGAGCCTTGATCTTTGGAAAGTTCTGTTAATTGAGAGATGCGTAAAACCGCAGATATGGCATGGATTTGAATTGCTCCATAAGTAAGGCATCACACTGCAAGTCAGTAAGCTCAATTTGGAGTCACTAGGGGTATGTCTACACTACAAAGTTAATTCGAACTAACAGATGTTAGTTTGAATTAACTTTGATAGGCGCTACACAGGCAAACCGCTAGTTCGAACTTAATTCGAACCAGGTAAACCTCATTCTACGAGGACTAACACCTAGTTCGAACTAAGTAGTTCGAATTAAGGGCTGTGTAGCCACTTAATTCGAACTAGTGGGAGGCTAGCCCTCCCCAGCTTTCCCTGGTGGCCAATCTGGGCATCACCAGGGAAACCCCTCTGCCCCCCTCCCGGCCCCGGAGCCCTTAAAGGGGCACGGTCTGGCTACGGTGCCCATGCCAGGTGCAAGCCTGCCAGCACCCAGCCAGCAGACCCTGCACCTGGCACGGCACGAACCAACCACCCGCTGCCACCCAGCCCTCCGCCTCTTCCTGGGGCCAGGCTGGCAGCTCCCGGGAGCCTGCCCAGGTCCGCAAGAGGCGGGCGCCCACCTGGCCTAGTGCGGAGATTGTGGACCTCATCCATGACCTCCGCAGTAGGCACAGGAAAGTGGCCGTCTAGGGCAGGATAGCTGCCAGCCTGGCCACCCAGGAGCAGGTTTGCATGAAAATCAGGGTGGTCCACTGAGACCCCCGACCCTGAGCCATGAGCTTAGAATGGCCGTACTGGGTCAGACCAAAGGTCCATCTAGTCCAGTAGCCTGTCTGCCGACAGCAGCCAACACTAGGGACCCTGGAGGGGATGGACCGAAAACAATGACCAAGCCATTTGTCTCGTGCCATCCATCTCCAGCCTTCCACAAACAGAGGCCAGGGACACCATTTCTACCCCCTGGCTAATACCACTCCATGGACCCAACCTCCATGAATTTATCTAACTTCTTTTTAAACTCTGTTCTAGTTCTAGCCTTCACAGCCTCCTGCAGCAAGGAGTTCCACAGGTTGACTATTTGCTTTGTGAAGAAGAACTGTCTGTTATTAGTTTGAAGCCTGCTACCCATTCATTTCATTTGGTGTCCTCTAGTCCTTCTATTATGGGAACTACTGAAGAACTTTTCTTTATGCACCCTCTCCACACCACTCATGCTTTTATAGACCTCTATCATATCCCCCCTCAGTCTCCTCTTTTCTAAGCTGAAAAGTCCCAGTCTCTTTAGCCTCTCTTCATATGGGACCTGTTCCAAACCCCTGATCATTTTAGTTGCCCTCCCCTCTCCCACCCTCTCTCTTCCCTTCTCCCACCTCCTTTTCCCAGTCTCCCCGAGTTTTGTTCAATAAAGAGAGTTTCTATTTTTGAACACACGGGTCCTTTATTTTTTACATCAGGAAGGGGGCTAGGGAGGGGTAAGTGGAAGGGGATGAGGGAGGAATGGGGTACGAGCCCCCGATGGGGAGGACTGGGGTGGCTCTGTGGGCTCCTCGGGGTGGAAGCTGTCCTGCAGCCCCCCGTTTGACCCCCCTCCCCGGATAACAGTCTGTGGCAAGTGCAGCCGGGCTGATGACCGAGTGCTGTGATGTGCCGAGTGTGAACATTCAGGGCATTCCAAGCCAGGACTGCTTTGCTGTCCCTCATCGAGTTAGACAAGTGAGCGGGGAACCCCTGAGAACTGTCTGTCCGGGGTGGGGGTCGGGTCCCTTTAAGCACAGCTTTCGGCTAGCCTGAGACAGCAGCTCCATGCTCTAAGTCTTAATCTGATGCCCTGCCGGCACTGCTTCTGGCCATCCTTAACCTCGGTTCAGGGTCCACTCAATGAGGACATGCTAGTTCGAATTAGCAAAATGCTAATTCGAACTAGTTTTTAGGTCTAGATGCACTAGTTCGAATTAGCTTAGTTCGAATTAACTAATTCGAATTAAGTTAGTTCGAATTAGTGCTGTAGTGTAGACATACCCTAGGAGTGTTGTGCACTTCATATGTGAAAGGGGAGGAGAGCAAAGCCATGGATTTTAGTGATAGAAAATGACATGAAGTGTCGAAAATTCAACATGCAAATCAAGCAGTCAATTTTGTGTATCTTTCCAGGTTCTTGTTAGATATTGCAATCTATTGCAAAGTGAGGAAGTATGGAAATTGCTTGTTCCCAGTCTAATGGGAGAAAAGGAGCAACTTTATCATGAAAGACTTGACATGGGAATACATGTAATGAGCAAAAAGCCCATTACCTTGCAGTTTTGAATTCAGTTAATTTATGTATTCCGTAATGTCACTGGGAAATGCAAAATCAGAGAACCAATTCACGTTGTTCACTTGAGGGAAATCCACATCTTTTCCTTTCATTTTGAAAAAACAATCAATCTTTGCTCTCTGATCCCACACTCTTTTTCAGAACTTTTCCCAAACTAAGCAGTCTAACACTTGTATGGTACTGAACATCTCTGTGCTCTGACTCTGATTCCTCCGTCAGAGAGACAAATTGCCTGTGATTTAATGCTCTTCCTCTAATAAAATTGGTCATTTTTGCAACTGTATCCATGACATTGCACTTTTCACCAGGAGGCCCTCTGCAAAAGGGTTCTGAAATTAAGCAGTGTAGAAAACTTTTCTGCTCTGGGTTTATTTCTATCGCTTGGCTTTGTTTTCTTTTCAGTGATCCAACATTTTTGCTTTTCAGGTTAAGGCTTCCATCAGTAGTTACACTCACCAGTTTCTTCCACTTCAGTCCCAATTTTGAGATGCTGCCATTTACTTTTTCCAATAGTTGTAATTTTCATTTATTGCATTGATGCCAGTTCTTCTGTGAGCCCAAATTTGTGGTAATGCCTTCAATGAAAAATCAACAACTGGGCTGTGTCTTTGACATCACAACTTTCACTGAGTGCCAGAGCAAAATATGAAAAATTATTGATCTTGTTTTTCAACGTTCTCTGAGATTTCTATGCATCTCACAACAGTTCGCCTTGACAATGAAACGTTTTCAAACTGCATTTTCTTTTCTGTGCACAATATTGCAGGAGAATCAACCAAACTTTCCTGGATAAATTCTCCCTCAGGCTGTGTCTAGATTACAGGGTTTTTTTTAAAAAAAGTGGCCTTTTTTTGAAAAAAGTTCCTCTGCGTCTAGACTGCTGCTGTGTTCTTTCGACAGTAAATCAAAAGAACGTGGCAGTTTTTTCGATCGCGGAAAACCTCATTTTACGAGGAATAATGCCTTTTTTCGAAACTGCTCTTTCAAAAAAAAAGCATTATTGAACGTGAACTGTGCTTTTTCGAAAGAGAGTATCCAGACTGCCAGCATGGTGCAGCACACCATGAACAGATGAAACCATGAACAGTGGAAACATAGGTGGCAAATTTGTTCAGTACAAGCTATATTTTGACACAAATGGCCCTCTTATGGTAATACAAAATCCCATGGCATTTTTATGTGTGGTTAAAGCTGTTAACGTTGGAACATGGTTAGATTTCAGTTTGAATAACAGTTCTATAGAGTAAATTCCTCTCTTGTTTTAGTTGGATATGATCCTCACTTTTTATTTTATTATTATTAGTTGAGTTTATTATGGTAGTGCCTAAAGACCAATGGGATTGAGCCCCATTGTGCTAGGTACTGTACCTCCCTGCCTTGAAGAGCTTACAATCTAAATACACATGATAGGCACCACATGAAGGAAATGGGCATCGACATGAAAACTGAGTGAACAATGTCATGGTAGCTAACATCTTTTTGGGCAATGTTTTACATTGTTGTGGTTGGTTTAGTTAGGAGAGGATAACACAAATGGAAAGGAAAAAGGGGAGAGGGGATAATATCAAAGTGCTGAGAGGAGTCAGAGGGGCTGATGGTGCAGAAACTATGTGAAGGACAGGGATAGAGAGGGCTGAGGCATAGGGTAGAGAAAGTCCAGTCAGAACTATACAAAGCTCTCTGAATGCCCAAACATTTGCTTCTGCTGGAATCTCTGGTTGCTTATTCCCCTGCAGGTTTTCCCTAAGGCCAGAAGTGGAGGGGAGGTACCCTTAGACTGAGGGATGATGGAATCTCAGTTGTGCATCTGAGGGTACGCCGGGGAGGAGTAGCCCTGTCTGGGCCCATTTTACTTCTTTCTCTCCCAGTGATGCAGTCCCTGGTTTGGCTGCTTCTGCAGTTGCTACTGCTGGCTCCCACCTAACTGCTGTGCTGCGTTTTAAATAGTTGTAGCTTTTCCCCCAGCAGTGCCTGCATTGCAGTGGTGGGTTAGGGGACTCCTATGTATAATTTCTAAGTCTTCTGACAAAGTTTAAAAAGCACTTGGTCTCCTTCTGGATAAGAAGTTCTCTATTAGATTATCTCTAAAACATGGTTTGTTTGTTTTTTCTTATTATTGACTTTCTTTTTGGTTTTCAGCTCCTTTTCTGCAGCCTGGAATCTCCTACATGCTTCTCCTACCGTTATGTACAAGAAGTTTTCTGAGTTTCGTTTGTAAAGCAGAAGACTCTCTTTGATTCTTTTCCACATGCAAGTATGGACATTGTAACCTATGATGATTACTCCAATACACCGCTTCAGAGATATTGAGAGGAAACCTGAATACCTCCAGCCAGACAAGTGTGTTCCACCTCCTAGCAATAGTTCCTTGGGAACAATGTGGTTTATTCGAGACGGCTGTGGTATCGCTTGTGCTGTTGTTACCTGGATGCTTGTCTTCTATGCAGACTTTGTAGTCCTTCTTGTTATGTTAGTTCCGTCAAGAGATTATATTTATAGTATGATCAATGGGATATTATTCAACATATTGGCTTTCTTGGCTTTGGCTTCACATTTTCGAGCTATGCTAACAGATCCAGTAAGTATATTTTCATTTTTTTTCTTTCCTGCTAGATGTAGGATAATTTGGGCCAGTGGTGAATAGCAGATTTAAATCATCTGTATATTTTGTGATCAGTAAGGTGGTTGTTGTGGTAAGCTAACTCATCATCCTATTAGATCAGGTTGACACACCAAATGTAAAGCCTGATCTGAAAAGCTCCCTTTAGTGTGAAAAGGAGTAGGAGTGAGAGAGAGAGAGAGAGATTCCTACCCTTTTTTGAAACAGTACTAGATCTCATATTTGTGGCTTGTCATGACCTGACAAGCTGGAAAGCTAGAAAAACTTGTTTCAATTGTCTGTCTCATCTAGTGTCACTGCAGCAGAATGGTGTTGAGAAAAATTACTTAAATTGACTCCTATAGTGGAAAAGTTATGATTCTTTTTTAACACTAATGATTTAGTTGAATTAGATTATACCTACTAGGTTGTTTTAGCATAAATCTCCCTAATAGTATTAGCTCATATTGCCATAGCTTAAAAAATGTACCAGAGTCCTTAAAATGTTAAGCCTTCCACTTAGGAGGTTAGATTTGAAACACAAGATGGGTAGTGCAGTATCTAGGGACTTTACCCTGATCAGAAATACAGTCTTACCCTTCTTTCTCCTTGCATCTCTGAACTGTCAGGAAGGTGATTTTTATCAGAGTGCTATCCCCACGTCTTTGATGGCTCGGTCTTCCATATCTGGCTAATTGATTAAATTTAAAATTCTTAGCCTATCTTCCATCAACTGAAAGAGTAAGTTGTCTCTTCCACCTTTAGAGTCTAGATGCTGCACTTCTTGGGTGAAACCCCTCACCATGAAAACTCTAATGCCTGTATTTATTACTTAGCTTCCATCTTATTTAGGAATAGCAGCAGCAGGGAACTGACCCAGTTTTGGGCAGTTTCACTTCTGCTTTCTGTGAAATTGACTCTTGTTCACTTCATAATGCCATTGCTTGATAAAACTGAGACATAATGGAGGCACTGAAACGTTCTATCATCAGATTCACGGATACAGCATTGCATCTGTTAACATATAGTTCATATTTTGAAGGATTTCTTTTTCATTGTTAATTGTTGGAATTACTGTAGTGACCCAAGGGACCAACAGATTTATGCTAGGCAATGTACAGACATAGGGTAGGAGAGTTCTTGCTACAGTTTCCAGTCTAAAAGTATGTATTTATTTACTTACTTATGGGGCCTTATGAGTTAATGGGTGTTGAGGTTTTTTGTGAATTCTTGGTTTGGGTTTTGTTAAGAGGGGATCAGCTAAACAGAAAGATAATAAAAGGAGGTGATGGGGACAGGATAAGCGCAGTGAGACAGAGGTGGGGAAACTGGTGCGGTGTTTACACAGCATAGAGCCAATCATTACAGGGAAGAGCATGTCCAGTGTCAAAAATGTAGTAGAAAGCATTGTTGCTATAAAAACTCTTCCATTAATTGTTACTTTCCTAATGCAAGGTTTGTTTTAATGTAAGTTCCTGTTTATATCTCTGTCTCCATCCCAGCAGTCATTCATATGGTATGTCTCAGGCTTTTTTAATTAACATTTTTGCAGTGGAATTGTTAATATTAAGAATGGAGATTTTTAATTTCTTGTCTTTTGAATGTTAAGACTCTTGCAGCAACATTAACTCAGCAATATTAAAGATGCATATTTAAGGGGAGACTTCAAAAATTGCACTAGTGAGTGCCAGAACATTAACTAATCTTATATTTTCCCCTTGGGACTTTTTTAAAGTGGTATTTGCATACTTAATATTTCTCTACAAGTTCTCATTTAAAAACCAAGAACAAACGGAAGGACGTTTATGAACACAAGCAAAATATGTTTGCCTGCAACATTTAATGTAGGCAAAAATTTTCAGTTGCATAACTTTTATGGGGACACATGCATTTGTCCAGTTTTCTGTGACACAAGGTCAGATGACTAGTCTGAGTAAACAGATAAGGATTACATCCTGCTTATTATTTATGTACTACAGTACAGCCTTACGATAATGTCCTTTCTGAATCTTTCTCCTGTTCAAATTGTGAAATTCTGTGGTTTGTTAGGGAACCTTGCATCTCTCTTCCTTTCCAAGAGCTTGAATTGGGTCTCTTGATGTTATTGATAAAAGCTGTGGTACAGAAATCTTTGTTTTTATTTCCAGGGTGCTGTGCCTAAAGGTAATGCCACAAAAGAGTTTATTGAGAGTTTACAGCTGAAGCCAGGACAGGTGGTTTATAAGTGTCCAAAATGCTGTAGCATCAAACCAGACAGAGCACATCACTGCAGGTACAGCCACTTACATGTTGTGATTTGATAATGTGACGCTGTGGTTCAGGATTAAAAGAAACCATGCATGTGGTGGACCAGTGTACTGTTGTAGCTGGGATTTCCAGGGGGATTAAAGTATTTAGGCTTCAATGGGAGCCAGGTGGATAATGTGAGTTGGGTATCTTTCTTAATTTTCCACTGAAAATCCCAATGCTCAAGGAAAACCATAAAATGTGGCACATCTCAGAATATTCAGAATTATTCCTTTTGACATTGAGGCTTCCTGATTGTGTGGCGCCTTGCTATTTGCCCTTCGTGTAAAGGAACTGTGTCTGTGTTTGTTTTGCCTGGGGTCAGCTCCTTGACCTACTGGCAATACGAGCACTCCCTTACTCTCTTTACAGGTTAGCAAAAAGGACACTGCAGCCCCATAGTCCTGCACAAATCCCCAGTAGTATCCAGCCCTTGCTTCATTGGACATTTGCAGAATTACCAGGCCTGCTGTTCCCAAAGGAACAGTGCACCATGGCTTACTAATTCACCTTGGAACACAACACTATTTAACTCCCAGCTAAGGTCAGCCTTGTAGGCAGGCCACCTGGGCGACTACCCAGGATGTCTTGATCAGGAGAGCACTGTGAGGCAGTGCAGAGGACCATGCTGCTATCTGGCAGGGGAGCACCACAAACTCGCAGGGGCGATGTGAGGGGTGCCCAGATTTCTCCCTGTTTCCTCCTAGCAGAGACACATGCTGCATGGGTGTGAGCAATGGATGGTGCACAGATATTGCACATCCTCTCTCTCTCAGATTTCCTCTGCACCGTCTGAGAGAGCTGTGAGGAGCAATGCCAGAGCTCTCTGCATCCAAGTCACTTGCCCACCTGGGCTCTGCTGTGAGGTGAGCATCAGGAGCTGCTGCTCTCCTTCCCTCTCCTTACACAGCCTAAGTAAGCTGAACACGCACACGGAGGGTAGGTCCATCAGTGGCTATTAGCCAAGATGGTTATGGATGTAACCTTGTGCTCTTGGGTGTCCTTAAAACTCTGGTGGCTAGAAGTTGGGACTAAAGATGGGATGGGTCACTTGATAAATTGTCCTATTGTGTTAATTTCTTCTGAAGCATCATGCGACAGTCACTGTCAAATGACAGGATACTGGGCTACATGGTCCATTGTTTGAATCAATATGACCATTCTTATGTGTTTTGAATTATAGAACATAATTGTAAGCATATATAGACAAGTCCTCACATGTTTTCTGTACATGTGTCAGTCAGCAATTATGATGACCAGTGTGACACAGGCTTTTGTTATGTTTATCAGAAACACGTGGAATTTTTTTAGGGAAAAAGGCAATATGTTGCATTTATTGAGAATATAAATTAAAAAAACATATGTTTACACATACATACACGTTGTTTTACTAATTAGCGATTTGGATCAACCTAGTGGCTTGTTAGGTTGCACATGAGAGGGTGCGGGTTCCAGGTTTTGTTAATTGTGATGTTGATGTTTTGAGGCTTGCAGGATGAACCTAGAGAACTGTTGTAAAGTTGCTTATGTCTATAGTTTTTATTTGAGTTATGGGTTTTGTTGAGTTGCAATTATATTTATATAAAGGTGTGGGTTCTTTTGGGGGGGACATTTATTTTTTGAGGGAGTTGTCCTATATGAGTTCTAGCTTACTTGTTTTTAAGGATTGGGGGCATTTGTTTTATTTTTAATGTGGTTAATTTATTATTAGAGTGTTTGTGACCTTTTTAGCATGTTCTAAGATTTTTAGGGGTTTTTTGGGCACATTTGACCTAGGGATGCAATAGTGTCATTGATTTAACCAATAAGGAAAAGCTTATAGGTTAATGCAATAGACTACATGCATTCTCTCCCCCACCCCTTTTCAGTACATTTTTTCACAGGCTGACCAGCATCCTGGCTCAGTCCCAGCTTGCACCAGGTCTGGCACCTACCCCTGCTGTGGCTTTCCATGTAAAGTGTACTAGGAGCCAGGTGGACAGGCAGTCTGGCTCAGCTCCGACTTGCGCTGGGTCTGTGAGCTCAGACACATACACCCTCTGGACAGGGGGCTGCTGCCTCTGTGGGGCAACAAGCAGCCAGTCTGCAAGGGGAGCTGATAGAGGCAGCAGCATGAAGTGGCAGGGTGCTCCTTAGGAATGGGGCCAGAGCACACTGGCTCACCCCTGGGGACTACAGAATAGTCGAGTAACCGATAAGAATTCATGAGGTTGATTGACTATTCAATTAACCGATATTTAACATCCCTACTAGAAAGGCTCTCCTCTTCCCTGGACCTCTGGCTATGGGCCCAAGGAAAACTATTTCTTACTCCTCAAACCTCTGCAGAGGGCAAGTGAGGTGAGCGGAACGAGATAGGGAGCAGGGCATGGGCCAGCAGCATTTCATCAATAAGCTCCCATGTGAGTGCTGGAGAGCACAAGGCGGGTAAGAGAAACCTCTTTCATTCCCTACACCCATTCGCACAGCCAGGGAGCACCCGGAGGCATAGCGAGGGAGCAAGTGGTCCTCTTCATTATCCCTTGGATCCATTTATGAGCTAGGGGCATACCACAGTAGGAATGGGTGCCCTTCCCCCAGGCTGCTCCACAAGATCTTGATGATTGAGAACATGACTAGCTGGGAAGTAGATATATGCCACCTAGTCTCTGCAGCACTCATGGGGTGACACTGGGCTGAGAGAAGAGGGAAGGCATCTCCCTCTGGAGGGATGACATGGAGCAGCCAGGGCAGGAGGGGGAGAGACAGTAGCCCACACAGGTGTCCTAAGGAATAGGGGTGGGTGGCAGCAAAGGCCTAGCTATGACATCTCCTGAAAGAACCCTAATGGGGGAAGGGGGGCGGGTGCAGATGAGAGGGACAGCTGGGACTGGAGTGACTTCTAGGTAAGGCAAGGAGTGTGAAGCAGGGAAGTCCCTTCACCCTCAGACTCTTCAAGGTGGCTAGATGGCAGAGACAGGGCCAAAAGGCTATTAGGGATCACTCTGCTTCCTTCCCAGGAGCAGCAACAGAGGAAGCAGTTAGTTGGGTACAGTTGCCTTACACAGGAAGGTGAACAGCAGGAACTCTCATGCACATGACAACCAACGCGTGCGTGCGTGTGTTCCTGCTGTGAGAGACACTCACACACAAAACAACAGGAATTTATTTCCTTTATTTTAAAGGACTCCAATGGGCCTGAGAACATTATACTCTTTAACACCTTCTTAAGCATACAGAGTGGGATATGCAAAGATTTTTCCCTCAAGAAGAGTTAGTTTTCATTTACTTACACTGCAGGCCATAGAGATCACATGTTAGATGCACAATGTCATTCATAACAAAAAAATAAATTTGAAGAGATGTCAGGCAGGATTTACAGTAGCATTAAGTGATCGATGCCATCATGTTGTTTCGTTTGCAATCCCAACAAGTTGCTGAGCCAGTCATTTATTTGCAAGAGCTCAGAAGACAAAAGAGGGTTGTTGATGAAGGTAGTTATAGTGCCCCCAAATCTAAAAAGACAAAAGAGCTCCACAAAGCAGTCTCACCATCACTCCCAGAGTGAAAGTAGCTGCAGTCCTTTCATGCAAGGCCTTTAGAAATACATTTGGGGGCAAGGGAATGAAGCTCAAATTAAGGATGTTAAACTGTGTTGTATCAGTCAATCAAGTAGTTTATGGAATTTTCATTGACTACTCGATTAGTCGATAAGCGGGGAAACTGCAGAGCCACAACAGGGCAAGCTCCCAGCCCCAGGAGCTAACCCCTCTGTGGCTCTGCCTTTTAAATAGAGTAAGAGCCACCCACCTCTTACTGCATTTAAAAGGCAGAGGTGTAGCGTGGGACCCAGACGGGACAGGACAGCTGACTCCCGGCTTGTACCCGATCCCCCGCTGCACCACTGCCTCTCCTGTCCTCCCTCAGAGATGGTACTAGAGAGAACTGACTTTTAAGCTGGCTCTCCCCAGCACCAGCTCCTGCTCCCCCACATGTTGCCTCTGATAGAGGCAGCAAGGGCAGGAGAGAGAAGCGACTAGTTGAGTAGTGACTCGACTACCCCATAAGCCTTGGGCTACAGAACAGGCTCTACTGCTGTGATGTTCTTGCATATGGGAAGAATGTGCATGTGAGCTACCCATAGAATAGTGCATGATGCAGGACATGAAACTAAGGTGCACATAAACTGAAGGAAGAACTATTTGTTTCTATCTTACTCACCACAGGTGGTGTTTGTCTTTATAAGGACAATTTTTAAGCATCTAATTTTATTTCTAAGTTAAGGTGCTCTTTTAAATACCCATGGTTTTTAAACCACAATGTATTTATACTTCTTTCTGCAATATAAAGCTGCTTGTGTTAGTGACAACTATTGAATCTTAGGGCCCAAACTGACCTGCGTAACATTGTCTGCTTGAGAGGGGGAAAAAACCTTAGGTCCCAATTTTGCAAAGCCTGATGGTCCTGTGCCTGCATACTTTGACATCTGAGATCAAGGTCTGAGTTGCTTATTTGCATTTTGGGAATTCTTCTTGCCTTTGGAAATTGCTTCATTCTGGGATCCGTAATAGTTCCCTATTTCAAAATAGGGATGTTAATATTTATTAGTATGTGCTCTCAGGAACAAGTTTGGGATGTTTTCTTTTGGTTGTCAGTGCATTCTTGTAATTAGTTTAAGTTTTTTTTTTTCTTTAATGTCAAAACAGTTTAACTTTTATAAGAAGAAAAATATAGTAAGTAGAGTCCCTGATTTCTCGATTTTTAAACTCTCCTAGGATTATTGTGAAACCACATATTCCTGGATTTCATATTTGGTTTTCATTCATTTTAGCATTAGGGGACTAGCTTTCTTCAGTGCTATATCATATGCTTGTTATGATGTTAGTCGGAAATTTAAAATGTGCAGTGAAGCAGCAGTGAATAGAAAGCTGAGAGACACTAGCGTTACAATGAATTAGTTATCTTTTGATTGTTTTACTGATAAGCACAGGATTCATTTCCAGGACTTTTATTTTTTAGAATTTGTAACTAGAATTTTTACGTGCACTTGAGTATTTATGCCCATTTTTGCTGAGTGCTTTTTTAAATTGTGGTGGTGATGATGTCACAGTGATGAGGTAAATTTAATTCTATGCATAAATGACCCCATTTCCTGGTATTTTTTGAAAATTATTTTGAATTTTTTAAAAATAAAGCGCCTCACTGAATAAATGTAATAAATAATCTGTTGCAAAATAATCTGTTACAAAGGTTATTCAGAGAAGTTGATCCGTTGTTGAATCCTGTGATTGTATTTTTTTTTTTATTCTGTTACACTGAAACTCTCACAGAGCCAGGAGGTCAAACCTAGAATCAATTTCATTTCATTTGCTTAAGTATAATGTTTAGTCTCTGTATATTAAAGGGACCAACAGTCATGTTATATTGTTGTGATTTAACATTTACTTTTTGTACGACTGCAATTTTGGATAATAGAAGGGTTAACAATTTTGAACAGAGGTAGCCAAATTAGCAAATGTATGTGCGTGTGTGTATATATATCCGAATATTCAGGTTCAAATTGTATTTTATGATTCTCTCCTTTATCCTTCCAGGTGCCCAATATTTTCTTTGTACTCTTGCTGTATTTTCCAAAAACCATACACTATCAAAATTGTTGTTCTTTATTTCAGTGTTTGCAAGAGATGTATTAGGAAAATGGATCATCACTGTCCATGGGTTAATAACTGTGTAGGAGAGAATAACCAGAAGTACTTCGTACTGTTTACAGTAAGTTGTTTATTAAGTAAATTTATCTGTCCAACCAGAGATAATGAAATTCCAAATACGACTTGTTAAACAGCTGTGAAGATAGTGTATGGGATTTTTTTTAGTAGAACAAAACTGGGAAATATATTACAAATTAGCAAAAGTAAATAATTAGCAAGCAAGTGTAATAAAAGAACAGGAATAAATAATCAAAAAAGATACTTTGCCACTTATTTTGTCAATTGTGTAATTTTAGTAGTTATGAATTATAACACAGCAGTAAATATATTTCACAAAATACTCCACAGTAATAGCAATGAAATCTCAATCAGCTCTTTGGGGCATGGGCTGTCGTCTTGTTCTATATTCATACAGCACCTTGTGCAGTGGACTTTAGGTCTGTGACTAGGTTCCTAGGAGCTACAGTAATACAAATAATAATAGTATTGTGCCTCACTATAGTACATGCTGTTACCTCTTCACAGCAAGGGTGAAAAGAAACCTTTGTTTTTTGACAAGGATTACAAGGGTTCTATTTGTAAGTAACCAATGTTAGCACTGAAATCAGGCTTCTGATTTTCTGACTGTCCTGTATTTAGAGCAAATATATGAAAGTGCAAACTTAAGTACAGTACCAGATTTTCCATGTAAACAGTGAAATCTGGGCTCCATTGAAGTCAATGACAAAACTCCTTGGATTTCACCCAAAAAAATCATGTAAAGAGAATATTAAGGCTGCACAATAGACTTTTAGCTTGTTCTATTTTTTCAGTAATCTTTTATGACAAATTTATATTATGGTATTAGGAAATAGATGCAAGTCTTCAGTCAGGCTTGAAATAAGAATTGAGAATAAGTGTATGAACATTTTAATTTGCTTTTGATTGCATGGTGTATTGTGATATTGCCGAAAGCAAAGCTACTTAACGTTCTCTTTGAGAAGGCATACCTAGTTTAGTTGGGAAAACTGGAAAATATTTACACCACGCACTTTTCTGCTGGACTAAACTCTCCTCCGTCTCATTAAGCCTTTACTAACTATTTTAAGAAGGAAGAAGGTGGAGATATAAGTGACTCTCTTATTTCAATATCCAGATTGGAATGCTATTCCTAACTGGTTTATCCCAAATGTGGATTTTAGTTTCAGCTAAATTTGAAATGCCTGTTTTTCAAAATGGACCATATTAAGCACGTAATCTGTTTTAGAGGAAAAGATTAAACCAGTTCTTCTATTAATCTTTTTTAAGGGCTTAGAGGGAGGAAGAATGATAACACATAAAGGCTGCGTCTAGATTGGCATGATTTTCCGGAAATGCTTTTAATGGAAAAGTTTTCCGTTAAAAGCATTTTCGGAACAGAGCATCTAGATTGGCACGGACACTTTTCCGCAAAAGCACTTTTTGTGGAAAAGTGTCCGTGCTAATCTGATGCACTTTTCCGCCAAAAAGCCCCGATCGCCATTTTCGCGATCGGGGCTTTTTTGCGGAAAACAAATCTGAGCTGTCTACACTGGCCCTTTTGCGCAGAAGCTTTGCGCAAAAGAGACTTTTGCCTGAATGGGAGCAGCATAGTATTTCTGCAAGAAGCACTGATTTCTTACAGTAGGAAGTCAGTTCTTTTGCAGAAATTCAAGCAGCCAGTGTAGACAGCTGGCAAGTTTTTCCAGAAAAGCGGCTGATTTTCTGGAAAAACTGGCCAGTCTAGACACAGCCAAAAAGTATTAAGAGAAAAATACTTTTCCATTGTCTTTCACTTGCACTTCATTTGGAAGATATTCTGTTCTCACATTTACTGATGTTTGTCTCATTTGGTGCCAGTACAGTGAAAACCTTCCTACATACATATTTGTGTATGTATAAGTGGTGGGAGTAGCAATGCCTATAGTTAACAATTTAACATTTTCCATATCAAGTGTGTGCCTCATGTTGATATGTATTTTTTAAATTTAAGTGAAAATGGGTCAGAATAAGATCGGGGAAAAATACATTTTTCCTATGGTAAAAAATAAAATTAAATCCAAGAAACACAACTTTACAACAGCTACATTGAAAAACTCTAATACACTTCCATGTTTTGGAAGAAGGACTCAAAATTTGAGAGTATTGTCTGGTTTCAAGGGTGTGTCTTTTGGCTCTCCCCCTGAAAATCCACCCAAATTTTGGCCAACTTATGTGCCCCTAAAAATCTCATTTTGCACATTATCAATAGTCTATTTTGTTCATTAGAGACTATACATAATATATGATAGGCAACATGGCTTTGGGGATAGGTAGCTGAACTGGAACTCAGGAAACCTGGATGCTGTTGTCCTGCTGGGTGACCTTGGGCAAATCACTTCATCTTTCTGCCTCAGTTTCTCGGTCTATGAAATATGAATAATGATATTGAACATTTTGGTAAGGGTTTACAATGAAAAATGCTATGTAAAGGTTGTAATTACAAAATTACTGTGGTTGTAATAAAAAAATTGTATCAATGCATATTCATAAGGTAGCCAAATTAAGGTTGGATTAGTTTTGACATTTCCTAATCTTTGAGTGTTGCAGCCTTAGCATTTTCAATGTAGTTTTCTTGGATGTGTGTATAAGCAGCTTTTTACAGTTATGCTTTAAAAATGCTTTAATTACATTGTGTTTCAGATGTATATAGCACTAATTTCCATGCATGCCCTAATCATGGTGGGATTTCATTTCCTGTATTGCTTTGAAGAAGACTGGACAAGTGAGTATTGAGAAAGGATTCCTTTCAAATACTAACTTACTCTGTAGAGAAATCATTGTGATATAGTATAGGGGAAAGACAGCTTTTTGACTGCTAGTTGCCAGAGAATGCTGTTAATGTCATTATCTAATTTTTATTTTTGTGAGCATTCCTGGAGTTTTAAAATTCCATCACTCCTGTTAGGAGTTTTCTGTCCTGAATGGTTAGTTCCTATTTAAAAACACACCATACATAACCTAGAGAACTGATAAAAAGAATGTTAAGATTCCATGTCTGTACATAGAAAAGGTTAATGTTTCCATGGATAATTCCTGTATGTTAAAGTGAGATCATAGAACTGAAAGGAACCTCAAGAGGTCAAGTCCAGTTCCCTGCACCCATTGCAGGACCAGATACCATCTAGACCAGTGTTTCTGAAAGTGTTCCACGGAAATACTTTCGGAAACACTTTGACGGACCACCCCGGATTGTTTATGTACCGGCACCGTGGCTCCCCTTGACTCTCATGTATTGCTTACAACACTCCTGTTAATACATCCCAGAATTATGTTAGCTTTTTTTACAACAGTGTCGCATTATGTTGACTCCTATTTAGCTCGTAGTCCACTATGACCCTTATATCTCTTTCTGCAGTACTCCTTTCTACATGGTCATTTCTCTTTTTGAGACACTTATCAGATGCCTTACTAAAGTCTAGATATACCTTATCTACTGATTCCTCTTTATCCACAAGGTTTGTTATCCTGTCAAAGAAAGCTATCAGGTTGGCTTGACACGATTTGTTCCTGATAAATCTATTCTGATTGTTACTTACCAACTTATTATATAAACATTTGCAAATGGATTCCTTAATTATTTTCTCCAATATTTTTCCTGGTACAGAAGTTAAGCTGACTGGTCTGTAATTCCCTGGGTTCTCTTTATAGATGGACACTGTATTTGCCCTTTTCCAGTCTCCTAGGCATAGCTCATCTTCTGCCTTTGACATTCTGAGTTTGCCCCTACATTGTTATGCTCTTCTTTTGTACTTTTCTGTAGGAATTTGTCCATGTTGCTACATTTTATAGGATTCCCTTTTGATTTCCAGGTCATTAAAATGTTCCTGATAGGCATCTTACTCTATTCTTCCTGTTTTTCCTTTCCATCTGGCTAGCTTGCAGTTGTACCTTTAATAATGTCTCCTTGAGAAACTGCCAGTTCTCCTAAACTTTTTTCCCACCACAGGACCTTACCTACAAACTACTTCTCTAAGTTTGTTAAAATGTGTTTATTTTTTAAGCCCATTCTCCTTATTTTGCTGCTTCCACTCCTTCCTTTCCCTGGAATCATAAAACCTATCATTTCTTCATCACTTTCACACAAATTGGCTTCCATCTTCAGATCTTTTATCAGTTCCTTCCTGTTAGACAGAATCAGTCTAAAAGGTTTGTTTTGTCCCACCCCCGAGTTACTTCCTCCACTTTCTGAAACAAAAAGTTGTTCCCAGTACACTCCAAGAACTTACAGCAAAACATAACATTTCCTATATTACTTTTCCAGCAGGTGTCTAGGTAGTTAAAATGACCCATAACTATAAAGTCTTGTGGTTCTGTTTGTTTGTTCAGGAAATGCCACATCACCCTCATCTTCCTGACTAAAAGTCTATAGTAGACCCTCTCTACTCTGACATCACTCCTACTTTTTTGCTCCTTTTACCTTTACCCAGAGACTTCCTACTTCTCACCTTCTGTGGACCTCAGAACAGGTGTATATCTTCTTGACATATAACACACCACCTCCTTCCTGATTCTCGTGCTGATTCTTCCTGAGCAAGCTATATTCTGGTATACCAGTATTCCAGTCATAAGACTTTCATAACTATCCTTTTAAACCGTGCTTAACCATGCAGGGACATTGCAGTATAGATAGACCTTCTGGGAAAAGGGCGGGTATGAGAACACCAAGAATATGCAACCCTTTTCTGTCTTCAAAAGGCATGAAAGGCACATGCTTTTGCTTTCTGTAATGTACACTTGGTGCTACAGAAGTAATCTTCTCTGGTGTCCACTGTCTCTCAACCATCAACTTGCGGTGCCCCTTCCTAATGGACTTCATCATAGAGAAAATAAGTAAAACCTCTACAGATCGGGTTTGCAAGCTCTAAGGTCCAGTTCAGAGCACTGGAGGGATGCTTATTTGGAAAAGAAAATTGCATGCCATGCATATCACAGTACAAGTTTCTTTCTTTAGTATTTTTAATTGGGGAAAAAAAAATTATGTCAGTAACCCTTCCTTTGGCATCACATACCCTTTTGGTAGGTCTCTGATAGTGGCAGTTATGTGAGTTTCTTATTTTGATAGAATTTTTTTTTTTGAACTCTTGAGAAATTCAGATAATCTGGTATGAGAAATTAGTGGCAGAATTTGCTGATACTAACAAGTATTTGTAGTTACATAATTTTACATGTGAACTTGTCTCTTATTTTTTGAGTATTCATTATTTTGTCATATGTTTTTACAGAATGCAGCTCCTTCTCTCCACCAACTACAGTGATCCTTCTTATCCTCTTGTGTTTTGAAGCTCTCTTGTTTCTCATCTTCACATCTGTAATGTTTGGGACCCAGGTGCACTCCATCTGCACTGATGAAACGGTGAGTGCTCCATGGTCTTGCAATTCCTTGCTCGCAGCTGTAAGATCTGTGAAATAACATGTGGTTCTGCTTCACTGCTCTAGTGTGTGTTGGGTCCTTTGAAGCTGCTATAAAACAAACTAAGCCCGCGCACAGTGGCAGAATTCACTCTAGATGGCTAGCAGAAGTAGTTGGGTAATGTGAGGATGTTGCAACTACAGCAGAAGTGAGTTGATATTTTTATCCTAATGAGGATATGTAACGGGATTACCCAGCAGAGAGTTTCACCCCAGTGGAATGAAGAATCTTGCACAACAGACCCCCTCTGGAGTTTGCTGCTAAGGAGTCATTAAAGATTCCAGTGTATAGTATCTAATGTTACTATTTACAGCTTCAAGGGCTGAAAAGCAAAGATGAGACCATTGAGGTGGAAAATAAACTTTTGTTTTGTACATTTCCAGTTTAAGTTTTCTATAATTTAGTTAATTGGCTGCTCACTGCAGCTGCATAGAAATTCAGCAGCCCTGATGTGCTCCACAGCCACAAAAGCTATCCATTAGGGATGTGAATGGTTAACTGGTGAGTATTACCCTTACCAGGTGATGCTTACCAGTTAACAGTTAACTGGCAGGGGCAGAAGCTGCCCCTACCGCCAACCCCTATTTAACTAATTTTACATCCCTATTATCCATAGTGCTAAAGCAACAATGTGGAGGTTATACAGAGACTTTGAGTCCCTTATTCAACATCATATCCTGCCTCCTCCTTCAAAGGTGAAATCCTGACTTGTCATAGTGACTTTTACTCTTGAGAATGGTATTGCCCTGAGAGTGACTGTTGAAGTCTCCCTTGTCATAGCTTAACATTAGTTCTCACTCTTCCCTGGCTAACCTAATTGGGTAGGTTGAGAGAAGTGACAGCTTTAAAGGGGCCACAGCTGAGTGTATGAGCGCAGGGGGTCCCAAACACTTTTCCCTGGAGGCCTACCTGGGCAACGGTGGTGGGTATTGCCGTTGGTGGGTAATGTGTGTCTGTCACAGAGAGGACTACCAGGATGGGGAGGGGTCCCTTGCTTTAGCAGGGACCAGAGTCAGTCAGCAGGTGAAGGGACCACAACCAGCCCCTGCTGACACCCTCTCCCGAGTGCCCTGCCAGTCACCCACCCAACACCCTGGTGTGCCTCACAGGCACCCCTTTGCCTGGAAATGAGGGAGTGACTTAATGTCAGGCTGAGCCCAGTCATTACCTGATGATCCTGATCACAGCATTGTCCAGGTGGGAATGGTGCAGCACTGTCAAGTCCCAGTCCTGAGGGGGAGGTGAAGGCTTGATTCTCTGGGGACGTGACAGTGACAGAACCATCCAGTCTCGTCCAGCTGCCCTCCTCTCAAAGCTAGTCCTTTCTCTTCACCCTCCACCTGTTGCCTGGTGGCTCTGCTTCACCCTCTGCCACCTGTCTGCAGTACTGGCTCCTCCGGCCTTGAGGAGAGACCATCACCGGTCACCACTTCACCAACATATACCGTTCGGGGAGCAATGTCCTCCTAAACTCTACCCATCGCATACAACCTGGGTCTGTCAATAGTCTGCAGCCCTCAGTTTGGAAATCTCTGTGATAGTGAGCAAGCCTGTGGAAAGTTTAAACAAAGCTAGAATCTGGCACCCCGGACCCTGGGAGAGCAGTCTGCTTCTCTTAGGTCTTTGTTCCCCAGCTAGCTTGTATTTGCACTTTCATCCCACTTACATTCAGGGCAACTTTGTCTCAGTGAAAGTTGCAGATATTTTCTGTTGAGTAGGATCCCAGGAGAGTATATTGCTGAACAACTAAGCTTAAAATGTAATATCAGCTTATAAATTAATGGAAGTGTGTGTGGAAGTCATTACTGAATTTTCAATAAATACCGGCCAAATTTTTCAGACTTCGGTGCCTAAGGATACATGTTTTCATACATGTTGGGTGTCTTTAGAAATAGTCACATGTTTATGTACATATGGCTATAGGCACCTGAATATATAGGTGCTGAGTTTTTAAAGGTCCAGGGGAGGGTATTTATTCTTTTAGAACTTCCTTCTGTGCCACCCATGTTACACATCCTTCTCATTTTGTTAGCATCAAGGCTGTGTCTAGCTGGCATGTGGATTATGATGTTGGGGAACATGTAGAAATTCTATTAAATGTGGCCTTTTTAACTTCTTTTGGCTTGCATCATTTGGGGAGGGGAGCTTGAGCTTTAAGAATTTCCCCTCTTCACCCCCACCTCTCGTGTACCCCACAATGGTAATTGTCCTCTGTTGGAAGAAGGCTAGATCCATTTTTTACTTGCCCCCTGTTATTTCTGGAGATGGCTTCACTAGTGAGCAGTGCAACATGCTTCAATCTTTAGAGCAAGTTCCCCACATGCCTGCTTGCATAGAACTTCCAGGAGTGGGAGTTCAAGACACACACTTGTTCTACAGTGTACTGAGCTGCAGTGCAGGGGATCCATGTGTATAGACAATAGGAAGATGACTGCCAAAAGGCTCTAAGTTAAAGACTGAAATGGTCTGCCAGTTACAGGTGACCAGAATGAAGGAATATCATTCTGTACTGAGAGCAAAACCAAACAATGCATTTGTAGCAGCTAGAGCTGTATGTTTTTAAGACCTAATTTATTTTACAATATTTGCAATCTATCAGGATTATTTAAATGATTACCTAAGGACCATTTCAGCTGATTGCTTGAAAGCCTGTTTTTGCTCTCCCTCTAATCTTTACTAAACCAATATCCATTTTTCTCTCCATTCAGTATACTTATTTCACTCTTTCTTCCTGCTATCTGCCCATGCATGTTTTGGCAGCAGTTTTAATGGCATGTCTGGAGGCACCAGGTATGTTCAGCCATGCTGAACAGAGGATGTTTCCTGAATTTGCATGATGAATCTGGGAGCATTATAGGGATTATCCTTGGGGTTTTTTTGTCTGCAAACTTATAATGGGTTTATATAAAACTTTCCCATATCTATCTTAGGCATATGAAAATGCTTTCAGCCAATAAAAGTACATGTTGTGTTTGTGTTAAAATTGGCACATGGGACTTATTGCAGGGTTTTTTAACGGTTAGAACATATTTTCAGTGTGATCAAAAATGGCAATTTTGTTTTCCAAGGAACATTTCCTATCTTTTATTTATTTTTTTTTAAAGGAAAGGCGCTATAGGTAAATTTGTATTTTCTTACTCCATCCATATGATATGGGGTAATTGTGAAATCCTTTTCCTGAAATCAGAACCACAGCAATTAAGTGCTTGACTGAAAGTGTGATATTTCTGTTTTCAGGGAATAGAACAATTGAAAAAGGAAGAGAGAAGATGGGCTAAAAAAACAAAATGGATGAACATGAAAGCAGTATTTGGCCATCCGTTCTCTATAGCATGGCTTAGCCCATTCGCTACTCCAGACCAAGGAAAGGCAGACCCATACCAGTATGTGGTCTGAAGAATTCTTGAACAGAATTTCCACTAAAATTGAACCACATTTCAGCACTACTGTTATAAAATTTTATATGAATGTTTAAAACAAAACAAACTCTTTTTATGTCTACTAAAGGCTGTCAATTGCAGAGGAAAAAAACCCTGTCTTCTGCAGTTTTAGATAATATTATGTCTCCAGTGGCTGAAAGCGTCGTCTTTTTTTAAAAAAACTTGTTAACTTTACTGGCCTTTGTTTCTATCTGCTTTCTGTATGGCATAACTAATGTGAAAGAGACCCTCTCTCTCTGTTATGCCTGTCTCTGCTGAGTGGATATCATGCTATCTCTAGACTGTGAGGATATCTGTGAATGACACGTAAGTGCCAACGGTGCCATCTTCCAACCTACACAGATCTCTTTGGACCTCCTGATGGTGTGAACATCTCTGGCTGGGCAGTGGGTTGCTTTCATAGAAGAGGACTTTAGCTGGGAAATAGATACTTTGCTTACTGATCATTGAAAGGTGGAGACGAGGGTGTGATGCTGTGAGAGCCAATTAATATTGTGACCACATGCAGTTAAAGTATTTAAAACAAATGTTGCCAACATGATCTTTTTTGTTTTCAGAGGCAAAATTGATTCCATCTTTCTGGCATTATTGTCTGCTCCCTCCCTTGTAAGCAGAAAATGTTGCCCCTCTAGAGAAAATGTTGCAGCTTTGGGTGAAAGACTTTCTTGATTAAATGCCTTACACTTAGAGGAAAAAGGAAAATTCATTAAAAAAAAACTCTTAGGATCATTTAATGTATGTTTGACTTTGATAAATAAGCTGTTGGAGCAATACCTTTTCAACAGTGTTAACATTTAGAACATGACAACTTGCCATGAAAGTTTAGCACTGATGGTTTGTGTGTAGGTCCTTCTGAGCAATTAATTTTCTGTTTTTAGGACTGCCCCTCTTTATAACTTTGTAAATTTTTTCTTATATTTGCGTATTTTCAATTGGAAAGTGTCAGTGTTAAGGAGTATGCATGCCTACTGTCATGATTGTGTGGATAGTAAACAATGAGCCGTAAATGGTTGATGGAGGGACAGAACATTCCATCAAAAGCACATGCAGATAGTACTAAATCCGTATGTGATTGAAATTAATGTTTTTGTATTTGGGCAGAAAATGTATTGTATTCTGAATCATTTTGAAAAGGGGCAGTTAGCATTGTGTTCCTAGGAGCCCTCAATCAATCCTAAACAAAGGAAAAATGAAATAAGCTGTATTCATGGATTCCCGAAGTAATCTTTTCATTTGTTGTTTAAATACTCAATCAAAGCCATGGGGGAGGGAAAGGGATTACAGGGAGGAAAAGGCTAATGGATCTGTCTCACTTTGAAAGTAATGTGAATGCTGCATCTTTTTCAATTCTGTCAATGCTTCCATATGGAAAACAAATGCAATAAAACTTTTCCAAAAACTGTTTCTTCTTTTTTCTTACTCTAAATGTTGCACAATTTGTAATGCCTTTCTAAATTTTTATTGCAGCCAACCTGAGAAAAGCATAAAGATTAAGTAACTTTGGTGCTTATATTTAAGTTTAAGAAATAGTTAATCAGTAATACACTGTTAGCTATTTAACCACTTTTAGGTGGTTAAATAGCTATCATTGACTGCATCCGTTGGGTAAACAGACCCTGTGTTTTTCTCCTCCTTGCTTAGGAATAAATGCAGACTAGAGTGTTCCTAGTATGTACAGTATCTCAATTTGTTGCTATAGGAATGCACACCATGGATTATATGACCTCATTGTATGGTTCAATAAGTGATGGTGGTAGAGAAGAAAGAAACCTTTAGCATGTACACAGTTCTTAAGGGACAATTTCAGGAGCAGAAAGACTTTTTTTGTTTTTCTTTGATTGATCTCTATTTGGAAAGCCTTTCTCAAATGCATGTTTGAAAATCCCAGAATATGTTTACTTCTTTAATTGATGGTACGATAGGTAGTTTAATTAGTGATTAATTAAATAGCAGGTTAAATAATTAATTAAATCAGGGAGTCTGCCTGAGGCCTCCTCCCTCCCCCCATGTCCACAGGCCAGATCTGGTGGCTCTGTGGGCCAAATCCAGCCCACACAGGGCATTTTGCCCAGGCCTGCCATAGGAGAGGCAGCTCAGCATTTGAATGTGTGTGAGGTAGACATACCAAGTTGTTTCAAGGTAAGCTGCTTTTTAAATTCCCAGAAGCAATACATTTTTATCTGCCTTTATTTTTTTAAATTCTCCTGCTTTCTCATGCATTCAAATAGTAAGCAGCACTTCTTGTGGTTTCATTTTAAACTAATTTTAAATGAGTCCTTGTGAACCAATGAATTTGAAATATTACTAACTAAGCTTTGTGTAAGGTGGATTTTTCCCCTTTGTTTTGTATTACCTATTTTCTTTCGAGAGTCTTTTTAAATGCATCTTAGGCACTTTTCCTTCTCAAACCATTCCCTCCCTAGTCCACCTCTTCAAACCTTACTGACAGCAGCATAGGTGACACCATATTAGACCAAAATACAATCCTCCCATGTCCTGTATACATATTAAATGGATGCTGGGCACTTCAGAACAGGAGGCAGCGCTACCCTTTTCCAGTCTGATTAACTGCACTCTAAGGCTACATCTCATTTTTTCAGGCAGAACGGCTCTTGTGCAAGAGGGGGTTTTTACTCAAAAAGGAACTGGGTAGCTGGCTCCTTTTTGCGCAAAAATGCATTTTGCTCTCGTGCAAAAATGGCCCCTGATTAATTATGCAAATGAAGTGTGGCGATATGCTAATCTGCACTTCATTTGCATAGACTTTGCACTAGAGGGATGCAATGTAGACGTAGAAACTCTGAAAAAGGAATTGATACTATGGTGAATCGTGTGTATAGGGGCTCTGCTGTTTGGGAATCAGTTGGAGTGTAGAAAAAAGGCTTTGTTTCCCATTTCTTCCCTTTCTGTTACACACATTTGCACTAGTTCAGGGGTGGAGAACCAAAGGCCCAGGAACTGAATGCGTCCTCTGGCTTTCCTGGATCCAGCCCCGAGGCTCACTGTTTCTACCTCAGCATTGGGGAGTCTGCAGAGGTGCTCCAGCCCTCCCTTCCCCTGCCGCCTCCCCAGTGCAAGGCTGGAGCACACAAAATCTACTAGCTTGGGCCCCCCGAGGCTCTAGCGTGCAAGAGGAATGTGGAGAGTGTCTTTCTGCTGAGGGTCATGCCAGTGAGGTATGTTGGTCCTGACTGATTTTTTCCGTGGGTCAGCAGCCCCTGACTCAAAAAAGGTTCCCCGCCCATGCACTAGTGCTTAGAAATAAACAACGAAAACAGCAGTGAGGCTAGCAGTGGTTTGGTTCTGTCTCTGCAGAGAGCTCCCAGGTTTGTTAGCAAACTTCAAAGAACCTAAACCTGCTTCTGTGCTTTAAGATTAAAAGTGCATCATGCTCACTACCCCAATAGTGCAACACGGGGGGGGGGGCGGGTTCTGAAACAGACTTGTTACTGGCATTGCATTTCAATGTCATTATTGTCTGTCTTCTGTCCTGCTTAATAGAAGTTGAGCACCACACTCACCAAGCAGCAATAATAGTAATGGAGCCTACATTTGCAATGGCTTCCTGTTAGAATGGATAATATGTTGTCGAAGTCGTACATTTCCTTGTCCTTCTGTAAGCCATTTAGGCTATGAGCATTCTCAAAAGTCTTTTTTGAAGTTCTAGCTTATGGACTTGTTTCCACGAATGGAAAACTGCTCTAAATGAACTCTGCAAAAGGTTTCAGTTGAATGCACAGAAATGCATCGTGCTCTTGCTCTCTTGCCTGCTTTTATACCAAATCACTTCTTTGGCACTACAACTGCTGTGGTAAGTTGAGGGTTGATAACACAAAATCAGCAGGCCTGAATAAAGGCCTGTAACACAAAAACAGTAACCTGAAATCTAGTGAGCAAGACTTTGGCTCAGTGAAATGGCAGGCAGGAAAGAGGCTTGACTCTTGGGAAACCCATATTGCATTATTTATCAGCCTGCTACTTGTAAAATGGTGGATACACTGATTATAAAGGCAATGCCTGAGATGAATTTTCAGCCAAATTCTCCTGAAAGAATCTCTGGATAATCAGAGAATCAGTAAAATTCGCTTATCACAATAATGAGAAGTATTCTTAGCCAGACTGTGTTTTTTTTTTATAACACCTTTTTAATTTCAGCAGAGTTCTGAGAAAATATCTTTAATTAAGACTCAGTATCTTCAATTAACAGTGGAGGAAGTTCTTACTCTAGATTTGTGTGTTACAGTAAGCATAGGCTGTCCATGTATGGACCAGAGCCCTGCTGTGCTAGGCACTAAACAAATAACAGAGCGGGGGGGGGGGGGCAAAGAACTCACAATTTAAGGCTATATCTAGACTAGAGCGCTCATAGCCGTACAACTGTACTGTGGCAGCTGTGTTGCTGTAAGGTCTCCTGTGTAGTTGTTCTATGCTGATGGAGGAGTGCTCAAAAAATTAAGACTCTTTTATTGCAATAATTGCATAGAAGTTGTTCCCTGAAGATGGTTTGTGTGCACACCAAACTTGGAAACGGAATCAATTGGTAAAAGTATAAAACAAAGCATTTTGCCCTGATGCAAATGGAGATTGAAACACAATCATTAGTATAGATGTCTGTGCATATGCATCCACCCTCCACTATAGTAATGAGTGCTGCAAAATAATAAACATCTCTCTTTCTTCTACAGGGTATCGAGCGCCTTAAGAATCAGACGCCTACTTGGGAAAAAGTCAGCAGGTGGGAAGGAATGAAACTGGCTTTTGGTGGAAATTTCTCCCTGAGCTGGTTCAATCCTTTTTCAGGCCTGACTTGCAAAAAGGCTCCACCATCTGGGGTGGCCGCAGTTGGTCCACCTGAAATAGTGTGTGAAGAGGCTCTTGAGCAGTTCTTGGAACAAGAGGCTGGTGTTGAAGTGTTAAATGAGTAAGCACAATGTTCTCCAAAATGTTGTCAAGCACCCAGGTTTTATGAGATGTTTGCACCCCAGATTTAGCTTTGAGGGACCATGGTGCAGAAAGCATCTGGACATTCTTGTCCAGAAGTCAAGTGGAGTGCTATAGAGGCAATGCAAATCCCTATTGAATGCCCAACCGACAATGTAACACACAACACTTTTTCCTGCCATTGGAAAGATTTTATTAAGCAAGAGAAACTGCTCAGCTTTGGAAAGTTCCTAAATGTTCAAGGAGTTACTCCTTTTTTGGCTCACCAGGTGCTGACAATGCATGAAGTTCCCAGTTCAGGTGTCAGCTGTCTCAAAGTGCAGAGCAGATGCAACAAATGGGCAAAGTCATCCTGGCGTAATGCCATATATCCCTGAGAGGTAGCTGTGTTAGGCTACGTCTAGACTGCAAGCCTCTTTCGAAAGAGGCTTTTTTGAAAAATACTTTCGAAAAAGCTTCTTTCGAAAAAAAGCATCTAGACTGCAATCTCTTCTTTGGAAAAAGTGAGCTGCTTTTTCTAAAGAGAGAAACCAGGCAGTCTGGATGCTCTCTTTTGAAAAAGCCCTGTTTGCATTCAAGAACGCCTTTTTTCGAAAGAGCACTTTCGAAAAAAGGCGTTCTTCCTCGTGAAATGAGTACCGCCGTCAAAAGAAAAGCCGCGTTCTTTCGATTTAATTTCGAAAGAACGCAGCTGTAGTCTAGACGCAGGTGAAGTTTTTTTGAAAAAAGGCTACTTTTTTTCGAAAAAACCCTGCAGTCTAGACACAGCCTTAGTGTGTAACTTTAAAAACAGGGAGTGGACTACTTGTTATTGATATCCCTGGAATCGCACTGGATAAATTTAGTCCAGTGTAACTCCAGCTACGCAGGGCTATCACTATCGATACGCAAAATATGCAGCTGCATGGGGCAACATTGCCCCAAATATTGTGATGCCCTAGGCAGCTGCATGCTGCGGATGTGGCACCAGCTCTGGAGGCCATCCCTAACTGGCCCCCATGGGTTGTGCCCAACTGCCATTCACCAGCTGTTTCGCTTCTGGTGGTACTGCCGCTTGTCTCCAGGTGACTGAACGGACAGCCCCTGCTCAGTCTCTGACACACAGCTTGTGCCATTCCCTGGCTGGCCCCACACCTCTCACCTTCTCCCCATCAGCCTCCTTGCCCTGCTCTTTGGGTCTGCCCCCCTATCCTGCGACACTGCAGCCTCTCTCCCCCCGCAGAGTGTCCGACCCCCTCACAGCAGTCGCCCTCCTGGGAGGAGGTGACGGGGGTGGTTGCAGGTGCTCAAGCTACATAGGGCACGCTGTAAACTTCAGTATCTTAAATATTCAGCTGTCAATTCTTGGTAGAAGTTGACTATTTCTGTAATACTTTAGGCAGTTATGCATTTGTAGTTAGTAAATGTTTACATGAGAAGACATGCCAGAAAGAAAAAGTTTTATTACCAGGAGTTGGAATGGTTGCACTTCTCATGAGTGGCAAAGTCATAAATGAGTTGTATGAGCCATCCTAAAAAGAGGCCAATAAAATCTTTGATATCAAACTACATTGCCCTACCCCAGGAGTGGGCAATAATTTTTGATGAAGGGGCCACTGCAAGATTTTGGTAAGTGCTCAAGGGCCACATTTTCTATGGAGGGGTTGCAGGATCTGAGACAGAAGTTAGGTGCAGAAGGGAGCTTGGATGAGGAACTGGGGTGCAGGAGAGGGTGTGGGGTCTGGGTGGGAGTTTGGGTAAAGGAAGGGGTTGTGGTGCAGGGTCCAGGAAGGGGTATGGGTGCAGGAGAGGATTCTGGCCTGAGGCAAAGGTGTAGGGGGAGGTGCACGGTGTGGGAGGGAGTTGGGGGTGAGGTGTCAGAGGCAGGCTCTGGCTAATCTAAGCAGCTCCCAACCAGTAGCATTCTCAAGCAAGCTTCCCTGCCTGGCAGCCACACCTGCCTGGCAATTCCGTGTGGCTCTGTGTGGTGGGGGAAGGCTTCATGCACTGCTCCCCGCCCCCAGCAAAATGTCATAGGAGCTTAGAAATTGTGCTGCATTGCCCTCCCTCCCCCCCCCCCCGACAGCAAAATCTCTCAGCTCCCATTGGTCAATTTCTGACCAATAGGAGCTGAGAGATTTTGCTGGCCGGGGGGAGGGGGGGGGGGCGCAGCGCGCAAAGCCTCCCACGATACAGAGAGCCACAAAGAGCAGTTAGCCACTTTGAGTGGCATTGCTCCATGCCATAGGAGTGGGTAGGCTGGATTAAAAGGCTTGGCAGGCTGTATCCAGCCCATGGGCTATATCTTGCCCACCACTGCCCTACACAGGTTGTGTACTGCAAATGAATAGGAATGAAGTTTATTTTACAAATATTTTAGACTTTAAAAAAAAATCTGTCATTTTTTCGTTGTAAAAACAGATACCTTAATTTCCATCAGTCTAATTCTATAGAACCTAGTGGAACTATATTTGGCCCCACCATTGGCCTGCCAGGTGATCTTGGGCAAGATGCGTCCCCTCTCAGTGCCTCAGTTTTTCTCCCTAAAACAGGGATAACGTCCTCTGTGACGTGCATAGAAATTGATGGATGAAAGATATTATTCTGTATTAGGTAGCTGATATCTTTTATTTATTAAAGCGGTACAGATGGAACCTGTGCCAAATAATCTGATTGAAAAATGTTGAGAATTTAGAATAAAACAACCTCACTAGCCTAAGTATGTAATGACTTGACACACAGGAGTCAAGTACTGGTAAGGGACTGTGGGCTTTATTTCTTTGTTGCTGTCATTTGCTGTGGGTGAGGGTCACAATAAATTAATCCCCTATTATCTAATGTGGGTTATCATGTACTGATTCTGGTAGCTGCTACAAGCAGAGTTTGTTGAAAAACAGGACTTTTTGAGCAAATAGTCTCAGAAAAATTGTCCCTCGCCCTTTGTTTTTAAATTGAGAAAATCTGAAACTTTTCTAGCTGCTCTAGTCAACAGGAATTAAGAATCTTGTTTGTTCCTAAATCTACAGCTTAGTTTAAAAGAAAACCGGCTCTTCTATACACTAAACTGCTGTTTTTGTCATCAGATATAAAGAGAATGACTCTTGTGTAAACTGCTCAGGATGCAGTTGCATCTGTTTCAAAGCAAGAGGGAAAATGGGGACATTTAAGACGCTATGTGGGGGAGTTAGTATGAGGGAAAGGGAACATTTAAGGAGGGAAAATAAGGCTGGGCCTTTTAATTCATGTATTCTAATTCTGTCTTGGTGTCTGGCCTTGGATAAGTCATTTAAGCCCTGTGTCTAGATGCAAAAAGGCAACAATGGATTTGAGGACTAATTAATGTTTGCAATGTAAGGCTATGTCTACACTACCAGGTTATTTCAAAATAAGTTATTTTGAAATAAGCTTATTCCTCTTCACAAGCAGGAGTTATTATTCTGAAATAAGTCCATTAATTTAAAATAACAGGCTTGGGAGTATGGATGCTCACCTTATTTAAAAATAAGAGAAGTTATTTCAAAATAACTCCACAGTGTAGATATGCACTTCATTATTCTGAAATGCTTATAGAAGGGCTGATGGTGGTATTCAAATAGGAAATACAGTCTGTTTTGCTTGGGGGAAAATAGGAACAACTGGCACATGCGTGTTACAAATTTTCTGAAATAAAATGATTGCAGGAACTGTAAGGGTACATCTACACTGCACCTATAGGTCGAAATAAGATATGCAATTGAGCTACACAAATTGTGTATCTTATTTCAATCTAATTTTGAAATAACTTATTTTGAAATAAATCGCTATTCCAAAACATCCCTTCACCCTCGTGGAACGTGGGTTACAGGGACGTCAGAACAGTGAGCCTGTTGTTTCGAAATCTATTTCAAAATAATGAGCTGGTTCATCAAAATAATGAGCTGGTTCGAATATCCTGAAATAGTGCCGCAGTCTAGACGTACCCTAAATGATTATTTGTCTAAATGCTTTTTTATAAACGTTCAACTGTTCTGATATTTGAAGTCTGAGTGGGCATTATAAAAATCAGGATTTTGCATGAGATTTCAGCTGCTATTTCTGACTGACCTGAAAATACCAGTGGAATATCCTGGTTATGCTGAAAGTAGCAAAACTCCTATTAACTTCAGTGGAGCTAAGACTTCACAGCACCCTAAACTTAAAATAAGATACATCATTTGCGCTATGCAAATTGCATATCTTATGTCAAATCTATTTAGAAATAGCTTATTTAGAAATTTGGCGCATCTACACAGCACCAAATTTTGAAAAAAACATGCTATTTTGAGACATCTCTGAACCCTCGTGAAATGAGGGTTACCGGATGCTAAAATAGTGTGCCCATTATTTTGAAAAATATTTCAAAATAATGGGCGGCTTCTCTAGACACGGGGTAGCTATTTTGGGATACATCCGGTATCTCAAAAGAGCCATGCAGTGTAGACATACCCCAAGTGAAGGAGCCTTATTTTTTATTGTGTTCTGATGCTGCTGCTTCCTAGACATGAACACAATCACTGCTGCTTTGGGAGGGTGACTGTATTAAGGGATATATTTTCCCCTTTTTTTTAATTGTTCCTGCTCAATATAACTACAAGACTCAAGTATCTTCACTTCCGTTTTCACCTGTCCTCATTATTTGTATGTGGTTGGATCTGCCTGTGGCCTAGCTGACATTCAAAAGCAAATCAAAGAGGAGCACAAAAAGCAAATAACCCAAATGGAAGGTGATGGAAATGTTTCTGTTGAACATTCTCCCGCTGAGATTCTGTTGAAGACAGATAGCTAGTAATAGAAACATCTTCACAGCATCTGTCTCCTACAAGGAATAAAAAAGTCTTGTTTTGCCTCAGCCTATACTTTCATCACTATCTGGCAATCTGAGCTCAATCTATTTTGTTTTTACCACATTGTTGAGATGCACTCAGTTGACCCAAAAAACCACAGGCTCTTTTCAGTGTAACCCCTTTCTTCCTTCCTTCCCCTTCCAATGTGCACTGCTATCCTTTGTCAAGTTGTATCTTAACTTCCTGTCTGATTTTTTCATACCCCGCTGAGCATCTTGACTGCTTTGAGGGTTGTCCCCTTATAATCAACCGATCTGCTTTCCTCAAGAAAGTACTATACCCAGTGGTAAAAATGTTCAGGATCTGTCTCTACAATTGTAAGATCATTGGAGTAGGGATGTTATACTTTTTCTGAAAAGTCCCCTATGGACTATAAATAGTGATTAGCTGAGGGTAATGATCTATTGCACCAGCAATGTGGTTTTAAATTAATGAGTTGTTTAGCTTTCTGGGTACATAACACAGTGAAAAACGTTAGCTCTTTCAGCACAAATGTTTAATATATTATGCATATAAGACAGCTGGGAAATGTATTCCTATATAATCTCTGTGGATCTTCTTAAGCAGCTGTTCTATGCAGTTAAGGAATTTAAAAATGTTCTGTTCTGCTATTTGTAACTCCCATATCGTGCCTTCAATAGATGTTATACTCATTAAAAAACTGATATTTCCATCCCACCTCATCTTTGTGTTTTCAAATATTCTCAGTCATTCTATCTAAGGCTTCCTAGGTAGCCTCCCTGTGTCTGGAGGAGGCATCTCCTGACCTAGGCAATAGTCGGGAATGCAGAAGCAGGAAGCGGTATTTCAACTAGAGCACTATAGTTCACAATATAGTTTGCAAAGTTTTTGTTTGTTTGTTTAGTTTTATTTTCAAAACTGACAGTATTTTCTGGGGAAAATGCTCCATGTCCTTCACTCATTTCTATACACAATTTGGATTCAGTGTATCATTCATTCAAAAGGGCTGCATCCACCTCTCTTTTAGACAAACAGAAATACCAGTCTTGCTCTGAGACTTCTAGGGATACAGGCATGTTCAGGAATTTAAATGTTACCACTTTTGGGGTACAATAACACGCATTAAGCCTTGTTGACGCATGTACATACATCATATGCAAAGAAATTAACAGAAGTATAGTCACCATTTCAACAAACTACTTTTAATTCACCTGGAATACAGGCTCCTGCTATGTCATGGTGGGAACATAGGCAAACCAAGTAGGCCTCCATGCATCCATAATCTCCTGTTATGTGGAGATATGTATGACCTCGCTGAGTTTGCACACTGCATGTTAGGAAAAAACATAGTAGAAGAAGAGGTTGGGGCAGAGAGCAACTTTCACCTGGCTTTGCCCAGGTGCAAAGCCAGGACTCCTCCCACTCCAGAGCTGCAGCACCTGCACCAGGGCCTGCTGGGGAAGGCAGAACTCCAGCCCTGGGTAGTTGGTGGGGAGTGCGCGCTCACTTTTCTCACCCCAGCCCCAAGGCAGGAAGAGGAGTTCTTCGAGTAATTGCTCATGTGCATGTGAATTAGGTGTGCACGCACCCATGCATGGCTTCCGGAGCCTTTTTCCCCAGCGGTATCTGTCGGGCCAGTAGGTAGCCCCCTAGAGTGGCGTCGACATAATGGTGCATAAGTACACCTGCCGGCCCTCCCCTCCCTCAATTCCTTCTTACCTCCCCTGAGGGTAGCCGGAGCGCTTATCTGTTTGTCCATAGGACCCAGTGTAGATACTTAGCATTGTTAATTGTTCCTTTATTGTGTAAATAGTTGTTAGTTAGCTGTTAGGTACTTCTTAGTTGTTAATCCTCTCCCCTCAGGGGGAGGGTGATGCCAGGACCACAGGGGTTTAAACCCTGTGAGTCCTGTTCAAAGTCCATGCCCTGTGAGGACCCCCATGATTCTTGTCTAAAGTGTCTGGGGGAGGGCCACCTCACTGACTCCTGCAAAATCTGTAAGAGTTTTAAGCCAAGGACTAAGAGGGAAAGAGATTCCCATTGAAACTCTTACTTACGGAGTCCGCTCTCCAAGCGGCACCGGAGGGAGCTGTGGCGATGCGGGGTGCACCGGCATCGATGCGCCGCTCGCACCTAGTTGATCTATGGCACCGAAGACGTCCTCGGCACCAATCGCAATCCCTGGTACCGAAGAAGAGAAAGCAGCCGCGGGGCAGATCTCTGGGGAAGCAAGGGCACTGGAGCTGTCACCGCGCCTGCACCCCATAAAACAACTCCCCTCCGGGACGAGACAACTCACCCAAGGCACGGAGGAAGCTTCTCACAAGGAAGGAGCCCAGGACTGGGCGCTCCCATACAAGTGGGAAGGCCATCCACGCCGGAAACCTTCGAGGCAGTTAGAGAGCTTGTAGAACTCACAGCCTTGCCCGGCCCATTTACGCAGGCCCAAGTAACAGCAGCATCAGGGGCCCTGGTGGCACCGGTAGCGGCCGCGACACCGGTGGCCTGGTCAGCACCGGGGGCACCATCAGCGTCAGGCATGTTGCCGGCACTGGGGGTTCAGTTGGTACAGGGTACAGAGATTAACTCGACCCCCTTCTTGACACCACAGGTCCTACCAACACCACAAGCCCCTCCGGCACCGTTGATGGCACTGGTAGCCCTGCGGACACAGGGATCCCTAGCAGCACAGGCTTGGATGGTGCAGGGAGCTGTTGGGACTGGTGCGGCTTTGATGGCATCACAACTTATGGGATTGCCTCAGCAAGCGCACCGGGGAAAGCCCAAATCCATGGAGCAGCACTGGCCTCGGCACACGACACCGTCATCCCCACCCTGGTCGTTGTCAGACTACTATTCAGAATCCAACGCTGAATCGGTCCGATCAGGTGCCTCCTCCCATAGATCGTCATGGTACCGCTACCGCTCCCAGCACCGGGAGTCAGGCCCAGCAGACATGGCTTCCCCAAGTGCAGCCACAGTGGCCTTTCTGGACCCCTTGGGCCTACCATCAGATGTAGGGTTCTGTACCACCCTTGCAAGGCTCAAGCATCCCACGGTCCAGGTGGACCCCATCGGCCGCTCCTATGCCAGGTGCTCCCGTATTGGAGCACTGGGGTAGCCCACAAAGACAACAGTTGCACCCAGAGGCCTCAATTTCCAGGACGAGCCGAGACCTCAACCAGGCACTCAACTGGTGGAGCTGATCACAGATCAGCCAGCCCTGAGAGAATCGTCATTCTCTTCCCCTGATGAGGCCTTAGCAGATCCTGCTCCTCTCATGCCATTGATGGATGCTAGTGCACATCAGGAGCTGCTCCGTCCTCTGGCAGCAAATTGGGAGTGCAGGCTGAGGCGGTGGTAGAGGACACTGACCCCATGATGGACATTCTTTCGGCAGACGCACCGGCAAAGCTGGCACTGCCTCTGAATAAAACAGTAGCTAAAATCACCATCAACTTATGGCAGACTCCAGCATCTATCCCACCAACCCAGAAAGGGATGGAGACACGCTATTTTGTTCCACAGTCCAGGCATGAGCACCTGTACTCGCACCCCACACCAAGCTCCCTGGTAGTGCAGGCGGCAGTCCAAAACGAGAGGCTGGGGCAACCGGGACCTACCCCCAGGAGCAGAGAGTCCAAACGGTTGGACCTAATGGTTAGAAAGGTGTATGGGACAAGAGGCCTGCAATTACGCATTGCTAACCAGCAAGCAATGCTAAGCAGGTATGTGTACAACACCTGGTCGGCAATGGACAAATTTAGGGATTGCTTGCCACAGGATGCTAGACAGGAGTTTGCTGCTCTGGTGGAAGAAGGTCAGACCATCTCCAGAACGGCACTGCAGGCTGCACTCAATACAGTAGATTCAGCAGCCTGTACAATGGCCACAGGATTGGTGATGCACAGGGGTGCCTGGCTGCAGGTCTCTGGTATACCACCAAAGGTACAGAGTACCATTCAGGACTTGCCCTTCAAAGGCAAGGATCTGTTCTCGCAACAGACAGATTAGAGGTTGCCTCGCCTGAAAGATTCAAGGGCCACTCTTAGATCCTTAGGGATACACACACCAGCCACACAAAAGAGGTCATTTAACACAAGATCTTTTGGGAGACCTCCTTACCAGCCCTTTAGACAGGATCAGGCGAGTCACAGACCACGTAACGTGGGAAACAATAACAAGGGTGCTGGAAATGGCAGAAATAAGAGACAAAGACCGTGCTCTGACACGGAAAAAAATGCAGGCCCACCCCCTCCACAACAGCCCAAGTCCTCGTTTTGAGGATGCGCACGAGGGCTTCGTACTAGTCCCAGAACTTGATCCCCCTTTTGGGGACAGGTTATCCCATTTTTACCCTGCATGGGTTACTTTGTCCCTTTCTGCTGTTTGCCTCCTTCCCACCCTCCTTCCCCATCCCTCTTCAGAGACCCCTCTCACAAGCTTCTTTTAATACAAGAGGTGTTTCATTTCTCAACAAAGGAGCAATAGAAGGGGTCCCACAAGAGTTCAGGGACAAAGGGTTCTACTCCCGTTACTTCCTTATCCCCAAGGTGAAGGGAGGCCTCAGACCTATTTTGGATTTGCAGGACCTCAACACCTTTATGAAAAAGATAAAAGTTCAAGATGGTCCCTTATTCCTTCCCCGGAACTGGGGGACTGGTATGCTGCCCTCGATTTAAAGGATGCCTATTTTCACGTTGTGATCAGGCCTGCCCACTGGAGATTCCTCAGGTTCACAAGCACTTTCAGTTTTCAGTCCTCCCTTTTGGGCTATCGACAGCACCCAGGGTATTCATCAAGTGCATGGCAGTGGTGGCCGCCTTCCTCAGGAGGCAAAGAATACAGGTTTTCCCTTATCTAGACAACTAGATCATCAGGGGCTGGTCAAAGGATCAGGTGAGGGAACATATAACCTTTATAAGAACATTATTCAGAGAACTAGGCCTTGTGATAAACGAGGAGAAATCCGTGTTGATTCCTGTTCAATCAATAGAATTTGTGGGTGCTGACAAACTCAGCTACAGGAAGGACCTCTCTACCCAAAGGCAGATTTATGGCCATGGGCAGCATTATAAACGGCCTCAACCTGTCTCCTATCATGACTGCAAGAAACTGCATGAGATTGTTGGGCCATATGGCAGCATGCACATACGTAGTTCACCACGCCAGGATGAGGCTCTGGCCACAGCAGGTTTGGTTAGACCAGTCTTTCAACCAAGCCCGAGGGCCCTGGGACTCCATCCTCACTGTCCCAAGGAATATTATCCAATCCCTGCATCGGTGGATGCAGGAGGATGTGGTGTGCGCGGGACCGAAGGGCCAATGACCGAAGGCCCTTGGTGACCGAAGAGCCGATGGTGAGACTGGTCGCCGATGCCTCGGATACAGGCTGGGGCGCGTACATGGCAGAACATCAAACTCAAGGTATGTGGTCCCCTCCGGAGCGCAAACTCCACATAAACGTCAGGGAGCTGAAGGCTGTCAGCCTAGCGTGCCAGGTGTTTGTGTCCCACCTGACCAACAAGACGGTCTTGGTGTTAACAGACAACACGGCGGCGATGTTTTGTATCAACAAACAGAGTGGGGCTCGTTCCTCTCCCCTCTGTTGAGAAGCCCTACTCCTCTGAGATTTTTGTATACTCCACAGCATTCACCTGAAAGCAGTTTACCTGCTGGGAACCAGGAACGTCCTAGTGGATACCCTCAGCTGCTCCTTTGTGACCCACGAGTGGTCCCTCAAAGGGGAAGTGTTAGGTCTGCCCCACCTCTGGAATATTATTTCTATTTGCCACTCACTTGAACAGGAAATGCCCACTTTACTATTCATTCCTGGGACAGGAGCCGGGATCCAGGGGGGATATCCTGGTAAATGATTGGCCCAGGGGACTCCTCTACGCGTTTCCCCCTTCACAAGGTACGCATCAGGGCGAGATGGCACAAAGCCTCAGTCATGCTGATAGCACCGGATTGGCCCAGGCAATTCTGGTTCCCCATTCTCCTGGACATGCTCCAGGACTGCCCCCTGACCCTGCCACTGAGCCCAGACGTGATTACCCAGGACTGGGGGGGAGGGCCCCCTTTGCCACCCAAACATCCAGTCCCTCCACCTGACCATGTGGTACATCCGTGGTTAACAGCGGCAGAGCACACATGCTCGGACGCAGTAAGGGCAGTCCTGCTAGGGAACAGGAAGCTGGCTACTAGAGCCGCCTACTCGGCTAAATGGAAACGTTTTCCTGAATGGTCCTGGGGAAAAGGGGTGGAGCCCCTTAGAGCTCCTATCCTGATGGTGCTTGACTATCTTTTGCAGTTGCATCAGGGCTTTCCACTTCCTCCCTGAGGGTTCACCTGGCGGCTATAACGGCCTTCCACCCTGGAGAGGGGGGAAGGTCGGTGTTGGCGAATCACATGGTTAAGAGGTTTCTTAAAGGAAAGGACAGGCTATTTCCACACATTCGAGTCCCAGTACCCCAATGGATCCTTAACCTGGTGCTTACTAGCTTCACGTCCCCGCCATCTGAACCATTAGGCACGTGCTCTCAGACATCTCTCTTTCAAAGTGGCTTTTATTGTGGCCATTCCATCAGCAAGAAGGGTTCCGGAACTCAGGGCTCTGAGGATAGACCCCTCATACATGATGTTCTCCACAGACAGGGTAAGGCTGCTCCCTCCCCCGGCCTTCCTCCCTAAGGGGGTGTCTACCTTATGTCGCAGGGTATCTACCTACCGGTATTCTTTCCAAAACCTCATGCATCCCCTAGAGAGCGGGCCCTGCACACACTAGATGCGAAGAGAGCGTTGGCCTTTTACGTTGATAGGACAAGGCCGTTTCGGAGGTCATCTCAACTCTTTGATTCTATAGCAGAGAAAATGAGAGGGCTACCTGTGTCAGCACAGAGATTATCTTCCTGGATTTCCTAGTGCATTAGGGAATTTTATGAGTTGGCAGGAAAGGAGCCGGCCTACATTCCACGAGAGCGCAGGCATCTTCGGCTGCACTCCTCACGCAGGTCCCTATAGTGAACATATGCAGAGCTGCCACGTGGTCATCAGTTCATATACTTGCAGCACACTATGCAGTCACTCAGCAGGCTGGAGGGGATGCGGCTCTGGGAGCTGCAGTATTGCACTCAATCTTATAATAGCAAGTGACAGTCTCCGACTCCACCTCCAGAGGCTTGGCTAGGGAGTCACCTAATTTGAATGCACATGAGCAATCACTCAAAGAAAAAATGGTTACTTACCTGTAACTGTTGTTCTTCGAGATGTGTTGCTCATGTCCATTCAACATCCTCCCCCGCACCTCTCCTTCGTCGGAGTATCCAGCAAGAAGGAACTGAGGGAGAGGAGGGCCAGCAGAAATACGAATGCACCATTATGTCGGCGCCACTCTAGGGGGCTACCTGCTGGCCTGATGGATACCGCTGTGGAAAGAAGGCTCTGGAAGCTGTGCACACGGTGCGCGCACACTTAATTTGAATGGACATGAGCAACACATCTCGAAGAACAACAGTTACAGGTAAGTAACCGTTTTTTCTGCATCCACTGCCGATTATATGGGGGGAGGGGCCTTGCCCCTGCTTGTCTCCTTTTGCACAGGCCCCAGTTTAGAACTGTTTATGAAAAAAATTAGGGCGTTTGCATGGACCTCTCTCTACCCATCTCCCCCCGGCTGGAGAAACTGGGACCTCTTGTTCCTTCCCTTCCCATCTCAGGGGAAGAGAAAACCTACCCTTTCTTCTTGCATCTCTGATTTTCCCCCCTCCCTCCTCCTCCGCCCACCTTCAGACAGGGACACAGGGAGGAGCAGCCCTGGGAAAGCTGTCTTCTATGCCACTGAGGGCAGTGTTCCATCCATATGCAGAATACATTTTGTTATGTGCACCAAGGCATGGGCAGGTGTGTACCACCCATAGAAACACATTCTGCTGGCTGTGGGTGCACTGCTAACCACCTCGACAGCACCCGAATCAGTCCTGGGTGGTTTCTCAAGTGCTCAGCTCAGAGGAAACACTATTGAGGCCCCGGGCCTGGATCCTCCCCATGCTGTGGCTGTTGTGTCCACTTGTCCCGTTTTACCAGTCGCCCCTACTAAAGTTGTCACCTTTTGCATTGGCTGTCAATCCAGTATCTTAATGACTTGCAGTCAATTACCCTTATGAAAAGCACAATTATCATCTTCTCTTCAGTACGGTCCATTCTAGGGATGTAAATGACTAGTGGACTAACCCATAAGCTCCACACAGTACTTGTAAACTGGTGCCCTTATGAGCTTATCGGTTAGTACTATTGACTACTGCAGTTCTGCAATATTAAGGGGCAGGGGAGCCAGTGAGCAAAGACACTGGTCTCTCATTAGTCAGCATAACCTCGACCCCGCCACTCCGCACTGTCAGGGACAGGGGAGCTGGGGCAGGAAGATGCTGGTCTGACTGATAAGAGACCAGAGACTGAGCCAGTGTTTTTCATGCTGGCTCCTGTCCCTTACAATGCAGCAGCAAGGGAGGCTATGCTAGGACCCCGCATGGGTCAGACTGAGCACTGTAACTACTTACCATTATTGAGTACAGTAATTCCTCATTTAACACTATAGATATGTTTCAGAAAATGATTGTGTTAAGTGAAAATGTGTTATGTGGGGTCAATTTTCCCATTGAAAATAATGGAAAAGGTGGGGGTTGCGTTTCAAGCGGTGGTGTCTGTTGGGACCAGGACATAAGGTTGGGGGAGAAAGGGGACTGGGTTTCGGCAGGGAGGAGAGGTATTTGGCTCTGGGGAAGGGAAGGGATGAGGAGGAGAGGGAAGGGGGATTGGGTTGGGAGTATGCCCCTGGGACGGGTCTGCTGGGACCTGCACAGCATCTGGGGAGGAGGAGTCGCTGGGGAATGACACAGCGAGTGGCAAACCCTCCCCCCTTTGCAGGGTGGTGGGGGAAGCCCCGTGCAGCTGCCTGCAACAGGCCAGCTGGGAAAATTGTGTTATTCTGGGGACAGTCACGTAATTCAAAAAATGTTCCCTAAAAAAAAATCGTGCTATGCTGAAAATGTGTTAAGCGGACACCTGTTAAATGAGGAATTACTGTAATCAAGTCAATAAAAAAAAAATCTGTCGGCTACCTGATTAGAAACATAACCAGATTTTAACAGCTCTAGCCCCTTCCCGTTCTGTGATTCTATGATCCGCCCCCTCGGGGATGCAAGGACACATGCATCTTTCAACAGAGTCCTACCCTACCTGACACAAACTGGTTGGCACTGCCAGTATCCCGATCAAAAGCAGGCGCAGGGCACCGCACCGGTACTGCCGGTGGCAAGCCCTGATGATGATTGACCAGGATGCTTATGAAGCTCTCATCAGTCTCGGCCGCAGGGGAGGCTCCTCCTCATGCAGAGACGGGCAGCGCTCCCTGGTGCCCCGAGCTCCCCCCCCCCCCCGCGGGAAGCTCGCAGCCTGGGCTCGCCGGTGCAGCGGCGGGCAGAGCCGTCACGTGAGCGGGGCTCGCCGGAGAGCCGGAAGCGCAGCCGGTCGGGCCGCCACGTGGCTCGGCTGCCGCTGGCCCTGCGCGCCGCGATGCTGGGGGGCTGGGGCGCCGCGCACTCGGCCGCGGCCGGCCTGCTGGGGGCGCTGGCCGCCTGCTCCGCGAAACTGGCTCTGGGCGCCGGTTACCTGCGGGAGGCGTGTGCCGCGGCGCTCGGCGGGGAGGAGGAGGCGGCCGCCGGCCCCTGTGTCTGGGTAAGAGCGGGGCCGGCTGCTCCCTGCGTGGCGGGGCCACTGAGCGCCGCTGCCTCCCCCGTCAGGTGCAGCGCGGGGAGGCGGGGAACCAGCCCCAGTGTGAGCTGGAAGAGCCGCGCTGGCCGTGCCCGAGCCCCCGCTCGGCCCCCCAGCTCCAGTGCGCTCCCGGCTGGCACACGCAGCTACGCCGCGGCCCTGCACAGCCAGCCCCGCAGGCACAGCCGCGCCCTTCCTGCTTCCTTGGGAGAGCTCCGGCCAAGTTCCGATCAGGCAGTGCCCTGCACCGACCACCGGCCTCGGGGTGTGAGCCCAAGAACCTGGCTCAAGCTCTTGGCTGGGCAGCCCTCCCTCTGGGAGTACTTGCACTCCGTAGGGTGGCACCAGCTTTCTCAACACCCGTTCCCTCCCTGGAGGGGTTTTCAGTTCTAAGGGCAGGCCGGGTGTTGGAGGGAGCTGTGAGCCATGCTCGGAGAGAGGAAGGAAGGATCTAGCGGGACCCTTCACGGTGCACCGTGGCCTGTATTGCTGCCCTAGCAGTTCTAGTCCTCCTGCCTTGTGAAAACGAAACTGGCCAGAATTTAAGTGTGAGGCTAGCTCTAGACTACTGGGGAAGGTCGAATTGAGATATGCAACTCCAGCTACCTGGTTACATAGCTGGATTACATGGGCAATTGGTGCAGCTAGGCTCCTAGCCCACCCCTCTGCTGAGGCCCCGGCCCCATGGGAAAAGGGGGGGCAGCCCACTGAGCACACATGCCCCCCCCCCCACCATGGGGAGAGGAAGAAAGGGGAGCTCAGGTGCCCCAGCCTCAGAGCACCAGGGAGGTGAGTGAGCTACTCTAGCTTCCCTGAAGCAGGGCACTGGGGGCAGCAACACTCCACCCCCCAGAACACCTACAGCAGGCATTTTGGGGGGGCAGAGTGTGGGTGGGACCATGCCTGGCAGTTTAGGAAGGCAAACCATGACAAATGTGCTGTTGCATTCCCCACCAAGCTGCATGCTGCAAGACCTGCTGTAAAGTCAAATCAGGGCCCTAATAAGAAAAGCTTTTAGAATTATGCCAGTCTGTGAATTTGCTAGGTGGGCCCATGTCTTTAAGTTTGACCACCTTGTAGCATGTGAATTCAGTTGCCACCTCAGGCTGGCAGTAAGAGTTTGTCTGTCCCAAGAACAAAGGCCGCCTTGTTGGGCTTCGCTATTTAAAACACCCCAGGGTGAGGCAAAGAGCAGTTAATCCCCATGGAGAAGGCAACACCTTCCAGGTGTGTTTGTTCAAAGGCTTATACACTGATATCTATAGAAGCTGTGAAAGCTTGGCCATTATTCTAGTGCATAGAAAAAAAACTTTTTTTTTTTCCTGGCTTTGTGCACTTATGGGGTGTTTGCAGAGCTTTTTTGCCACTTCAGTTTCCTCCCTCACTTCTCCTTATCTTTATCATAACATACAGCAGATTAGGGTATGAAAACACAGGTATATTAGTGGGGGAACTAGGAGGTTTGCAAATAGTAGAAGATTCTTAAACAAAACAAAACTGCAGCCTTTTTCCAACTTGAGGCCGTGCATACAGGCCTGTCCGCTCTGAACCCGTAGCAGGGTCAGACCCAGTGTTCAATTCCTAATTACACCCACACAGGATCATTTTGTCAAGAAACTTGCTAGTGTTGGAAGGAGCTTGAATTCAGCAATAGCCAGATTGCACTTGGATGTTTGCCTTGTGAGGCAGAGCTCTCTCTGCAGCAGGTCTACTCTGCATGAGTGTTTCCAGAAGAACGGCCATTTTTCTGGAAAAACTACACTTACGTTGACACTGATATTATTTTTTCGACAAAGTCAAAAGAATGGAGTTTTTCCAACAACGGTAAACCTCTTTCTACAAGGAAGAAGCCTTTTTCCAAAAAAACGTTTTTGGAAAAAGGTGTCTGTGGACACGGAAGAGAGTGTTTTTTTTGAAAGAAGAGGCCTCCAGGAAAAAACACAGGTGCCCTGGTGGCCACACCATCCACAGTAATCACAACTGAAATGCGAGATAGCATCCGCATTGATTGGAGACTATCTTTTGAAAATCAGATTGCTTTTTCGTTGCACTTTTGCTGTGTGGATGCTCTCTTTTGAAAAAAGTTTTTTTTGGAAGATCTCTTCTGGAAAAGCTTCTTCTGAAAGAAGCCTGCAGTCTAGACATAGCCTGGGTGTGCAGAACCATTTACAATAGACTCTAGTTCTCTCAAATGCCTCTCAGCAGACACATGATTTGCGAAAACTCTAACATCTCCCTGTAAACACTGTGTCAGAAGAACTAGCAGGCGAGTTGTAAGGAGCAGTAGTTCGATCCTGAATTGGTTTCTATCTGATTTTCATATTGGTTGTGTCTACACTGGCGCGATCTCGTGCAAAAGCGGCCGCTCTTGTGCAAAAACTTGGTGCCTGTCTACACTGGCCACGTGTTCTTGCGCAAGTAAACCGATGTTCTAATGTATAAAATCAGGGCTTCGTGTGCCAGAACTCTCCCGCTCAGGAATAAGCCCTCTTGCGCAAGAGCTCTTCCTGAAAAGGCCAGTGTAGACAGGCAACATGAATTTCTTACGCAAGAAAGCCCTATGGTTAAAATGGCCATCGGAGCTTTCTTGCGCAAGAGAGCGTCTTCACTGGCATGGATGATCTTGCGCGAAAGCACATCTCTTGCACAAAAGCACATGCCAGTGTAGATGCTCTCTTCTAGAAGAGTTTTTGCAGAAGAACTCTTTCGCACAAGAGTTTTTGTGTCAGAACGCGCCAGTGTAGATGTAGCCATTGTGTTTTGGACACACTGGATTAAAGTCAGCTTTGCCTTAAACAAGCACAACTCCTGGGTGTGATGCATTCTTTTATGCTGGGACTGAATTTGGCCCATCTTGTGTGGCAGGAAATAAGTGGTTTAGATGTATTGAAGTGTGAATTAGTGGGCTTTCTAGATTGCTTTGTTTTCCTTAGCAGCATAGGACCATTTGTGTATATTTTCCATGCAACTTCCAATTTGTAGTAGCTAGAACAATTTTTACAGTGGGGGTGCTGAGAGCTGTTGAACCAAATTGGAAAGCTGGTATATTATGGAGACCACTTTGTGCCTGAGGGTGTTGCAGTGCTCCCCTAGTTCCAGCAGCTATGATTTGTAGTCTGAGGCAGCCAGAGGGGCTGGGTTTTATTGCAGAACCTCTCAGAGTCATTCTCCACCTGTGATTGTTGCATCAACTTTCCAGTTGCTTCCTTCTACCTCGGTTGTCTTCTGCAATTTAGTGTGTGAGTTTAGTATATTCTTTGATGTATTTGATTCGCTTGAGACACGCAATTATGTGCATCTCCTTTCCCTTTTCTTTTTTAATTAAACAAAAGAGCAGGAAGTTGTTCTAGTGGCCATGAAAAGTCCTGATTGACAGCCACAAAAGTGGCAAGTCCCAGATAAGATAATGCATTTCAAATCATGTTCCAGCAAGGGTGTATCCCTTTCTTAGAGAATTTTCCTCGTTAAGCAGTTTCCAGTTCCCTCCACCCTACCCCAAGATCTAGAGTCTGTCTATGTGATAAAGAACATCTGGCACTTGGATGCAGTTGGAGAGTAGGAGATTTCACTCAGAAATCTAGACCAAAGAAATTGACCCTTTCTTAAGCCCCAAGTCTGCTCAGAAGCACAACATTTCCTACTGAAAAAACAATGAATAGTCTAGCAGCACATTAAAGACTAACAAAAAATGTAGATGGTATCCTGAGCTTTCATGGGCACAAGCCATCAAATGCTTTTGAAGCTAATAGGAGTGGAGGGTGCTCAGTATTTTCTTGGATTGGTAAATGTAGAAATACATGAGTTGAGATTTCACAAGATATGTTTGTAATTCAGGTCCAGGCCATTTCACACTTGGGGCATTTTTTATTTTGCACAAAGTGTTTGCAAAATAGTTGGGAGAGTCAACTGCCAGTGGGGAAAAAAAAATCTGAGTCCCCTCCCACCCTTTTCTTCAGTTACACATGGTGCTCCGAGCAGGATGTGTCAGTCTGGTGTTTGCATGCAATGCTGTCATGTGGACCTTCTTTGCAAAAGCCCTCCACTACTCTTCTTCCTCAGCGACCGCCACACTGACAACAACCGCCTCCAACTTCATCTCTTCGGTGAGTAGAACTGATGTCATGGGTTTGAAGCCCCCACCAGGGTTCGTGTAGCCCAGTACCTTGTTTAACTGTAGCCAGCACCAGACAGGGGTCCAAAGGAAATTATAGGGACTCTGCATTAGGAATATGAGGGATAGTCACATCAATGATCATTTAATCTGACCTCCTGCATGCACAGGCTGTAGCATTTTGCCTAGTTGAGGGAATTATTCTTCCCTATTACATAAGTGGATGCTATCTAGCTCAATGGCTTGTGGTCACTTTAGTGTTTAGCACAGGGGTAGGCAATAATTTTTGAAGTGGCCCCGGGCGGAGCCTAATCCAGAAGGGGCGAGGCCATAATGCTTCTGGGCTTCCCCACCCACAGACCATAATTGGGTCTGGGGTTGGGGGAACCCTTTTGCACCCCCCCTTCCCACTAGGCACCCATGTCCCTGGCAGAGCAGGAAGAGGCTTCACACACTCCCCAGGCCCTGTTTGGCCTGGGGGCGTGGGGAGCACACGAAGCTTCCTCATGCCCTACCCCCGCCCTGTGAGGAGCACACGGCACTTCAAAGTGCACGGGAGCTGTGCGAAGCTTCCCTCACTCTGCTCCCGCCCTGCACAAGCGTATGGCACTTGTGAGGAGCACATGGCACTTCCAGGGTGGAGGGGAGGAGGGAAGAAACTTTTTATGTTCCTCCTGTCCCCAGGCCAATCAGGGCGGGAGGAAACTTTGCATGCTCCCCACCCCCAGGTCCTAATTGGCCTGGGGGTGGGGGAGTGGCAAGGCCTCCATGGGCCCGGTCAACCTGCTTGGCGGGCCGGATCTGGCCTGTGGAGGCCCTTTTGCCCACCCCTGGTTTAGCATAACTTTCTGTTAGTCAGAAACAGACTGGCCTCATCAGTGTGCATGCCTGCAAATGAGGTGTGATGCAATGTCATGGTTTTGCTTTTACTGTGCATCACTCTTTAGCAAGCCCCAAGCCAAAATCATCACTGTATTATACTTGGCCCTGCTTACCTGTAACTCTTCAACTGGCACATTAATCTCCTTTTCCCTGCTTTATATAACTCTTGTCCAGTGTTTAGCACTGTAGGCTTAATTCAAAGGCCACTAAAGTCTTTCCATTGACTTTATTGAACTGCAGTTGAGACCCCTTGTTTCTGGAAAGATATTGTACATAGAAGGTATTCAGAAATTAGAGAGAAGATCAACAAAAAGATCAGGGTCTGCAGCATTGATTTGCAAGGGAGGTTTATAACCGTTCATTTGGCCAAGAGATATTTGAGTGCAGACTGGGAATAAAACAGTCTACTAACATTGTAGTGGCTTAAATACTAAGAGTGAAATTCTGGGTCCACTGAAATCAGTGGGAGTTTTACCAAGGGGAGAGAGAGGAATTTGGGGACTAAGTAAGAGTAATGGGATATAAATAAAGAAAGGGGATATTAAAACCAAATACGAAGACGACATTCCCATACTAATCTGTAGAATAGTGTTTCAGGGTAGTCCCATCACTTGGGACATTTAAGAGCAAGCTTGGAAGAAATTGATTTGTATTAGTAAATAATGGTAAACATCAATTTCGCTACACACGGACAAACCACTGAAGTATATTTCCACCTGTGATCATTTTAATATACAGCTACACAAAGTAAGAAGAAAGCTGCTTGAGAACATACTAGAGTTTGATGTAAGAATATTTATTTTGTATATTTTGACGTGATAATGACAGTTTATGGTTTAATGGTTATATAGCTTTAGCTGTCTGAATCTCAGCACCTACTGCCGTTAAATAATTGTCTGATACCCCATCATTTACCCTACATGTGAATATTTAAATTGATAAATATTGAAAAAAATGCTTAAAAGTCAGCATTGTTGTTATCTGTTATAATTATAAAACCTAAACCAATCAACATCTGCTAAGCCTCTTTTATGCAGGGCTGGACGAAGCCCCTGGGACCAGTCCTGCGTTGGCAGAAAAATTAAATATGTGATCTGTAGGTCTTTTCCAACTTCAACTCAAGCTATTCTCAGAGGCAGCAGATGTTCCTGTTGATGGTGGTTGCTGTAGCTGCTGTAGGCAGGCTTTCTAAGAATCGTGGGTCAGATTATCCAGTGGTGTAATTAGGCCGTTGTACACACCAGTGGAGGCTCTGCCCCAGGTTTGTACTGGAGAAGATTTCTTTGCAGCTCTGCCTTGTGACTGTATTTCTCTTTCTTTCCTTCAGGCGATCCTTGGCAAACTGCTCTTTGGAGAGAGTCGTGCACTCTTGTGGTGGGTAGGGATCAGCCTGGTGCTCTGTGGGCTTCTGCTGATGCACACCGCTTCGCCCGGGTCAGAACAGCAGCAGGCTGAGAAGAAGGACAAATAACCCGAACCCGCTGGGTTAGTTTCTATGCCACAGGCAGGAAACAATCTAGAGAGACAATCAGCCTTCAGGCCTTTCTCATGGAGGTGGGAAAGTATGATGCTCTTGCAGACTTGCTCCCTTGGATGACACTCCAAGTATGTTGCTGTCGTGCTTACAGGGAGATTGGTGCTTTGATTTTTCTTTTTCATGCTGTCCCCTAAAGTGACAGGGCTGACTTCCTGCTCATTACTATGGGCAGAACCAGGCTGGCCAATGGAGCTGGGTCTGAGTTTCTGGGTGTTAGACTCCTTGTTTCCCAGCCATGTGAACTGAGGCCCAATTGAGAGACATCTGCAAGCCCCTTTCACTCCATGGACCCGCAACCAGCAAAGTGATTACAGTGACACCAAACAGCTTCTTCCAAACAGTGTGTTATGTATTCATTCCCCCACAGAACAAAGGCTGCAAATGTGAAAGGGCCGTGTGCAGTTTTCCCTTCACCTAAAGCCCTAATTTTTCCTTGCCAGCTTTCATATGTCTCAGCCAGTGCTATTGTCCCTGTCTACATCTGGAGAAGCTGACTACCCCTGCTGCTATCGCTGTGTGTCTGTGCTCCTCTTGGCCATTGGTCAAGTCTCACTGAGACACCTCAGACAGCCTCTGGCCCTCATGCAACCAGCGTCCTCGTAGGCTCCTTTTGATCCTAGGCTTAGCCTTCAGAAAAGCAATCCATTCTAGCCTGGCTGGAATCTGGCAGGGGTTATTCCCCAATAAACAACACCTTCATTGCTTCTTCAGGACCCTCTTCTATGTTACTGTGTTGTCTTTCCTGCTGGGGTCCTCTAACCAATCCTTTTGCTCTAGCTCCATGGTAAGTGACCCTTCACAAACACGCACAGCTGTGCACCATATTTATAGAAAATAGTATGGCTATTTCCTGGTTGCATTGTCTATTTAGGACCTCAGAGACTCTGTCAACAGGGTTGGATTAATGTGAACCACAGCATTTGTACTGTACGACAAAGTGAAACAACACAGAAACTGTTTCGTTTCGGTATGCTGTGCGGCACTTAGCATGATGTTCTTGGTAAACCCTAAGTGCCACAGCGTTGGCAGGTGGATGTTCAGGAAGTCAGATGGGAACTCTTGTCTCTCCAAGCCAATGGTCTGATTCTTGGAGCAATTCCTGTTTTACATTTCAGCAAGATGACGGTATGGTACTATGTATGATAAAATCATTGGCACGAATTCTGCTTCAGTTTATTCCTACATAAGCTCTTTGACGTGAATAAGGTTGCAGGGATGTATTTGAAAGCAAGATTTGGCTAAGAGTCTGCAGAGATGGAAGAGACCCTCTCCAATGCGTCCGCATCCTTTCTATAGTGTGTGGGGGGGGGAGGGAGCCAGAACAGGACACAGTGTTCTAGATGTGGCCTCACCAGAGCCGAATAGAGGGGAATAATCACTTCTCTGGATCTGCTGGCAATTCTCCTCCTAATGCGCCCCAATATGCTATTAGCCTTCTTGGCTACAAGGGCACACTGATGACTCATATCCAGCTTCTCATCCGCTGTAATCCCCAGGTCCTTTTCTTCAGAACTGCTACTTAGCCATTTGGTCCCCAGCCTGTAACAATGCTTTGGATTCTTCCGTCCCAAGTACAGGACTCTGCACTTGTCCTTGTTGAACCTCATCAGATTTCTTTTGGCCCAATCCTCTAATCTGTCTGGACCCTATCCCTGCCCTCCAGCATATCTACCTCTCCCCCTAGCTTAGTGTCATCTGCGAACTTGCTGAGGGTGCAATCCATCACCTCATCCAGGTCCTTAATAAAGATGTTGAACAGAACCGATCCTTGGGGCACTCTGCTAGAAACCGACTGCCAATCTGACATTGAGCAGTTGATCACTACTCGTTGGGCCCAACAGTCTAGCCAGCTTTCTATCCATCTTACAGTCCATTTCTCCAATCCATATTCCCTTAACTTGCTGGCAAGAATATTGTGGGAGACCGTGTCAAAAGCTTTTCTAAAGTCAAGGTGTATCACATCCACTGACTTTCCCATATCCACAGAGATCGTTACCTCATCACAGAAGTGAATCACATTGGTCAGGCACAACTTGCCCTTCGTGAATCCATGTTGACTATTCCTGATCACTTTCCCCACATCCAAGTGCTTCAAAATGGATTCCTTGAGGATCCCTTCCATGATTTTTCCAGGGACTGAGGTAAGACTGACTGGTCTGTAGTTCCCTGGATCGTCGTCCTTCCCTTTTTTAAAGATGGTCACTACATTTGCCTTTTTCCAGTCATTCGGGATCTCTCCCGATCTCCATGAGTTTTCAAAGATAATGGCCAGCGGCTCCTCAATGACACTTGCCACCTCCCTCTGTACCCTCGGATACATTAAATCCAGACCTATGTTTGTCCCTGCTCTATCTCATAACAGGTCCTGATCTGAATCAGAGGTGTAGGGAGGGTGTTATGTACATGGGGGCAAAGGAAAATATTTGCGCCTGCCACATGGTAGGGCCTTGAACCTGGCGCATGGCTGAGCCCGACTCTGCTCCTTCCTTCGCCTGCCCCACTCCAACCCTTCTCCCAAGCCTCCTTCCTCAGATGACAATGGGAATAGGGAGAGGGGATAAGGTTGCCAGATAGTTTAACAAAAAATACTGAACGACCCCTCCCCCCCCAAAAAAAAGCTGGGAAAAAATCTGTTGAGGGGGGAAAAAAAAGGGGGAGACCAAAGTTGTTAAACAAAAGTTGCACCACTCTCTCCAGTTTGGGGCCACACTAACCCCAATGCACCCACCCCTCCCCCTGAGCCAGGCCCCATATCCCAATGCACTCACTGCTGCCTCAGAGCCAGGCCCCCCTAGAGTCCCCCGCATCTCAGTGCACTCACCCCTGCCTCAGAGCCACACCCCCTGAAGCGTCCCCTACCCTGGCTGGCTTGATTTAATTGGGATTGGTCCTGCCTTGGGCAAGGGACTGGACTTGATGGCCTTCTAAGGTCTCTTCCAGCTCTATGATGCTATACCCCAATGCACTCACCCCTGCCTCAGAGCCAGGCCCTCCTAAAGTCCCTCCATAACCAGTGCACTCACCACTTTCCCCCGCAGAGCCAGGCACTGGAGGAACGGGATGGCTGGGTAAGAAAATCTTACTTTTAAAATGGTTGCTCCTGCTGCCCGGCCCGGCTGCCTCGGCTCACAATGTGTGGAGGGAGGCATCACGTGGCCAGCTCCCGGTGTTCTCAGCTCCCACCCCAGCCCGGCATCCCCCCTAGCGTGATGCCTGGCAAGTGCCCTCTTCTGCCCCCCTTCACTATGACTCTGCTGTGCTCCTCACTCCCCATCCCTCACACCGCCAGACGTGGCAAGGGAAAATTGTCCCCGCCAGGCTTCCGTTCCAGAAAAACAGGAAATATTGGACATTTCAAATGTCCGGTATTTCCTGCTTTTTTTACCGGACGGAGCCCGCAAATACTGGACTGAATACCGGACACCTGGAAACCCTAAGAGTGGAGTGGGCTGAGGCTGGGTCGCTCCATTTCCCCCCACTGCTGGTGAGTGCAGAGGTGGGCCAGACTCCTGCTGCTGGTTCCAGGCCGCTTGCTAATCCCCCAGGCCAGCCTTGGCCCTGCACTTCTGTGTCCCCCTAAAGCACAGGGTCCAGAGCAGTTGCCCCAAACTGTCCTATGGACAGAATGGTTCTGATTACACCTGCCCTTTGGCAGAGTCTCTGAGCCAAAATTCTGCACTCGGTTATACCAGTGTCAATGTACGTAACTCCACAGCTCTCCATCGTTTGGATTCATGCCAGTATTGCTGAGATTAGACTTTGGTCTGATAAGTTTCTGAAAGTTACACTTACACCATTTTTCCCTTCTTACCGGTGTATAAAATAGGCCTGGTTTGTTGTTGTTGTTGTTGTTTTTAATGGGTTTTGAGGTGCGAGTAGTTTTTTCTGTTTTTCACACTGGAAATTTAGGTCTTGTGTAACTCTCTTGAGACTTTCTTGATAACTGCAGTGCTTGCAGGATTCTGACTCAGACCTAGGAAGTAGAAACCCAACTGGCTGAGAAGGGAAATGATTCTTGTTCATTTACACTGGCTAAAAGCTATACAATGGATTAGGTCAAGCCTGTTTAATTCAGACATGTAGGGAATGTGGGAACTGCCAGCTTGGATCAGACCAATGCTAGCTCCAAAGGGCACCAGCACTAGCTGTGTCAGAAGAAATTGCAAGATCTGAGCAGCAAGCAGATGTCAAGGATGAGAAAAGGCTGGTGGGGAAAGTTTTGGCTTTTCTGTATTCAGCGAAGGTTGAAAAAATCTGCCTCAGTAGGGTTGCCAGGTGGCTGGTATTGACCCAGATAGTCCAGTATTTTCGCCTACTGTCTGGTAAAAAAAAATTCAGAAAATACTGGAAACCTAAAATATCTGGTATTTTCTGATTTTTTTTTTTCCCGGCCAAGAGGCGAAAATACTGGACACGTGGCAACCCTATGACACACTTCACAACTGGGCCTAGCCCCCGCCCAGGCCCCCGACACTCCTGCCCCCGGACCCCCTGCTTACCTGGTTCCGCAGGGAAGCTGCGTACTGGCTTGAACAAAACTGCGTACCGTTTTTTTTGGGGGGGGGAGAGGTTTCGGTATTTTTGGTTAAACCATCTGGCAACCCTATGCCTCACCACATTTCTGAGCCATCCAAGACATTCTCCAGCAAGAGCCAAAAAGGCAAGATTTGGCATTACTCATGTTTCTAAGAAATCACAATTGTGGAAAAAGCTTGTTAAAGGCATAACAGGATTTGTTTTCCTTAATCTGCTATATATTTGAGAGAATTCATCTGTCTGAGTGAGCAAGCGAGTCTGTCTGTGAATCTGTGGGCACATCTATGCAGCAACATTATTTCAAAATAACTAGCTCAGAGAGGCATAAAGATCTTGCACAGAAAGGTTTTTTTTGCGCAAAACGGACATGGCCACACTGCTTCTTTTCTGCAAAAACCACTCAGAATAGATTATGCAAATGAAGCATGACAGAATGCTAATTAGCACTTAATTTGCATTACCTCTTTTGGCAAAAACTGGTAGTGTAGACACAGCCATTGTCTGTCTACACAGCAGGCAGTTATTTTGAAATAATGTCGAAATACTGTCAAGCTGGAGGACTTCTCACTCCGACTCCTGGAACCCCCATTGTACGAGGAGTAAGGGAAGTCGGAGGAAGAGGGCTCTATTTCGAAAGAAGTTCTGTGTAGACTCTCTCTATTTCAAAATGAGCTATTTCGAAATAAGCTGCGCAATTGACGTAGCTCAAGTTGTGTAGCTTATTTTGAGTTACACCCTGTTGTGTAGAAGCACTCTGTTTGTTCAAGAACTGCTAAACAGTAAGAGCAAGGAACACCAAATTTGGTATGCAGCTACCTCTTGTCATATCTTAACATAAGGTAAGGGATTGGTTGTGGGGGGAGAGGGGTAGACCCCAGCCTCCCACCATCCCCAGACATCCTTTAGGGAGTTTGGAGGACTGAAGCTCCCCCCACCCTGATTCATATGGAGACATTGCTGACTGTTCTCCTTCATCAGGGAGCAAGGGGAAAGTGCACAGTTTGCTCCATTCCTCAATCCCCTTCCGACTGAGCCTACTGGAACTGCAGCAGCTATGGACAAGTTTTTCTCACCTGACCCCCAAGCTGCTGTAGTGAGAGTGTTACACTGAGGTTTTCAGGGTTGGTAACCCCCAGTTTATTAGTGTCACCCCCCCCTTCATCAATAGAGCTCTACCTGTAACCCCCCTCCCTTAGGTCCGGGGCCCGTCCGTCCCGTCTGGACGGGTAGCCTTCAGCTCCCCCAAAGTCACCCGCTCTTGTCCAGCGAACGTTACCCTTTTGGGCCCCTCCGCCAATCAGAGTCCCTCTTGGTCCAACTGCATACCAGTGTTTCTTTTAGTTCTTCCACAGTTCAGAGTCCCCACTTGCCTTTGACTGTCGGCCTCAGGCCATCAATGGCGGAGTAGGGGGACCTGGGCCCTTCCTCTCCTCTGGGTCCCAGCCCAGGGCCCTAAGGCAGGGTCACAGCTGCTCCCCTGCCTGGTTGATGGGGAGGCCTCCTGAAGCATGCCAAGCCACGGTTCATATGCCACTTCCTACTTTGCGCCCCTGCCTCGGGGCTCCAGCAATTTGCCAGCGGGAACCAGTCTTACCATCTACCCCTCCATCACATGGCTTGGCCTGATATTGGTTCCAGAGTCACTCGCTCCTCTCCTCTCTGTCTGTTCACCTGGAGGGTCACCTTGTCCGGCAGCTCCTCTCCCTGGGCTCCCGTGTTGGCCTCTGCTACCTACGTGGTGTTCCTCGGGTCACGCTCACCCCCTGGATCTTGGCTCAGGCCCTCTGGTGCAGCACGAGCATCACACCAAGGCTCTTCTTCCCTTTCCCAGCATCTGGCGGGTTTTAAATCCCCTGGACAGCAGATACGCCGGGGTTGTGGCGTGACGTCACCAGCGAGCGCCGCGGCACAAGTTTCTAGCACCCACTCCAGGAGCTCTCCGCCCATGCCAGCCACCCTCAAACAGGCGCTGCATCACTTCTGCCCTCTGGGCGGCACTCCCCACAGCACCGGGACAAACCTGGCTGGAGTGCGGGGCGCGAGCGACCCGTCGTAGCGGGGCTCGAGTGCCCCATCACAGAGAGAGCTGGGGCAGTCCTTTCTCCCTGGGCAGTCTGCAGACTGAACCCTCATCCCCAGCCCCACCTCCTGAACAATGATTTAAATGAAGAAAAAACAAAAATTAATTAAGGGCCCCAGCAATGCCCGGGTAAATCATCTAAGCATCATATTGTGTGCAACCTTTAAAGCATTAAGCATTCTTAGACTGCTGTAAGCTGTTGCTTCTTATAAAGAAGTATTGTAGAAGAGGCAGAGGGTTAAAATTAGATATTTGTTTTTACAAAGCCTTAATGCAGGGGTGGGGAACCTCAGACCTGGGGGCTGGATGCAGCCCTCAGCTTGCCTGGATCTGGCCCCTGAGGCTTAGGGCTCCCCTTCCCCCCCAGCATTGGGGAACCCATGCTGGTACCTTAGCTCTCCTGCTGCTCTACCACGGGGCTGGAGCACAGTACATCTACTAGCCTGGGCCCCCCTAGGCTCTGGTGTGTGAGGGGAATGTGGAGAGTGTCTTTCTCCTTCTCAGTCAGGAACTACGTCAATGAGGGTTTGTTTGTTTGTTTTGCTTCTCATCCATATGCAGCCCCCGGACTCCTTTTTCTGTGGGTCAATGGCCCCGGACCCAAAAATGGTTCCTCACTCCTGCCATAATCCTCAGGTTTGCCGAGGCACCTGGCACCAGTGTTCCCTGTTAGCTGTGCACTTGTGAGATTCAAATGTCGCCCAACTAGTCAGAGCACGCACAGCTAGGCTTTGTGTTTCTATTGGTGGTGCACAGTCACACATGCTTCAGTGCACATATAATTATTCTGCACTGGGATGGAAAAAAAATCTGCACGTGGGTGGAAAAGAGGGAACATTGCTTGGCTCTGTGGAATTTACATGGCTGGCTGTCATCTCTGTCTCAGGAAATCTGTGCACCGACAGCTTGTTTATCGAATAAAAGACAGAAAGTTCAGTTTCTGACACATCCAGACAATGCTCTGGATAAGATCCTCAGGCAGTCATCCTGATTTACACCACTTGAGAATTTTAGCCTGATCTCCTTAACTCACAACTAGAACCCTGCAGAGAGAGGAGGAATTACTGTTCACATTACAGTTTACATTAAAATGATCCCTTTGTTTGTCAACTCATTGGCTGGGAGAATTGGAGATCAAAGAGTAGAAGTAAATGGATTAGTAACAAGATGAAAGGAGCTTTAATGTAACAGTTGTTCTTTAACATACGTATTAGTGACTAGGAAAGAGTCGCTTTTTACTCTTTTTCCCAGTCACTAATGCGGAACTGTTTAGGTTACTCAAGGCTAGAAGCAGGACCAAACAAAACTAGACAACTGGGCACTATGCTGAGAAATTACATTCCATGCAAATAAGGAGACACGGAAGAACCAATCAGTATTTCGTCATGGTGATGGGTTCTAAATTAAAGCTGACCACTCTAAAAAGAAGATTTGAGTTTTTATTTGTACAGATCCGAGTATAATGGGGTCCTGGTCCATGATTAGGGCTCTTAGGCATTATGAAAATACAAATAATAGATGATGATGATTGTGGGTAAGTCATCAACACATCTACATAACTTCAGAAGAAACAAACGAAGACTAGGGTTGCCCGATGGTGTAACCAAAAATGCCCCCCCCAAAAAACGGGGGGAAAATTTTGTTGAGGGGGGCGGAAAAGGGGGGGAGACTAAAGTTCTTGAGTTAAAAAAAAAAGACTTCGAGTTATTAAGCAAATAATAACAAAACAGCATTAAAACAGTATAGCCCATTTCAGAGTGCGTGCAGAGTCAGAACAGGGATAGGAATAGCGGAGTGGTTGAGCACTAAGACCCAGGGAAGGCATTGCTTCCCCTTGGTCTTTAGGCTTTTTGCCAGCAGCCATTTTGTTTTCTTGTTCAAGCTAGAATGCAGCTTCCCTGAGGAACCAGGTAAGCAAGGAATGCAAGGAACTGGGGGTGTCGGGAGCCCGGGTGAGGAGAGGTCAGGGGCTGAGCCCAGCTGCCAAGTGTGTCGTAGGGTTGCCAGGTGTCCGGTATTTTTGACTTCTGGCTGGGAAAAAAAACAGAAAATACCGGACATCTTAGGTGTCCAGTATTTTCTAATTTTTTTAACGGACAGGAGGCGAAAATACCGGACTGTCCGGGTGAATACCAGACACCTGGCAACTTTAACCAAGACCTGGTCTGCATTTACAAAGATGGGACTTTTTAAAATAATAGTTATACCAATAAATGCCCCGAGCCACATCTCCTGAGCACTCACCGTCCACACTCCTCCCCCTCCCTCCCTAAGCTTGAATGCTGCAAATCAGCTATTTGCCGTGCTCCAGAAACTCTGGGAAGTTAGGGGAGGAGTTGCTGAGTATGAGGGCCCAGCTTCTCCCTGTGAGTCCTCCTGCTCCGGAGCACCCATGGATGCTGGACCATGGATGCTGCTGGCCGAGGGAAGTCCAGTTTATAGAGGTTCAACCTGTAATAACAGGTCAGGCTTGACTCAGAAGCACTGAAAATATTGTATCATTTAGACCAGGCATCAGAAGTCTTCAGGAATCTGCTGAATTATGAGTTGGTATTGGTATTGATATTGCATTAGTGCACAGAGGCTCCCTCAGGGATCAGTCCTGTCCACATGCATCATAAAAGAGAGATGTCTTGGCCCCAAAGAGCTTATAATTTGAATATACAACAAGGTACGGAAAGTGGAAATGACAAAGAGGAGGAAGACAAGGTCAGCGTGAAACTATCATGACTGGTGGGGTAAGCAGCAGTCACATGGTGCCCACTGTCTAAACACTGTTCTCTTTTTCCATCTATCTATTTTAGAAATGTGAATCTATCTAGGGTTGCCAGGTGTCTGGTTTTGAACCAGACAGTCCAGTATTTGAGCTTTCTGTTCAGGAAACAAATTGAGAAAATATAAATGTCCGGTATTTTCTAAATAAGATGTAATGTAGATTGTGATGTAACGTCAAGTGTGTCTGGTATTTTTGTTGAAACCATCTGGCACCCCTAAATCTATCTGTGTCTGTCTGCCTGTGAGTATGTTTGTTCAAGAACTCCTCCTAAGCAGTAAGAGCTAAGACCATCAAATTTGGTGAGCTGTTTCCTCTTATAACTTAAAGCAAGGTCAGGGGTTGGATAATGGGATGTGCATGCAATGCAATTGTTTCATATCAAACTGAAAGGGAGGGGTGTGGAAGCAAGGACAGTTATACTCCCCTATGACCACAGGGAGGCTGCAATCACAGGAAGAAGAATTACCACAGGGTGGTAGCAAGCACCCCAGAAAAGAGCAGCGGGCAGCACCTGCTATCCTGGCCTGCCCCAGAAGCAGGTACTGGCTGTCATCTCTCCCCCCCCCCCGCCATTGTCTACAGACTGGCCCAGGGAGTCCTGGGCAGCCCCCTCCATTCCTGGTCCAGACCTGGAAGGAAGCTGGTGGCCAGGGTGTGAGGCCCCTGCCCATACTGGGTAGAAGCCAGCAGGTAGGGTGCATGGAGCCCCCTGCCCTGGACCACCCCTGGGGAGAAGCAGGTGGCCAGCCCTGAGCCCCCTCCTCTGAGCTCCCCCTGCTCCCAAACTCTTGCCGTATCTCTTGTATTCCCCACCCACTGCCCCAAACCCTCCACAACCCCCAGCCCTGACTCCTGACCCCCCTCCATCCCTAAGTCTCTGTCCTAACCTCTGCATCCCTGCAGAGTCCCAGCTCCCTGCCAGGTAAGTCTTCTAGTTATAAATCTTGCAAATCTGTGCCACACCTAGATTGCTTTCAAGTAAAAAAAAGAAACTTGCTGAATCTGCCTCTGTACTTTCCATGTTCTGGGATAGTACCCTGTTTTGTAGCTTCTGTGGCTAGTGGCTATATGTTCCTTGATCTAGGATCTAGGCAGGTTGAGTGAATTTTATTTTTTCTTTTTCACTACACTCCTTTGTCACAGAACTTGAGACCCTTGATCACTTTCTACTTGGAGTTCCTGGACCAGATTCTGATCTCAGATACACCAAGGGGACACTGGGTGGATTTTTTCCCTCATTTTCCACATGACTGAAATCGCAGTTTGCTGTACTGCCATTACGTGCAAAAACTAATGCCCTGAGACCCTGAGCCTGCAAAGATGTATGAAAGTGTGTGTGTTTTACATTAATGAATAGTCCAAATTCAATGGCACTATTCGCCTACATAAAATCACATGTGCAAGTGTTTTGCATCAGAGTCGAAGGGCACAAACATGCTATGTAACTTGATGCCATGCCATGGGACTGCCCCCTATTCAGAGTTGCCTGGGCATGCAGATCTGTGCAGAATCAGATCCTTATTTGTTTATAACTGTTAGTTTGAGTTTCACTGCAAGTTGGCAAGGATGCTGTTTTGCTTCAACTTCCCCCCATGTCTTCTTTTCCTGTATACATTTTGCTTAATCCAGCTACCAAAAAACCTTAGGAAACGGGACAGATGTTTATTTTTACTATAGAAAAAAAATGAATGGAGGCTTGAAAAAGGAAATCTACTTTTTAAAACACTAATTTGAAAATGCCTGTTTTCTCATACATGTGCACAAACCTCTAGTCATATGCCGAAGGTGGAGAGGTATTTGGTCAAGTATTTTCCTGGTTCTCCACTGCTATAGTTAATGCACATGAATGAACTATTTTATTCCAAATCAATATTTGGTCTACTTGATTTATTTAATCCTTATCAATGCTTTTTACAGTTGTAAAAACATTGTTTGCTTTGGGTTTTGTCTGTGTTTTGAAAGTAATTGTATGCTGCATATTCTGAGGAGTTTTATAAAATGCAGAAAGACATATATAAATATATCCACAGTGCAATGGTCACCAGCCAGTAGATCTTGGAGCCTCTGACAGGTGATCTTGACTGGTTTGGCCAAGATGCTACCAAGCACAGCACTTCAACTGCCCCTCCCCCCACTGCTGTACAGCTCCTGTCCTTTGCTTTGGAGCTGTCCTCTTCTCCCACCCTGTATTCTATCTCCACATAACGGGGGTGGGGGGCAAAACGGTTTGGGATGGAAGGAGTCTGCTGGCTGCTTTTGGGAGTGGTGCAGGGCCAGGACCAGGGCAGGGGTGAGCCTGCCTTAGCCCCTCTGCACCACCACACAGGAGCCACCTGTAGTAAACAGTGTCCAGTTGGAGGCTACATCCTAAATCCCTGTCCCAGTCATGTATCCCCTCCTGCACCCGAAGTCTCTGCCCTAGCCCGGAGCCTTCCTAGACCCAAACTCCCTTACAGAGCCTTACCCTGAACCTCCTCCTGCACCCCAACTCCTGCCCCAGGCTCAGCTCAGAGCCCTTCTGACACTCCCTTAGCCCTTAGCCCAAGACCAAAGTCTGCACGCCAACTCATTGCCCCTGCCTGATGAAAGGGAGGAAGGATGGGAGTGGGGCGGGTGGGTGGGGGAGGGAGGAAGGAAGAATGGAGCAAGCAGGGGCGGGGCTTTGGAGAAGAGGCATGAAGGAAGTGGGGCAAAGGTATTTGGGTTTGCAGTAGATCCTGGATTGCACTTAAATTCAGAAAGTGATCTCATCCTCTAAAAGGTTGGAGACCACTGCCATCGTGTAATAAATTGAAAATTGTAACATTTTATTTCAAAAAGCTTTATTCTGGTGTAGCAATAGTTGGGCCATAGTTAAGATTGAAGTTTGCTCATATAAGATAAAAAAAGATTTTGCTTGCCATATGCAAATCAGGATAGATTCTGATGGGTTTCTGTCACAGCCCATATTTAAAATCTGCAAGTCAGAGCATTTGCAAGGTAGTTTATATTCATCTGAGGTGTAATATTCATGAGAGCATTTAAGTTTCTTCTTTGCTATTTTATTATGAATTGTGTTATTACAGAAACAGATTCATACTTAAATGGAGAAGAAACAAACCAGAATTTCTAGATCCAGCTCGAATACTATGGCCCAGATCCTAAGGTGATTGTAAATTGGTGTAGCTCCAGCAATGGAGATGCATTGACTTACCACAGCTAAGGATCTGGACCTGCAACAGAATGTCAGTGTATGTGTCTCATTTTATTCCATGAGATACTATTTTAGGCTAGCATTTGATAATGAAAGTGTTTTAAAATAAAGGTGTATTTTACTATCCTATTAGTCCTATCTGTATTTTGCTCACTTTAGTACAACTGTACAAACCATTTGCAGCAAACTGTTGATATTCCAAAAATAGCATATTTACTGGGTACAAATTATCTGTAGATAGAATTTGATTTTTATACACTTGTTCTGTTACTCAGCCATGATTCAGCATACATCTAATTTTAAACATAGGGGTAGGCCCACTGAAGACTATTAGTGCTTAAAGTTAGGTATGGGCTTAAGCTTTTGTTGATTTAAGGTCTCAATGAATGGCTAAGCATATATATCACCCACTCTTTGGTAAATCACAACTTTTTTGCCTTAGTTTCTTTAAATTTGGAGCAAAGTTTGCTTCACAGGGGGTTATGAGGATTAGTTTACATTTTGAAAGTGTTTGAAACATAACAACTGGGTATAAATATAAAAGCTTAAATTCTCAGCAGGGACTGATGATTTTGGTCCGATTTTCAGAAAGCAGTGAATACCCTACTCAAAAAATCAGTCCCCTTGAAGGTGACTCCAATGAAGCACTTTGAAAATGAAGACACCCAAAACAGTCATTTGTGAAAAATGTAGGCCTAACTGTTTATGCAATGAAAGAAAAAAAAATCCTTTTGAGACAGAGACAGAGCCTTTTGTTGTTTTCAAATTATTCATAATACAATGCTAATGATTGTTTTTCTAGCATGTAGTTTTCTAACATGAAATGATTTTTTTGTAGGCCCGTACCCTGAGAGCTTTTCTTCTTATTGTAATCATATTTTACTACTCAGAGGCTAAAACGATGATGAGGTGTGAACTCCCAAATGAAGGAAGTAAGTGCTGCTAATATTGGTTTCTTTGATTTTGTTTTATTCCATCCTTGCATGCAGAAGATTAACATGAATTATAGCTCTGCCCAGGATACAATTTCAAGTTCTTGTGACTTGCTGTGCAGTGATTTAATAGATAGGTATTATAAAGGTCTCAAATACTTGCTCTGTACCATACAGTCAGTCTAATTTATCTAAAGTCAACAAAAGAGACCAGATCAGGTCACGTGCTCTAAATACTTCCAATTCCTCCATGGATAAGAAAGGTCTTAGTTGTTTGTGTATTGATGTGACAACGCCTTACTCGGTGAAAGCAAGAGAAAGGGAGAGGGTAGTTTACCACCTTCTTGTGAGACATAAGGGCATTGGCCACAAATAGGTAACAGCACTATTCTCAAATTTGAAAAACCTAGCACATCCTTGGAAGGAGACAATGTATGGATGACACTTGATAATGCCAGACCTGGGTTTGGGAATTATTTCCCCATAAATATTTCTGACCGAGCTTTAGCAATTTAAATTTACATTTGTATAGTGTCTGGACATCCCTTTTTGGGGGAAGGACCCTAAATCACTACTATATCTCCAGTGGCATTCTGTGGGGCTGCAAAGGATGCTGGAATCCTGACACAAGACCCATCAAAGCCAACAGGTTTTGTCCAATTAGAGATGTTAAATTGCGAATAATTGACTAATCAAATAGTCGATGCATTTTGCATCGACTGTTTGATTAGTCTATAGGGTGTCTCTGCCTTTCAAAGGTGAAAATGCTGCACGGAGCCCAGGATCAGCTGAGGACTCCGCCGCTGACCCTGGGCTCTATGCCGCGCTGCTGCTTTGAAACGCCATGGGGAGCCCAGCATCAGGCTCCATGCAGCGTTTCAAAGCAGCACCACACGGAGCCCGGGTCATTGTGGAGTCCCCAGCTGATCCTGGGCTCCATATGGCGCTGCCACTTTGAAATGCTGTGTGCAGCCTGGGGACACTCCCGCCTCTTCCTTCCGCCCCCTCCCCCCCGCTGCCTCTTTCTGTCAACTATCCGATAAGCATTTGCATATTGGATAGTCAACTAGTCCTTCACATCCCTACCTCTAACGTCCTCCTGTCCTAGTCTCTCTTTGCTGACCTTAGTCCTGGCCAAATTAGACAGGCTATTGACTTCCTTGGGCTTTGGATCAGGTCGTTTTTGCAGCTTGTGGGGTGATTTAATAGGTGTAACTGACAATTAAGAAATGCATCTGGAGATACTTTGAAAATTAGAGACTTTGGCAACTAATGGTTGACTTTCTACTTGCCAAAGGATATTTCTTACCTCAGGCACTTCACCCAGCAACTCTCCACAAGACTCTTTCAAGATGAGATACAACCTATATTAAGAAAAAGTAAGAAAGGGCACAGCATCCATAGACTTCAGTGGTGGCAGGATTTAACCCATGTTCTCTAACAGCACGTGAAGTGAAATCTTAGGGTATGTACGTTACACTGCAATTACATACCCATTAGCCAACTCAGGCACACAGGGTTCAGGCTACAAGGCTGCAAAATTGTTGTGTAGACATGTCGATTTAAAAGGGGGACTGAACTCTCAGGTCCTCCCCCTACACTCAGGTGCCAACTGAAACCCGAATGTTTACACTGCAGTTTTTAGCCCTGCACTCAAAGTCATGTGACCCTCAGGAAGCTGACCTGGGCCAGCCACGGTCATTCTGCAGGTCTTTTATTCCAGTGTAGATGAACCATTAGAGACTGAATATACTGCAAGTGTCCTACTCAGAACACAAGGAGCTTCGGGTTTACAGGCTGCTGAGCATGTAAGGGAGCATTAACCTGAGTCTCTGATTCCAGGAGTCTGAAGTCCAAACTGGTGGAGACTGATTTGGTCTGAAGTTTGGCTGAGCTGCTCAGTAGCATAGGAGGACTTCTGCCAGGTCAGTGCCACTCGTTTTAATGTTAATTAGCACAGTGGTTTTCAAACTACAAGTCACGACCCAGTAGTGGATTGTGGAGTGTCAGGCACTGGGTCTCGTTGCTGCAGAGTGATCAGGTGACCAGTGGGGGTGCAGAGGCAGCTCCCTGCCTGTCCTGGCACCACAGTGTGCACTGCAGAAGTGGCTGGCAACAGGTCCAGCTCTTAGTTGAGGTGGAGAGAGGATTGCACAGGGCTCTGCACACTGCCCCTGCCCTGAGCACTAGCTCTGCACTCCCATTGGCTGGGAACCTGCTGCTGGTTGCTTCTGGGGCACAGCATGGTCTGCAGTGCTAAGAGAGGCAGGAAGCTGCCTTAGCTCCCCCTCTGCACTGCTGACCTGGGGCCACTCAAAATAAGCCCCTTCTGCACCATGCCCAAAGCTGAGCCCCTCAGCCCCACCCTGGAGCCCACACTCTAGTCAAATTAAGTTGTTTCCCAGGCATCAACAATTTTCTTCAACTGGGTCATGAGAAAAGGAGCTTGACAACCACTTAGATTTGCTAGATAGTCAACTGATGGAGTGGTGTGTTTTCCCATTGTAATCAATTTGGTTGTGTTCGGGTCAGAAATCATGTTAATACTCAATGTAGGAACTGGAAAATATGAAATGTGAGCACCAATGTTTGCAATTATTGTGAGAATACAGACAAGAGACAGTGGTTAACCTGATTCAAAAGGAGACAGACACTGTCAGTTTAAAGAACCTTGGCTGGACAAGGGCTTCACTGCCAGAGCTCTGTGAGGTTAAGAGGGAGGGCAGGACTCTGAGTCAGCAGGCTGCATGCCCACCAGGGGTAAACTATAAGACTGGTTCAACCTGTTTCTCCCCACTTTTTCAATGTAGAGCTAAAGAAAGGCTCCATAAGGACTCTCTTTAGTATGTAAATATACTCCAGTGGATGCTGGAATTTCTTGTGGCTGGACTGTGCTTTGGGCCAAGAGCTGAAATCACGAGGCTAATGGGCAAAAGTCTCAGCCCAGAAATGGATGGTAGCAGATGAAGACTGACAGCCGGCAGGGCGGCAGCACGGAAATGCAATGGGTGGCCAGCAGCATGGTAGTGGCACAATAAGCAGCCAGCAGGGCGGTGGCAGAGAGGGGAGACAAGAGCGAGCAGTGAGCAAGTGGATGGTGAGTGACCAGCAAAATGAGTAAGATGCCTCTTTACCCGCCCCCCACTCAGGATGGCAGATGAACTCTGGGTCTGCCCTGACTAAGGGCAGCAACTATGAGTGGGGTGCAGAGAAGGGTTGGGTATGTGAAGGGGACGTTGACATTGGTGGACTTAAACACCTGAGAGTGAAAGGACATTGCCCAACCTACTGGAGTGGGACTTTTACTCATGGTTTTGGTTATGAGCTCTGTTTGTGGGGTTTCCCAAATTGAAGCATTGCCTCCCAGAGACACCCAGGGGTGTTGTGTGAATTTCCCAGGTTACTGGGTTGGGGCTCAAGCCAGTTCTGTGCTGGATGAATGGAGAGGAACCCTTAGTTATTGAACTTGTCCCTGGCTGCTATTGGCTCCACCTGGCAGAAGGATTACAAGTGTACGGCCAGGGATTATGGTGAAATTGCAAAATTAGGAGGCCTCTTTGGAGTATAGATACCAAATTGATCTTTTCAAGCCTTCCACAGTCTGTTGGTATCTAGGGTCCACAGGTAGGCTCAGAAAATAAATGCTTGTTTGAACAGCATATATAAAGCCTAATAGAAACATATCCAGGATGATATGAAAATACTTTCATTGGAAACAGTTTATTCTTACGGGGATAAAGCAGGCTATAACCGAGACACTGCAGCACCCAGTTTTGAGAAAGAGAATGAATTGGTAAAAGCACAGCCGCATGTCCTGTAGTTTTAGGATTCTGGACTGCTGCAATTCTATAGAAACCCAATGGTATAATTTTAGGTGCTCACATTATTATATTTATTGTTTTGTTTGTACTGTTTTTACATTCCATATATTTTATATGATTAGAACGTGACTATAAACTCAAGTGAAATCATAAGAATGGCCATACTGAGTCAGACCAAAGGTCCGTCTAGCCCAGTATCCTGTCTTCTGACAGTGGACAATGCCAGGTGCCCCAGAGGGCGTGAACAGAACAGAGAATCATCAAGTGATCCCTCTCTTGTCATCCATTTCCAGCTTCTGATAAACAGAGGTTAGGGATACCATTGCTACCCATCCCGGCTAATAGCCACCGATGGACCTAACCTCCATTAATGTATCTAACTCTTTTTTGAACCCTGTTAAAATCCTGGTCTTCACAACATCCTCTGGAAAGGAGTCGACCAGCTTATTTTCATTTTCGGGGCTGAGAGACATGCAGAACATCAGCCACGTTGAAACGTAAATTTGACTTTTAACATTTATTTCTACTTCAGCGATGGAAGGGGCCATCCATAACATAGATTGCACCTTAGAGAGTTTGGTTTCAAACCGTTCAGAACAATCTTTTTTGGTTAATCATTTTTGGCTTACTGCTTGAAGAATATCACCAAGCTTCCCCTTCAGGATTATTCCACAAGTGCATTGCAGTGTCGGACATGTCACAGTAGGGATACAAAATCCCAGTTAATCAGTTAACCAGATAAATGTTAAGTTTAACCAGTTAACTGATTAAAATGAGGGGCCACAGCCAGGAGCCACATCAGTTCAGCTGCTTCCAGCCCATGCAGGGCTGCTGGCTCCCAGCCTGTGCAAAGCTGAAAGTGACAGTCCCATGTATGGCTGCAGTTCCCAGCCCATGTGGCCTGGGAGCCAGCAGCTCCACTTGGGGAGCTAATGATGGGTGCAGGCGGGAGGGGAGGGACTGCTCCCCGGATGCTGGTTAACCATTACCTGGAAAACATCACCATGAGGGCAAGGGACTGGATGCAATGACCTCTTGAGGTTCCTTCCAGTTCTAGTGTTGTATGATCACCTGTTACCCGTTAGCATCCCTATGTCACACCTCTGTGTGTTTAACTTGTGGGGGCTGTGAGCATACAAGGATACACTTTCAAACACAGCTGCCATCTTAGATGCACTGGTAAGCAGGTAGTTGTCTGTACAAAGAGTGCACTAATGTCCCAATCCACAACTCAGTGCCTTTCCTGAGGAGCCATGCTGGTGGAGGATGCTAGAGCTAGTGCCACCACCACATCATTCCAACACAATTTCTTACACAGTCAGCTAGTGGGGAGTAAGAGAGAAGGATTTTCCATCCTTTCCCCCATTTTGCCTACTCAGAAGTCCTGCACACTCCTGTGCAGGGCATGGAGCTCACATACAGCAGTGCTGCATGGTGGGCACCCCATGCATGGTAGTCCATAGCCATGCTGATTCTCTCCCCCACCCCCTCAGGGTTCCCTGGCACAGATGAGGGTGCTGTATTTTCCTTCTACTCTTAAAGGTAAATGGCAAAACTCTCATTGACTTCCAGGGCAGCCAGATCTGTCCCCAGCTGCCCCGGTGCAAAATGCTGTTACTTGCAGGGTTAAAGATCTTTGCTTGCCCTTAAAAGCTGCTCTGGAAGTGTGTTACTGTTGGCATGGATCATTTACCCTGGAGTCACCCACATCACTCATTGTCTGTACCTGTGCTGCCCTTGTTGATGAAATAAGCCTGTGGAACTATTATTGTCACTGATTCCAGAGAAGTCACCTGTCAGACCTTTTGTGATTTATATGCTGTTGGAATTTAGGGTTTTTGTGTGTGCAGTGTAAGTTGTAGTCATTCTTTCACATCAACTCCCTCTTTCCAAACACCACCCCTTGGCACTGTACGTGCTGACACTTCAAAGCCAGTTACTAATAAAAAGGGACTGCTTCCTTCTACATGGTCAGAGGATAGTGGCAGAAGTGACGACAGGCTTTGCTGGTACTTCAGCACTCAATACCAGAAAGGATCATGAGTCAGACAGCTGGTGAGTTTTAAAACTTCATAAGCTTTGAGACCAGTGTATGCCCACGAGTGACTTTCTGGCAAGCTCTTGTACCAAGAACCAGATCTGAAACCCACTGATGAAAATACGGCACTTTCCATTGGCTTCCACTCCAAAATGTTATTTGTAACGTGTCTATTTATTGTGTTTGTTGTTGGTACACATGTTCATTACTGTAGGATGGGAGCATGATCTGAAGAAGTGCTGAGACGCATCTGAGCTTGCTCTATATAGATAAATACACTTCATTTCTTTTCCTGATTGAATAGAATGGGAGGTGTCAAGGAATCTTTGCCAGTCTTTCTGGTCTGTGGTTCAGGTTCAGAGCTTTTGGAGTTCCAGCCTTTTTTCTCTTCAGGTTTCTTCTCTTGACAGTCTTTCCATCATATCCCCTCAGTCTTCTGTGCTGTTCTTTCTGTACTCTTCCCCCCAGGCTTTCTTTGCTGGTCATTCTCCCATTCATATTATGTGTCCAGCACCCTCAAATGTGTGCTCTAATGCCTATCCCTGATAGTCCCATGTTCATCTTCCCCCTAATGTCTTCCTTCCTAATGTCTGTTTACTGCTTGCAGCCATCATCCTTCATGTTGTATTTTCTGCTACCCATATCTTCTTTTCTTCCATCCCTGGAGGACCCACTATTTCCAAAACATAGAGCAGGCAAACACCCACAGCGTGCACTTTCAGTTTGTTACTGAATTGCTGGTCCCATAGTACTCCTGCCAATTTTTTCACTGTTGCCCATGCTTAGTGGGTTCTCTTTGGTTCTCCAGATCTCCCTCGAATGGCCCTCGGTGTATTTCTGAAGTACAAACATTCTTTGTTCTGTTTCAGCTTCTCTCCTAAAGCGTCAACTAACAGATAGTGATAAAACATATTGCACACACCTGCATTTTTAACTCTCCCTTTTCTTGTTGATAAGTCCAGTGTGATGATAAATAGCTTATCACTGGCGCCAAACTGTCTACAGTACAGTGGCCCTTTGTGAAATGTGTTTCATGCAACTTGTTATATAGGAAGTTGCCTTCCAAAATATAGAGCCTGAGGTAAATCACCACCTAACGGAGTTCAAGTTGTGCTACAGATTTCTATGCTATGGACGGCTTTTGTGGGAAGTTCTTGGGGACACTTTCATCTCTGCTGCTTTGAGCATGGCTGCAAGAGCATATTTACACACAGGTCCCCCTCGTAGCTGTACATTTTTGCTGTTAAATTAGAGCAAATTTCTACAGTCCAAATTGTAATTTGTCACCAGGTCTAATTCTGAACTAACTCTGAACTAGGGATGTAAAGGGTTAACCTGTTAAGTGGTTACCTGGTTAGCTTCACCCTTACTGGCATCCTTACTGGGGTAAACAGTTAACTGGTGATCCAACTGGACTGGAGCAGCCTCCCACCAGACACTCTGGCCTGGCTGGGCCCACTTCATTTGCAGGTGAGTGGTGCTCCAGCCCGGCTGGACCCACTGCACTGTGCCATGGGTGGGGGGTTGCTTCAGCTTGACTGGGGGGGCCACCATGTAACATTTAACTGGTTAACTTTTTAAATGGGATTTTAGAGCCCTACTGTAAACTGTCCTCCCAAGGGTTTTAAAGGTTCAGTTCCACAACCCAGGAGCTGGACAGTCAGCTAACTGATTAACCAGTTAAGTCACAAGAATATAGATTTAAAGAAAAATGGGGCATTGATATGGTTGATTGCAAAATTCCCCTTGACTTCAGTGGGGTCAGGATTTCACACCTGAGACTGTCATGCTTATCACACTATCTTCAGTTATGCCTGACATAAGCAACCAAACTTTGCCCCGGTACTTATCAATGAATATTTACTGGAAGATTAGAGTGTAAATAAAAGTTAGAGACACTTATATAGAAAGTTACCCAACCTTCACCTTGGCTTGGCTTGTGCTGTCACACCTTTGCAATCAACAGCAAGAAAACAAATGATGTAACCAAGGTATGCCCCAAGGACATTCATTTTAAATGTGCCGGTGTTAGCTTTGTTCTACCCTTGCCAGCCCATGTTGTTGTTGTTTTTCCCCCCTCAGGCAGTACAGTGGATCTGATGTGATACCATAGCCCTGAGCCTCAGCTGCAGCTCAGGGACACTCTTGCTGGAGTACAAAGGTGCTCTTTTGCCACCCTTCCTTATTCCTGGGCACTAGACTGAATTAAGATTACACTGGCAGACAAAAGACCCAGAGAGCTATTGTTAGGAAAGCTGGAGCCAGCTGGGGCACAAGGATGGCTGCTCAAACTCCCAGCACTCACTGCAGAGATGGAGGCAGTGTAGGGGCCACTGTGGGGACAGTGGCTTTTAGGTTGCTTTGCTTTGGTTGTCACAAGCTGCCTAAGTAACTCTCATTTGGGAATCTATGCTCATGAGCACTTGGGGGCCCAGTGTTGTTCAGTACCAGGACAATAACCGTCATGAGGAGATTTTTAAAATGGGGCATTGTTATGGTTGATTGTTTCCCCCAAAATAAACAGGAAAGCTACTAGAGTGAAATCCTACCTCCACTGAAGTCAAAGCAAAATTTCTCCTCACTTCAGTGGGGTCAGGCTTTCACCCCTCAGGTTTAACCACCACCCTCAGACCAGTGTGACAATACATTTAGCTGACTGCCATTACATGGCCCTAACGCTCCCTTTGCTTCTTGGGTGGTCAGAGCATTCCCGGGTGAAATGTTTTTTAGTTGGTCATGAGCATGGCTTCCCAAATGAGATTTACCAACGATAATAGTTTATAAGGACCAGACCTTAAAATGCTAAATCTTAGCAGTCCAAATAAGTCTTCAAAGAGCCACTTGCTGTTGCTATTATTATATGATGAGCGCTGCACAAATGATGCTCTCTGTGCTGTACAAAATACAGATACAGAGCCAACCCTTGCTCTGAGGGAATATACTACCTAATAAAACCCAAGGAGGACAAATCCTCGAAGCTGAGTTGTGCTAGTTAAATGCCAGTACGGATTTTTAATGTTCTGAACAACCCTGGAATTGAGCATTTTCCTCATATATAAACTGACACGATGAGCGTATTCTCCACTGGCAATAAAACCATATTGATAGAACCTGGATGAGATCCCTTCCAAAGAGTTTTTGAAGTCTGTATTAAAGAGCTAATACTGAGGGGTTTATGCCTAAAATGTAGTCAGTGTTTTTTGTTTGTGTATTTCACTGTGGCACTTATTGGAGATTGACAGGAAGAACAAACTTCTGGAGGAGACTCACCACTTAGCTTGATGCTGATATTATTATTTTAACACAGATGCTGATGCTGATTCGTATTGCCATAGCACAGAGAGGGTGCTACTCAAAGAGCAGAGTCCCCTTGTACTAGACATGCCGTGAAAAGCTAATCTGCTCCCCCAGAGAGTTCATGGTCTCGGTTATGAGCTGGCTCAACAGGTGAATGAGATAATTTGATGTAGGGTGAGGGAGTGAACGAGGCATCAATGAAGCATTAGGAACACAGGAATTGTCATAATGCATAAGGCTCAAGATCTATCTAGTCCGTAGGATCTGAGAGTGGCCAATAGCAGATGGTGCAGAGGAAGATATAAGAACCCCACAGCAGACAGGTGTGGAGTAATCTGCTGCTCACACAGGTCTCACAAGGCTCTCTAAGGTTACGTCTACACAGCAGCGTTATATCAGAATAATAACAAAGTGCACGTCTACACAGCAAGCTGTTATTTTGAAATAATGTCGAGCTGTAGGACTTCGTGCTCCGGCTCCTATAACCCTCATTTCACTAGGAGTAAGGCAAGTCAAAGGAAGACTGTTCTTCCTTTGACTTTCTACTGTATAGACAGTGCCAAAAGCTGAATCAAGCTATTGTGACTTCAGCCGTGCAATTGACATAGCTGAAGTTAGGTATCTCAGTTCAACTTTTGCCCTGCAGTGTAGACATGCCCTAATAGCTAGAGGATGGCTAAATCCTGGAAGCATGAAGTTTAATATCCCTTCCAAAGACTATTGTTAGTATTCTGTTGGGCTGTGTCTACACTACAGATTTCTTGCGCAATAACGGCCATTCTTGTGCAAAAACGTACGGAGCGTCTACACTGCACGCGCGTTCTTGCGCAAGTAAATTTACAGTAAAGTCTCGGAACAGAGGGCTTCTTGCGCAAGAGTTATTCCTCTCCCCACGAGGAATATGCCCTTTTGCACAAGAGCTCTTGCACAAGACCTTTTGTGCAAGAACTCTTGCGCAAAACAGTCCTTGCGCAAGACAGTCCTTGCGCAAGAAGCCTGCAGTGTAGACGTAGCTGTGTTGTATAATAAGCCATAATTTCAGCTCAACACCTGCCTAGCTCATGTCAGCTGGTAGCATAGAAGACTAAACTCCAGAGCGGTGAAGGTGGGTTTCCAAACTACGGCAACATCCCCACAAGTGCGAAGGCTGTAATCCAAGCTTCTGTTCATTATGCAGGACACATTGTCTTGAGCTGACTGTGCTCACCCCCTGGAGAAGCAGGGCATGCCTGAGTAGCCCTGGCTAACGGTGGCAATCCCGTTGCTCTGCTCAGTTCTATCTTCAGTTGTCAGAAAAAATTCCAATGAGTCATTTACTGACTTGAGAAGGGGAGGGAGGGAAGCACATTTCACAAACCTAGGAACTGACTATTTTAGAGAGCAATGCAAATAAGCTACTCGGTTCTATGTAGTTTATCTCATATTCCTCACCTCTCTATCTGAGCACCTTAAACAACATAAATTATTAACACCTGTCACTTGTTTGTTTCATCATCCCTGCCCCAGGAGGAGAGGTGTGTGCCAGGGAGTGTTTTTCTGGGAATTTGTTTATTGATATCTATGTGCACACATGTTGCTCTTTGTGCATATTAAGAAATATTCAAAGAAATGTGTCTTGCACTTAGAGTGCAGGGTGATGACATTTGTGATGGTCCTTAGTCCCTAGAGAAGTTCATTCCACAGTCTTGGACCAGCCCTACAGAAACAACAGTTTGTCCCTCACAGACAAACTGGAGTCTCATTAGAGCGTTCCACTGTGCCAGAGGAGCAATAAGCACAAACACCACAATTGTTAGCTAAACTGAACACATCTGGCATCAGACAAGAAGAAGGAGTTACTCACCCTGTGCAGTAACGACGGTTCTTCGAGATCTGTGTCCCTGTAGGTGCTCCACTGTAGAGGCTATGTCTACACTCGCGTCTTCTTGTGCGAGTAATATGGAAATGAGGCTAAGCGTTGAATATCGCCGAGCCTCATTTGCATAACTAATGAGCCGCTATTTTGCGAAAGAGGTTCTTGCGTGAGATGAAGCTGTCTACACTGCCCCTTCTTGCGCAAGAAAAACCCTCTTGCGCAACGCCGTTCTTCTTCTCAAGTAATAGGTGTAGCGGCATTACGCAAGAGGGTTTTTCTTGCGCAAGGGGCAGTGTAGACAGCTCCATCTTGCGCAAGAACCTCTTTCGCAAAATAGCGGCTCATTAGTTATGCAAATGAGGCTCCGTGATAGTCAACGCTTAGCCTCATTTGCATATTACTCGTGCAAGAAGACACGAGTGTAGACATAGCCTAGGTGTTGGACTTGTCCCAGTGCCACGGACAAGCCCAACACCTACAGTGGAGCACCCACAGGGACACTACTCTAAGAAGAATCTAAAGCTATTATGTGTCCAACTACCCATTGCCACAAGGTGTAAACACTTACCCTCACAAATCCAGAAACAAAGAACTCTCCAAGCAGAACTGAAGTGGCAGCTCAAGCTTAATTCATGTGCTAGAGGCCTGCGTGAGGACTTTGGTTCTACTCCTGATGCTGCATGTTTGGCTGTTTCGATGCCAGTTATGTTAGCCAGGTGCAGTTCATTCCTGCGTGGCAGTCCCTTTGCGCTGGCTGCTCTGAGGAATGCCCCTGAGATAAGGGGAGGGGAGGCCCCCTGCCAATGAGGCATAGCATCAGCAGGGCTAGTTCCATGCCTCCTATCGTAGCAGGTTCCCCCTCAGGGCCCAGGGACTTGGGGCTTTCCTGAGGGAATGGAGACCTGGGTGGAGTGTTTCTGTGTTCTGGCAGTTCCCAGCTATATGACCTCTTAGGGCTTTTGGCAGCCTAGGCCCAAGCAGAGCAGCCCTACATTGACACCCATATTGGGTAAGACCAAAGAGGCATAAAGTCTCCTTCGTCTCCCCTTTTGGACCCTGGGCCTAGTGTTGGTTGGGTGCAGAGATTAACTGGACCCTTTGTGTCTATGGCAGCCTGAGGGTAAAGTGGTGAGGTGGGTTCCTGTGTGGCCTGGGGATGACAGGGTTGTGGGTTCAAGTCCTGTGTCCCCCAGGTTGGGTCTGGTCAGGACGGGATGGCCAAAAGCCAGGCCGTGGCATCCAAACTTCAGAAAAATGGAAGGAATTTTAAGCAATCTCATTTATTTGAATTTTGTCCATTTTGTTCAGTTTGGACACTGGCTGATCAGAGACTGTTCTGTTCCACTGTTATTTCTAGTCAGCGTCACCCTCTGGTTCGTCAACCCTTGAATGGTGTTACTGGACTATTTAACACACTGGCAGGGGAGAAGTCGGTGGTGGGGGGAATACTATTTGGGGTCCTAATGTGAGTCAGTGCTAAAACCCTTCCAAGGCTGTTTGTGCTAAATGGGCTTGGGAGCTGAGTCCCACTAAGAAAAGATGTCACGCTTCAGTTGTTTTTATTATTTAACACTGTAAATCATCAAAGCAAATGGAATCTCCCCCCCCTGAGTGTTTTAACCATTTCTTTTTCTCTCTCCCTTCCCCCCCCCCCCCCCCGGCTTACTGTCTCCAGCCAGCAGCCTGAAGACCCTTGGAGTTGATTTACTCCAAAAGCAAAATGCCCCCCTTCACCACACTGAGGAGTATTATGACAATGCCACGCTGATTGTGCGACGAGGGCAGGTGTTTCAGTTAAAGCTGACCTTCGACCGGGGGCTGAAAGACGATGACAAAGTGGTGTTGCAGCTCAGTATTGGTAAGGGCACAACTCTGCAGCTCTCAACAGTACACCTACCAATGCAGGAGTCCCCGTACTGAGGCCAGGCTGACTAGCCCAACCAAACGTGTGTGATATCCTGCCTCAACACTAGCCAATGCTGGATGCTATAAAGGATTGGATGTCCCATAATTCACCTGGCCAATTTTACAATACATCATAATGGTGGAGACTTACTTTCTTCCAGACCTGGGCTGGTAGCTAGATTATAGATCAAAGCACGAGGACACGAAATAGAACCTTGTAGTCTTGACTCCCAGACGCCTGCTCTAACCATTAGACCTTGTCACATCTTATCACATGCTGATTCACTCCTCCTCTGTATTTTTCATTGATCTATTTCCAGGTGAGAAACCAATGGAATCCAATGAGACCCTTGTGTTGATGAATCTGAGGGCTGGACGGGACTCCCGGTGCTGGTGTGCCAACATTTTGAACACCAATGGGAAGGAGGTAGATCCCTGGTACACATAATTCATTTGAGTGGCAAATGGAAGGACCACTTGGTGCTGCAATAGTAGAGTGGATGCTCTGGGCGTGCCCTGGCCTGAGGGCTCTGGGGAAGCAAGGACTACAGCAGCAGGGGGCAAGAGGCTGCCAGCAGGCTGGATTTGGCCCACGGCCCCCTTGCCGAAACCCTTAGGCAGAAAACAGCTCACTCTTTAAAAAGCCAGCTGCTCTCCATTCCAGACGGCTGGGGAGGGAGGAGGGAGATTCTTAAGCTGTTCTTGTCCCCTCCTCCCCCAGCAAAATCACTTAGCTCCCATTGGCCAGTCTCTTAGTTTCCAGCCAATAGGAGCTGAGAACTTTTGCTGGGAGCAGGGGCAGCGTAAGAAGCCTTCTCCCTTCATCCTCGGCTTCTTCCCCTCTCCCTCTCATGCCCAGAGTGGAGCTGCCTGTAGCTGACAGCCTGCCTTAAGTTTCTGCTGGTAAGCACGTCCCATCCAGAGCCTGCTTCTGGCACCCCAGCCCCTCCTTTCCCCAACTCTCTGCCCCCTCCTGCACCCATACTCCCTCCCATATCTGGCACCCCAATCTCCTGCCCCAGATCACAATCCCCTTCTATCCTAGGTCACATCCCAAAATCCTTCATCCCAGTCCCCTTCGCAACTGCCTCCTTCACCCAAACTCCTTCCCAGACCCCATTCTCCCTCCCACACTTCAGTCTCTTACCCCAAGCTCCCTTCTGCACCCAACTTCCATCCCAGACCCTGGAATTCCTCCATTAATATCTTGGAAGAGTGTGACCCTTGACCACTTTCCAACATCTTGGAGTAGCCCCCAGTCGAAAATGATCGCCCACCCCTGGACTACAGTGAGCCTTGGGGGGAGTGAGAAAGTGTCTGTGTCACTCCAGAGAGGCCCCCTCTGAGGCAGATGGATGCAAGAAGGGACAGTGTCAAGCCCATCCCTGTAATAGGGGAAGAAGAGTTAACTGGGACACAGGGGAGAGTATTCAGAGCTCTAAGATGGGCTTCTGCTGCCTGTGTCTAGCTCTATAGGAAAAACACCATCCTGTTTAATTCACCACTCCGTTTCTGATAGCTGCCTCATCCTCGTCCCTTCCATTTCTCCCTGCAGCATGCGCCCCAGGCTTGACTAGATTCACGGCTCTCTGTAAGATCGGAGAGTGTGACTTGTACCACACTCGTTCATATTGAAGAGGGGACAATGTGACGGATAACTGCCTGCCTTGTGCTTTGCTTAGTGCCTGGTAACTGTGACCAGTCCAGCAGATGCAGCTGTTGGAAAATACTTTCTGAGTGTGAAAACTGGGCCTCACGTTTATAACCCTGGAAACAAAGTGGTCTACGTATTGTTCAACCCGTGGTGTGAAGGTAATAGAAGTAACCTCGTGCCATGTGGCGCCAGTGACTGTAATAGGAGATGATGTGTGTGTTCCATATACTTTCCTTCTTTACTCTCAGTTTCTTGCTTCTCTCTTTAAAAAATCAGAGGCCTAATTCTGCAAGCCATGAAACATCAGCCAATAATATTTAACATTCCTGACTGTGGCCTGGCTGGGAATCCCTTACTCCCATTGATGCTCCATTATTCACACTAATGGTCCCATTTAAGCCAATGGCCCTGTTTCTCTGAGTAGCTGCATGTTGATAAAAATGGGTTCACAGTCCAGTTCATTGCAAACAAGTAGGTGTTAAAAATAAAACTGTTTTCTTGGTTATCTTTCCAGGGAAGGAAGAAAGTCCAGGATTTAAATCTGAAGTGCTGTTTAATCACTATTATGGAACCAATGCTATGGCTCCTAAGCTTTGCTAGCTTTCTGTTTCAAGAACAGAAAAGACTTGTTCAACCTTTGAAAAGTTTTCTGCTAAGTGTGTGGAGAATCAAGTAACACATTCTTGCATTTTCTTCAGCTGACACAGTTTTCATGTGTAATGATGCCGAAAGATCAGAATATGTTCTCAGTGACACGGGCTACATCTACGTTGGATCAGAGCAAAATATATTTGGAAGACCTTGGAATTTTGGACAGGTAAAACACTAATAATATGGGCATGATCTCTCTTTCACAACACAAGCAGGTGTATTCCAATTAATGGGATCCTGTTTTTAAGATTACCTCACGTAACTCAGAGGTAATGAGTAGTTTTATTAATTACAATGGAAATTATATGCTCAGGTTTAAACACACACACATTAGTACGTTCCTCCCTGAATCAGGGCCTGAGAATGGAATGTTATAAATTTATTATTAGATCACAAAGTCCAACATGAAGTCTGTGAGAGAGAAAGCCTTCTTGGTAGAGGGGAAGTGTCTGTGGAGCCAACTTCCAGGGGACATCAGACAAAATCCAGAGTCTGACCATTTTTAGGAAATGTCATGAATCCTTATTCTTTGAAAAAGCCTCCCCACTGTATATATGACACACTCTGCACTGACACCCCTTCTACTCAAAACCTCCTACCACACCACAGCCCCTAAGACACAGTTTTAAAAAGAAAATTAATGAAATCTAAAAAATAGAAAGCAAACCCCCTAATCCAAGAAGAGTATTTTAACCTGAAAAGGGAGACATACCAGAGACTCCATGAATTCCACTAGGGACTCTGCTATTGTTGTTGATTTAACATGGTAGGCATTCAGACATTGTCTTAATTGGAGATTACAAACAAACAAAATCAACTAACCAAGCAGCCCCTAAATGATAGACTTGATTTTAATAAGTAGTTGTTGCTAATGTGATAATGATATTCAGAGAGTGGTAAGAAATAAGAGACTGGATTCTCCATACTGTTACATCAGTGTAAGATGGGAGAACTGGGTTCAAATGGTCTAAAAACTTCATCATGTAATTTACACATACAGTGGTTGAGTAGTGACTGAAAGGGCATGAAGAGTGAACTACTCTGTAATTTAGGGCAAAGCAGTGGAGGAAATCTTGTGTATAGTGTAGATAAATAAAGAACTTTGGTCTCTAGTTCACTCAGGGTACGTCTACACTGCATCGCTATTTCAAAATTAGCTATTCCGGAATAGTTATTTTGAAATAGCTTATTTCGAAATAGCGCCTCTACACCGCAGGAAAGCCTCAAAATTAGTCGGAGGCAGGCTTCCCTAATGTAGATGTTCAATCTTGATTTAGAGCCCCAAAGGGGAGGAGTAACTTAGAATGGCCCAGGTAAGGGGCTATTTCAAAACAGCAGCAGTGGAGCGTCTACACATGCCTTATTTCAAAATAGCTATTTCGGAATAGGTGTTATTCCTCGTAGAATGAGGTTTACAGATTTCGGAACAAGCTGTCCGTTATGTCAAAATTATTTCAAAGTAACAGAATGGCTGTGTAGACACTTGCATTGTTATTTCGAAATAACACTACTTATCTCTATATAATGGTGCAGTGTAGACGCACCCCCAGTCTAGTATATTTTTTGATTCAATGTTCACACAAGCAATACATAAACAAAATACAGTAATAGGTATGTCTACACTGCAATAAAAGACTGGCGGGGTAGTGATGGATGGTTTGGGTCAGCTGACTCAGGCTTGAGGGGTTTGGTCTACAAAATTGCAGTGTAGATGTTATAGTTGACATTGGAGCCCAGGATCACAGCCCCCACAAAGGAGAGAGGTCTCAGAGAACTGAAGAAGAGCTCTGTGGATGCATGTCTCTCTCACCTACACACACTGGTCTAACAAAAGATACTACTTCCCCTACCTTATCTCTCTGCAATTAGGTTGCAATAAAGATCTATCCATTGTACCCTTTAGTCACATAAACTTTTGTTACTGATTTGAGTAGTTCCACTGCGACTATTAATGTAACTAAAGACTACACACGTGAATAAGGATTGCTGGATCAGGCCCTGTATATTAATGCATGGAATGTGAGGCTATGTCTACACTATGGGTTTTTTCCAGGATACCCCCAACTCCAGGGAATGTGTCTGCTCTTCCGCTTTTTTTTGTGTGGAAGAGCAGACACGTTCTTTCGGACGCCTTGTCTTCCTCCTTCCATGAGGAAGAAGGGCTCTTCCAAAAGAAGGTTTTTTTTCCAAAATTTGGCCCAGTGTAGATGGGCCAAATTTTGGAAAAGCCTCTTCTGAAAAAACTATTGGAAAAAGGTACGCAAATTGGGCTCCACAATTTGTGTACCTTTTTCTGATAAAGCCCTGTAGCTTAGACATAGACTGACCTATGTCTGCTCCCAAGATGAGGTCCTTCCATTTCTTTTGAGGCTTAAGGCACAGCTGTGTCAGTTATGGGACCCTGTTCTGTAAATAATGGGTGAACTTCAGTCTCCATGGGAGTCAATCCAATACCTTTCATAGAGGTAAATGCATAAATAAAGAAGATTTGGAGGTTGATCTCAGTCATATAGGTTAATTGCTGAGAGATAATAAACTTTTCAATGTCAGCATCAGGCAGTTTGCATTTGGAGCAGCAAGTAAATGGGCCTTTGTTTTTTTCTCTCCAAAACAGTTTGAGGAGGATGTCTTGGACTGCTGTATGTATCTCCTGGAGAAAAGTAAACTCAAGCAAAAAGTTAGAAAAGACCCTGTGATTGTGTCCAGAGCCATGTCTGCTTTAGTGAGTCTGCCTGAGAAGTGCCTTGTCATTGACTCATTTCTTTTTGTTTTACTGCTACAAATCAGTTTGTCTCACTCCCACTGTATGCCCATTACAAGCCTCATTTGAAATGGATTTTGCTTATAACTCACATGGCGCACAGGGGGAAAAGGCAGCTGCAGCACAGCATCTCCACGTTATCTAGCCCAGTAGTGGGCAACCTGCGGCCGGGAGGTCCCATGCAGCCCATTGGAGTTCTGTGTGCAGCACACAAGACCTTTGTTTACTATTACCCATGCACAGAGTTGCCAGATTGTGCTGGTTTCCATCCATGTTGTTTTTTTCGTACCAGTATTACAACAGAGACAGACACATGAAGCCAGGGCATGGAAAGCGAGGGGTGTGCTGATTGCACACAACACTGACGGTGAGAACCGTGGGCTCCCTCTGCATCCAATCAAAGTACTGGTGTGGTTCAGTCAGCACACCCCGCAAATGCTAGGTACGCAAGCGCAGTTAGCAAAACTACCCTGTCCCGGGAGACCATCTTAGGTATGACAGTCTTGCAGCCCACTGAGATGAAGGAAGGCCAGTCATATGACCCACTCACTAGCCAAGGTTGCCCACCATTGATCTAGCCAGTCCTTTCTGCTGTATGCTGCTATTCTGAAGTGGTACTCTCTGCAGCTGAAGAAGGGGGTGGGGCAAGAATCTGGAGAGCAGCTGTCATACCTGGAATGTTCCCCTTTCAGTGTAGTAGGGGTTATGACACAAAATGCAGGCTGAGTTATAGCTCTTCTGAGCAGCCACTTACACCTCCTCTCTGGAAATCTGAGCCTCACAAGAGGAAAATGGGCAGGTGGCTGAGGGAAACCAGCTAATGATAGCAAGACAACCTTGCTAACTGCCATAGCTGCAGAGGATGCCCTGAGGAAGTGCAGGCACAGACAGGATCTCCATCACAGCCTGAGTTCCACTGGGTCTCTTGCCTGACTTCTTCTCTATGTCTTAGGTTAATTCCAATGATGACGCAGGAGTCCTTTTTGGGAACTGGTCAGGATCCTATAGTGGTGGAACTTCCCCCCTGGCCTGGACAGGAAGTGCTCCAATTTTGCAGAAATACTACAAAACAAAAAGATCCATCTGTTTTGGTCAGTGCTGGGTTTTCTCTGGAGTTCTTACTACAGGTAAAACACGGTACAGTCCGTCTTTCCTGATACACTAAACACTGGGGAGATATTCCTCCACACAGCACAATTAGCAGTGGAGAACTTTCCAAAAAGCCTCTCAGTGATGTTTCGTTTGTCTGTATTTCAGTTATGCGCTGCCTGGGGATTCCAGCCAGAAGCGTGACTAACTTCGCCTCAGCTCACGATACTGAGGAAAACCTGAAAGTTGACATATACCTGAATGAAAAAGGCGAAAAACTGGATAAAATGACATCAGATTCTGTTTGGTAATTCTAAAGAATGCTAGATAATTCCTGCAAACCTCAATTTAAATTGTATTTCTAATCACCAGAAGGAGTGACCTTAAAATCTATGAGTCTATGAGTCTATGAGTTTCTTTAGAACATTATTTTAAATGTACAACTGAACAATAAGAGGAAGCTTGAATTTTTTTTAGGCATTTCCCTGTTTGTCTATTCATCTCAGATGCAAATCTATCTGGGTTCTAGCTGGGTTTAGGTTCTAGATGGAACCTTAGCAGCAGAGAGGAATTCCCAAGCAGTTCCATTCTAAGTTCTTGTTTTGACTTGTTCATGTCTTTCTGTCCTATCCGGCTAAAATTAGGCATGCTTGGTCTCTTACTGAAGGTGAATTTTCCTACAAACCATCTAGAAAAATGTTTCACCCATCTTTGTTGGTGAAAAAAATGCCCTTTATATATCTATCTATCTATATATATAGGTTCTAGGGCCCAGTGCTTAACATTTGTCATGGAAATAACTTTTAGGCCAGACAAGTATTTTGAAGTGACCTGATGAAACATGGGGTTGATTCTGCTGCATTATGAGCCTTTGAAAATCATCCTTTGCCTCGCCCGTGTGGAGTAAGGGCCTAATTCAATGCTCATTTAAATCACTGAAAGACTTTCATTGCCTACAATGGATATTGGATCAGGCCATACATTTTTCAAAATAACAAAAAGGGTATTTTTAACAGTAATCCCGTAATGGTCTGAGTAAAGGGGAGGGCTGTTGTGTGTGTGCATCAGAAGCCTAACTGATCTATACTGAAAGAGGCAGGTCGTGTTTAGGAGGCTGGCCTCATTCAGAGTCCAGTCCAAAGCCTCATGAAGTCAATAGCAAGGTTTTCACAATCTGACAGTTAGACAGATGGATGTAAGATTCCTGCAGTAGATTGCACTCTCTTCTCACAATGTAAAGCATGAAAAAATACAGATATTTCCCCCATTCTTTCATAAAGTATAGCTGCTGTAAAAATGAGTGAGTGTACAATACTGAGCCCACATTTTCCTTTGGGGGATCAATACAATCACTTGGTTCTTAGGGTCCAAGAGGCTGAATATGCTTGTTAAATGGCAGGGTGCAAACAGTTGTGCTGTTAACTTTGTAAGCTCCTTGCCTCTAGGAATTTTCACGTGTGGAATGATGTGTGGATGAAAAGGCCAGACTTGCCCCAGGGTTTTGATGGTTGGCAGGCAGTTGATGCCACCCCACAGGAGATAAGTCAAGGTAGGATTCAAAACTAAAGAGACTCTATTGTGATTTTGGGGGGGGGGGGGAGTGGAAGAGGATGTTTTAAAAAGGAGATTATGGCCTTTTCTCAGCAAAGCACTCAAACACCTGCTTGACTTTAAGCACTTGACTTAGTCCGATTTATGTCAAAGCCGAGGCTCAGAGCAATGAAATGAGTTGCCCAAGATCACACAGGGTAGAGTGAGAATAGATGTTAGATCGCCTGGTTCCCAGCCCCTATGAGAGTCCTTTGGCCTCACTGCTCATGTCATGGCTATAGATGAAACAGAATTTCTTGCAAGCAGAAAATCCAATCTTTGACAGCACTAAAAAGTGAAAATATTGTAAGGGGTTGGGAATAAGGAGATATGGGCTCTGTATTCATCTCTACCCTAATTTACAGGGTGACCATGGGCAAATCCTTTTCTCTTGCTGTGCCTCAGTTTCCTCATCCACAGATGGGAGATAAGCGTTACCTGCCTAAAAGTGATGTGATGCTAATCAATCCATGTTAGCAAAGTTTGAGGTCCTCAGATTACAAGCACTACAGAAAGGCAAAGCACTTTCAAAGTCTGTTGATGCACTTTTTTTCAGCCTGTACCTTTTTGGGTCAGTGTCCAACATCTAGTATATAGCGCTAGATCTTAGAGATAAAACAAGTTTCAAAGGGCTGGACTGTGCATTAGCCGCTGTTACTGATACTATTTAATGTGCTGTCCCTTGCCATGTGGAATTTGGGAACAGAGTAGTCAGCAATTGTACAAGTGCAGCAGGAGTTGAAGAACTGAAATAAAGAAGGTAATTACCATTACCAAGTGAAATATACTCAACTCCAGCACATGCAAATAGATACGAAGGGCCTGATCCTGCAGTACCACATGGTGCTGAGCACTGTCGTCACTGGGAGTTGAAGGTGCTCAGCACCTCGCAGGAAGTGCTCAGCTATGATATTCAGTTCGGGAAATCTTTTGCTGCTTTGTAAAACCTGCTTAGAAATTGCATGTCTGCAGCTGGTTACATAGGGGAGAATGGTAGGATTCTTAGCAGCATCAGCTGGGGACTGCAGCCAGGGCTACCAACAGCGGCCATACAAAATCAGAATGGAATTATTTATCAGATTTCTCTACTCCAGAGTAAGGTGGCTAAACAGAGACATCCTCTAACGAAGCCGGAGGGGGGCTGCAGCATGAGGGAGGGAGACAGGAAGTAATGAATTATAGGAAGGTCAAATTGGGACAAAGCCCATAATGAACTAAACTGAAATGGTTTGGGTCTTATGGGGAATTGCTCCCAATGTCTTTCAAAAACAAAGTTCCTTACAAAATCAACAATAATAAAACTCTCACAAGGTGCTTCTCATCAGTAGAGCTCAAGTGCTTTACAATGGCAGTCAGTATAATTATCCCTATTTTATAGAGAGGGAAACCGAGGCACTGTTTGCCCAAGGTCACCGGGCAGAGCTGGGAACAATTCAGGACTCTTGAGTGTCAGTCCAGTATTCTGTCCAGTAGCCCACAGTACAGGGGCCTCTTCTGCACCAAAATCCCTCCTCCACCCCCACTATGCACTGTGAGTGGGCCGACAGGGAGAGAAATCCCACTCCTTAAATTCTGAAACAGCTGGGGGGAAAGGAGACACTCCTTTGAGCATATGGCGGGGAAAGCTTGTGTGGTTAGGGCTTCATAGGCTTTGGGAGGGTATGCATCATCATGGGACAGTTTCAGTTACTAAGCGGTGGGCCACTACTGTGGGAAGTCAGGGCTATGATGTGTATGTGATGACTGAGGGAAATGAGAAAATGAAGCCTCACTTACTTGCTTTTCATATGTACAGTATTAACTTTCAACATGCTCTTTAGGCATTTTCCAGTGCGGCCCTTGTCCGCTAAAAGCCATCAAAAGTGGAGAAGTCTATTTGCTCTATGACTCCAAGTTTTTGTTTGCTGAAGTGAATGCCGACAGAGTTTTCTGGCTGGTGAAGAATCTGAATGGCAAACAGAAACTTGTCAAACTGCGCGAGGAGACCAAGGCCATTGGGAAGAGCCTCAGCACCAAAGCGGTTGGGAAGAACACGAGGGAAGACATTACGGAGCAGTACAAGTTCCCAGAAGGTGACCAATAATTAAAATCTTTCCAGCATCCTGTAGAAGATTAGACTGTTGGCAGTGTGATTTTTCTGCAGACACCAGAGTAGTCATGCTTTCTCAGTGTGGAAATCCGATTGGCTGCTTTAGTAATGCACATTTAAAGTGTACTGCTCAGCAAAATACATTCAGAAAAGGAATCAGGAAAATTGATGTATAAGTACCTTTGGGTCTGCTGTGACATCTGCTGGCTGATTTCTAGTCAGAAGTTGTAGTAAACATGCAAGTAAGAGAAATGGGCCCAACAGATTCAGCAATTGTACTTGATCCAAAATTGCTCCATTTCTTATTTTTTCTATCTACAAATTATATTATATTTCAGGAAGCAGCCTCTCTCCCATTTACCACATAACCACAAACTTGCTAGGTTAAGCAATGTGACTATTAAAACATCTCATTTGAGGATCAGCCAAGTTGGGAAATCAGAGAAACATTGCAGAAAGGCGTTTAAGTTAGATGCTGAATTTGATCCCTCTTCTCACCTGTCTTCTAACATAGGCTTTTTAGATGTTTACTTCTCATCTCTTGCAATCTTAGATGTTTGTGCTAGCTGATTTTTGTAAACAGAAGCCTGGAATATCTGAACTTTCTTCAAGCTCTATTCTGTATATACAAAACTCCATAGGACACTTTTAGTGTAGTTTTTGGCTACATGTAGCCTCATTTGCATAGCTCTGGCACAAGATCGCGCCAGTGTAGACATAGCCGTAGATTGATGTAGATTCAGAGTCATCCTCAAAATGTGTAAATGTGGTGGCCTAAGTTTTCAAAAAAGAGAAATTGTTTTTTAGGTGCCCAATCTGAGGCACTAAATTTCAGGAAGTACTGAGCCTTCTAAAGATCAGAGTCCTTTGAAGTGTCTCAGATTGGCAACCCACAAAATTACTCATCACTGCTGAAAATCTGGTCCAGTATGTCCACTTAAGCCACATCTAAACTACATCCTTTTTTGATAAAGGGATGTAAATTAGATGTATCGAAATTGTAAATGAAGCTGGGATTTGAATTTCTCATGCTTCATTTGCACAATGGCGGCTGTGGCTTTTTTTTCAAAAAGCCACTTTTCGAAAAAAATACAAAAAAACCCGCCACGGTCAAGATGGGGATCTTTCAACAGAAAGATCTTTCAAGATGGGGATCTTTCAACCCTCATATTTTGGGTTACAGGATCTTTTGAAACAGGGCATTTCTGTCAAAAGATCCCCATCTTGACCATGGTGTGTGTGGGTTTCCCCGCCCCCAGAAAAAAAGCCACAGCCCCCGTTGTGCAAATGAAGTGTGGGAAATTCAAATCCCAGCTTCATTTACAATTTTGATACATCTAATTTACATCCCTTTATCGAAAAAGGGATGTAGTTTAGATGTACCCTTACTGTTTAAATCCTATGGCAGAGTAAACTAGTCTACATCTCTCTCAATTTCCCAGTGCTGTGATCTCTCTATTTTAGCAGAAGGAAAACAGTGAAAAGATGGACCAGATTGAGGAAGCTATAATTCACATGATTTATTATGACTTTAGCTTTGCCTTTCTTTTTCCTGGAATACAGGCTCTCCAGAAGAACGGAAAGCTGTGGAAAAGGCTTGCTCCTACCTGAACTCTTCAAATTTATCAGTTTGTGAGAGCACACCTCCTCTACCACCCCTACAAGCTCAGCTCCAACTGGAGGTAGAGGGTGAAAAAGCTTTGTGGCTGGGTAATCCAATTAATCTGAACATCATTGTACGCAACAGTTCTGTTGGTGCATGGACAGTCAATCTCACTGCTTCTTGCCAACTGCAGACCTACACTGGGAAAGTAGAAGCCAATCTTGGATTCATCAAACAGACTGTCCAGACAGAAGGCAAACCTGGTGGGTCCATGAATCTTTCATGTCCTATGTATGTGCCTTTTCTTCTGATACCGCACTGTGTCTTCAAGAGAGCTAACGTAGAAGGACTGTGAATCAATACAGGTATAGGACTGGTGGTCTGAGGATGCTTATGGCATAATAAAGGAGGATTGGTGCAGGGGAGAGTCTGTATAATTATGCATATTTGTATGTAGAAGTGCCTAGGAGCTGCAGTCATGGATCGGGTGCTGTACAAAAACAGAACCAAAAAACCCCGTCCCAATGAGTTCAAAATCTGAAATATTTGCATTTCATTTGATGCCTCTTTGGTTGCCTGTGTGAATAAGTTTGCTGACTTCACTCTGATTCCCAATGGATGAGTGTCAACAGCACAAAACGCAACACACCAATTTTCAGATTTTGGCAGGTAAAGGGGGTTGGACTATTGGTGGTGTGAACATGAGAGGTAGTGAATTTAAACCCATTTGGGTTTGTTTCTAAATTTTTGATGGATTGATTCAGGGTTTCTGCAAATGTATGTGTTATTGGTTGTTAGAATATTTTACACAAACTAATTTCAGATAAGCTGCCACTGAACTGTTTGCTAAAGTAGTTTGCCCTTTGTTATTCATTGTATGTCACTGGGGGTCACATGAGACTGATTCTGATCTTTGACTAGACGACAAACTTTTTAAAACAGGTGAGAAGATGAATGGCTGAAGAATAATTATCAGCAAATGATGCACTTGCAGTAAGAATCTTCAGAGGGTTAGTTATCCTTGCTACAATACATTCAGTTCTGGGGATGGTTACCAGAACATACAGAACTGATGTGACAGGATACTAGCTGTACTACTAGATGGGGATGGAGGTCTGCTACATAAAACAGGGCTTGAAAGATAAGGACAGGAAACTTAAAGATTAGTTGGATGGAGGTATTGTGACTAAACAGAGTTCAGTCTCCTGCAAGGCATTTCTGGGGCCTTTCACAAGCACTAAGGAAGTTTTCCAGAAAATTAGAAATACAATGTAAAGTTAAGAAGAGAGACTTTACATACTCACCATAAATACCTTATGCTCTGTGCCTTTGGTGAACAAGTGGAAATATCCCAAATGTACCTATGCATTTCATATGCCTAAATGCACCTAAGCACTTTATATCCATCCTATCAAACTGCTCCCAAATCAAGGAAGTGCACTACAATTAGTAAGTGCCAAGTGCTGCTGCCAAGAAAGTTCATATGGGACAGAATGTTCCCTTTTCAATCAGATATTGCTCATTTGAACTTTTCTCCCTGAGAGTCTTCATGCCCCAAATTCTTACCCATACAGGCCATATCATTACTGTGCAGAGGCCTGGCAGTGACACCCTTTGGAATTCCATTCCTTAATCCTGACCATAGCTGTCTTAGAGCTTGTTTTTGCTATGTTGGGGATCAATGCACCGACCATTGATTTATCGCGTCTGCTTAGACACAATAAATCAAATCTCCAAGCACTTTCCCGTTGATGCCGGTGCTCCACCAGAATGAGAAGAGTAACTGGCGTTGATGGGAAAACAGCCCTCGCTGCCGTAGTAAGTACATCAGCTTCAGCTAACGTGGAGGTTAGTGTAGACATAATTGCAGCCACACCCTTTTCAGCAAGTTTCAGCCCACTGGCTCTGCAGATAATTCACCTTTTGCTCATATTGGAGACATGTTAAACCAGAAGCAAAACAGTCACCACTTATGGGTCCATAACTAAAACTATACAGCACATCAGATTAACAATTATGTACATCAGAAACACCAAACAATGAGTAGTCCTGTAAAACCTTAGTGACTAACAAATATATTGGATCATCAGCTAAGTTGGAGTGGAAATAACAGAATCCAAGGTGTGTGGGAGTGTATATATAACTGCAAAAGCAGTTACCTGATAATTGTAGGACCAGTGTTAATGAAGCTAATTAAGAGGGCAGGATGTGTCCCATTCATAGCTTTTGACGTGAAAATGTGAATATCAAAAGCAGGGGCAATTGGCTTTGTAGTGCATTAACCGGTTAATAGCTTTATTCAAGTACAGGTTAACAGTGCCAAATTTGTAAATGAATTCCAGTTCAGCAGTCTCTATCTCTCTGTAATTGAGTGGTAAAATTCCTTTGTAGAAAAATGGCTACTTTCAAATCCATGATTGAGTGTCCAGGCAGGTTAAAATGTTCCTCTTCAGCTTTGTGTGTGCTACCATTCCTGGTGTCCACACATTTCCATGAAGATCAGCTGACTTTCTGCTTCAGTCTCTGGTTGTTGTGCACTGAAAATGTTGTATTACTAACATCTTTTTATCTGTTTGTCCAGTTATCCAGCTCCCTCTGAATATAGCAGCTGACTCTTATGTAAAGACTACAACAGCTGTTGAGGATGAACTTCTCATAAAAGTCAATATTATTGCTGAGATTTTGGAAACTAGTGAAAAGCTCACTGATGTGATAACACTAATGTTCCAATATCCTCCTATCAAGGTGGAGGTAAGAAGTTAATGACCGATGAAGCCATGCAGAGATATCCCAGTGATGGGTGTTATAGAAATGCCGATAGCTAGACAGCTAAGTAGATAAGTGTGTTAGAATTGTGACTAGAAAGACAGATTGTCAGTGAGAACTCAACATCAGGATAGTTTCCAAAATAAGGGCAAAGAACCCTGTCTCCAGATACATTTAGGTGCCCCAAATTGCCCCAACTTAACACTGCAGCCAAGATTAAAAAAAGAAAAGAAACGTAGGGGGGGGGGGGGAGAAGATGAAATTAGAAATAATTCACATTCACAGAGGTATGTTTGATGTAGGGACAAGAAATACAAATGCTAATTACAGTCTGATACAATGTCAAGTCATAGAGCTGGGGAATAGTTATCCAAAATAGCTAACTGATGAAGGGTAACATGGTCCCAGAGCCCTAATATTTCATGTGAACTTCATAAAGGAAGGGACTTACCAGAATTTTTATGCTACTCAATTAACTCTTCATGGCAGGAAGCCCAAATCAGGATAGGCTGAATTTCAAGGCCCCAGAACTTAATTAGAAAGTAGTAATGAAAAAAAGAAAAAAAAACCCTGTTGGGATTATATAGGACCACATACATGAGATGGAAATTTGAAATGCAATGCAAACAAACAACGCCCCCTCCAGCACTTCGGTTCTTTAGTTCGTATAAAATATCAAATACAGGCTGAAATCACAGAGGCGTCACCTCAGATACTAGGGATGTGATAGGCTCACTTAGCACAAGACAGGTGAGACCATACCGAGAATACTATAATTATTTCTAGGTAGAGAAGAACCTGGGGTTCAAAATTTGGACCTGGGACTAAAGCCTAGACAAACAGTCCAGCCCCAGCCAGTTTAGACTCTGAGTTCTGATTTGGCCATTGTCAAGGCGGAGAGTAACCAGAAAATTAAAATCTAGCTTCAGGGTATGTCCACAGTTGAAATGCTACATTGGCTCAGCTGAACCACTTCACGACTTCTGTGTAGACTTAACTTAGTCACCTCCCCGAAAGGCAGCAGTCTCTTCCATTGGCCTAGCACTGTCTATACCAGGGGTTAACATACAATAGCAATGTCTCTTAGGTGTATGGATTTTTCACACCCCTGAGAGAGAGAGCTATACTCATTCCTAGTGTAGACCAGACCTACGATTCTGAAGTCTAGGGGTGTTCAAAGTGGGAGGTTTGGTTTGGGCCCATCTCTATCTCTGGGTTCTTGAGTCACAAAAAGATGCTAACAAAATTGAAGAGAATTCAGAGTCCAGATGAGTAGAAATAACTGGAGAGAATGACAATAGAAGACAAATTAAAAGAGCAGAATATTTAATTTGAGTAACAGGTAGGACGGTCATGAGAATCAGCTACCTGAGTTGGAGGAGACTGTGCAGCAATAACAAGGGGGCATGGAATGAAACTGAGCAAATGACATTTTGGGTTGAACATTAAAGACTATGTCCTGTCAATGAAATCTGTTAGATGGTAGACACCCAAGAAAAATGCTGGAAACTACATTGTTTGAGTCATTTCAAACTGAAACATACAAGACCCTGGAGAATATATGTGGGAAAACAACTTTGTCTTGGCAAAGAAATGGACCAGATAACTGAACATTTCTGGTCTTTGTTAACTCTCTGATCTCAGCTGTTTGTCTTTTTTGACTGATGTGATTTTCTCGTGGTCAGTTCTTTTAATGCAATCTGTCACAGACTTCTTCTAGTCTTCTTTTGTTAGTAAGAGGATGCACCAAATCGGTGCCTTTAACCCTTCTTTATTTTGCAGATGCCAGAAACTGCAAAAATTAATGAAGATTTTACATGCTCCTTTCTCTTTAAAAATACCTTGACTGTTCCCTTGGAAAAGTGCAAATTGTATGTAGAAGGACTGGGCATTTTTAAGATGGAAACAATTGATCAAGGGTGAGATTACACTTAACATAATAATGGTACTTTGCATTAGATTAAGGCATAGCTTCTGATGACTTTAGAAGTGGTACACTTTTAAAGCAGCATTTAGGAACATCCAATAATAAGCGCTATTGCTTTTATAAAGTCCATTGGCCACTGCCACATTAGGTGCCTAAACCCCTTTTTGGATCTAGTCCTGAACCACCAATTAGCTCATTGATTCATTCGCCAATAGATTTTTTGTTAGCTGGACTGAGGGGTTAGGCAGCAAGAAATATCAGCTCTATGCAAACTACTAAAGTTATTATTAAATTGCCAAAGAAACTGTTTGAAACCAGTGAATACATACAGCATTGTGTTTGTAACTCTTTTCTTTCCCCCTTTCTCTGTAGGGACATAATGCCTGGTAGGATCACTAAATCCCAAATAATATGTGCGCCAAATAAAACCGGAGAGAAAAAAATTGTAGCCAAACTGACCTCTAACCAAGTCAAGGCCATATCTGTGGAAAAGATGATTACCATTACCGCCTAGGAGAATTACTGAATATCATAACAGGGTGTCAGTCTTACTGGCTGTGTACTGGAGATGGATGTGACTGGCACTTCCTGCCTCCTTGATTAGTGGATTATAGGCTATCACAGAAGAGAGAATCAAACATTAAGATAAGGGAATTTACATGGTTTAAGGGCAGAGTGGCTTTGATTCTTCTTAATGGGGATTTAATAAATATTGTTAAACTCTACTCTCACATGTATTAATTTGTCAGCTTATGATGACTAAGGGCTTGTTTTGAGAAAGTGGAAATTGTTAGACGGAGGCTTGCACTGAAATTAGCTTTTCCTTTGTAACTACCAGAAGTTCTGTGTAATACCACCATTAGCATCTACACACAGTTTTGTCTTTTTAAACTCCTGCACTGGGCAAAGTAAGGGTTAGTCAATTACTGTCATGCCCATTTTGGTGTGCCATGTATGCCCCCAATGTATAGGCTAGATTGTGCTGGCTCATATGTTACCAGATTCGCAATATCATGCATTGCTGTGCTTGCTATATTGTACTCATTGTAGCATCATGCAAGGTTTCTCCTCACATACATGGCTTTGCCTAAAGAAACAACTTAAAACAGGATCCCAAACACAGGTCTTCTGAACAGGCCCTCTTGTTATGTTTAGTAAATTCTTTTTAATCTGCACTTTCTTCTTTCATGACAAAAACCTTGCTACCTTGGGGTGCTGTAACTGTAAATCTGTCCTATTCCTATATGTACCTAGAGTGCTGTAGCCAATGAGTGTTTATAAAAAGATTTGGTTCAAGCATTCTCCCCTGGTATGTGATTAGGCTCTGATTTAAGTTCCAAACTCAGAGTGAGGAAAATCCAGCAGTCTGCCTCTGCAATATTCCTTGCAGGGCTGGAACCTGACACCTGGATTAATTGCACATCTTGTAGAAGGATATGGATGATCATTGTCTATAAAAATGTTTCTGTAAGGGGCTGGTAGAAAAATACCAGTTATTCTTCATGAGGAATTTTTGGGAAAATAAATTTGTTAAAAAGGTCCCATGAACCCGGGGGGGGGGGGGGGGGGGGAATTAATAAAAAATGAAACACTTCCATATCTATTTTTTTCCATTAATAGAGTTGCAAGTGTTGTCAAACACGAATATTTTCAGGGTAAAAGCCACTTTTCATCAAGTACTTTGACAAAAAATTTCAACCAGTTCTGGGTATGTCTACACTACAGCGCTAATTCGAACTAATGCATCCAGACTAAAAAACTAGTTCGAATTAGCGTTTTGCTAATTCGAACTAGCTTGTCCACACAGAGTGGACCCTGAACCGGGGTTAAGGATGGTCGGAAGCAGTGCCGGCAGGGCATTAGATTAGGACTTAAGAGCGTGAAGCTGCTGTCTCAGGCTAGCCGAGGGCTGTGCTTAAAGGGACCCGACCCCCATCGCGGACACACAGTTCTCAGGGTTGCCCTACTTGAAAAGCAGTCCTGGCTTGGATTGCCCAGAGTACCCACACGGGGCACATCACAACACTCGGCCATCAGACCGGCTGCACTTGCCGCAGGCTGCCATCTGGGGAAAGGGGGCAATTGGGGGGCTGCAGGAGAGGTTCCACCCCCAGAAGCCCGCAGAGCCACCCCAGTCCTCCCCATCAGGAGCTCGTACTCCATTCCTCCCTCACCTCCTTCCACTTACCCCTCCTTAGCCCCCCTTCCTGATGTACAAAATAAAGGACAATTGTGTTCAAAAATAGAATCTCTCTTTATTGAACAAAACTGGAGGAGACTGGGAAAAGGAGGTGGGAGAGGGGAAGAGAGAGGCTGGGAGAGGGGAAGGCAACTACAATGATGAGGGGTTTGGAACAGGTCCCATATGAAGAGGGGCTAAAGAGACTGGGACTTTTCAGCTTAGAAAAGAGGAGATGGAGGCGGGGATAGGATAGAGGTTTATAAAAGCATGAGTGGGGTGGAGAGGGTGCATACAGAAAAGTTCTTCATTAGTTCCCATAACAGAAGGACTAGAGGACACCAAAGGAAATGAATGGGTAGCAGGCTTCAAACTAGTAAGAGAAAGTTGTTCTTCACAAAGCAGAGAGTCAACCTGTGGAACTCCTTGCTGCAGGAGGCTGTGAAGGCTAGAACAGAGTTTAAAGAGAAGTGAGATAAAGTGATGGAGGGTGGGTCCATGGAATGGTATTATCCAGGGGGTAGGAGTGGTGTCCCTGCCCAAAGTTTGTGGGAGGCTGGAGAGGGATGGCACGAGACAAATGGCTTGGTCACTGTCTTCGGTCCATCCCCTCCAGGGTCCCTAGGGTTGGCTGCTGTCGGCAGACAAGCTACTGGGCTAGATGGACCTTTGGTCTGACCCAGTACAGCCATTGTAAGCTCAGGGCCGGGGGTCTCAGTGGACCATGTTGATTTTCATGCACACCTGCTCCTGGGTGGCCAGGCTGGCAGCTCTCCTGCCCTAGCTGGCCACTTTCCTGTGCCTAGTGCGGAGGTCGGGGACGAAGTCTATGATGTCCGCACTAGACCAGGCGGGTGCCTGTCTCTTGCGGTCCCGGGCAAGCTCCTGGGAGCCGCCAGCCTGGCCCCGGGAAGAGGGGAAGGGCTGGGGGGCATCAGGTGGGTGGCTTGAGCCATGCCAGGTGCAGGGTCTGCTAGCTGGGTGCTGGCAGGCTTGCACCTGGCATGGGCACCGTAGCCAGCCCGTGCCCCTTTAAGGGGTCTGGGAGGGGGGCAATAGAGTTGCCCTGGTGTTGGCCAGAGTGGCCACCAGGGTAAGCTGGGGAGGGCTAGCCTCCCACTAGTTCAAATTAAGGGGCTACACACCCCTTAATTCAAACTAGTAAGTTCAAACTAGGCTTAGTCCTTGTACAATGAGGTTTACCTAGTTTGAACTAAGCGCTGCGCTAGTTCGAATTAAGTTCAAACTAGCGGAGCGCTAGTGTAGCGCCTATCAAAGTTAATTCGAACTAACGTCTGTTAGTTCAAATTAACTTTGTAGTGTAGACATACCCTCTGTTGCTATACTTGAAGGAAGATGCAGCTGCCATATTATAAAATACAGTTGTAAACTAGTTTAGTATTTAAAAAAATACCCAAAGCCCCACACTCTCTCCCCATTAAATCGAGTTTGTAAACAGGGCTTTAACATGCTTGGTGTTATGGCACAAGCTGGGTGAATCCTGAAACTCTCGTACAGCAGCCAATACCAGTTTGCAGTGCTGAGGTTTGTAGCCTACCTTTGAATGTACTTCCAAAAGAGTTTGCCATTGTGCTTCCATGATTTCCAGTAATCTGATAGAGTGACCAATATGTCAGAGGAAAATTCATCTGAGTTGTATGGTAGCTGAAAAGTAGGTTCTTTTGATCAAACACATGCTTAGAAAAGCTACTGAAAACAATGATGGCTCTGCCATATTCTGTATTGGTGTATACAGTAGAGGAAATGGTATAAACCCAGATTGAAGTATCCTTCTAGAACCCTATTCCATCCCTTCACTAGAACTCAGGTGAAAGGCCTTCCAGTATATTTGAAACATTCTGATAACCTGTGGGGTTCATTAATGTGACAATTTATACACTTTTGTGATTATGTAGGGTGGTTGCAGCTATCCCTCTGAGAGGGAGGCCATGACCCCTCGTTAGATCTCTGGACGGATGCAATTTGGGGATGTTATGCTTAAAAGAAGTACAGGGGATTTTTTTCAGGGGGATAAGGCAACACACTGCATTTAGTGATAAAGTAGCATAGGCATTTATACACACACACCCCTACCCAGCTGTGGAATAGTTACCAGTCCAACCTATTGACCAGATAGGTCAGATGCGAGGGAGGGAGCCAGGTTCTTGTCAGTCTGGACTGATGTTCCTCTTGGTCTTGGTCTTAGCAGGACAGAACCCAAAGAACCATACAAGACACCCTATCTTTTATAGGATTTTCCTTCCATACAAGTCTGCATTTTGCCTTGTCAGGCCTTAATCAGTCATTCAGCATCACAATCAATCTTCCTGACATGCTTATTGGGAAGTTGTTCTCACAGTTATCTGATATCAGTATGCTGACAATCCCTCCTGTGTGTTGTCTTTCCAGCAAAAGTTGATTGGCTCCCTATCAAGGGGTGCTTGCCATTAGCTTCATGATTCGTCAGTCTGCCCTGGTAGTCTGCATCTTCACTGTGCTTTCACTTAGTTTATTATTATTTGGTGCTTCTGAGTCTCCGGCTCCTCCTCTGACCATTTGAGCATGCATTGGCCTTCACACCTCTCTCCTAAAAACATTCTTATTCACACACAAAACACATTTACAGAATTGCAGCATGGAACAAAGAGGTACTTCTAGTCACTTTAACAAAGTTACAAAGTCTTTCAACATTAAACTTTCTATCTACTACAAGGCCTTATCTAACATCACCATGCATTACACTAGTCAATCCCTTCACTTTAACAGAAACAAAAAACAGGACTATGTAGCACTTTAAAGACTAACAAGATGGTTTATTAGGTGATGAGCTTTCTTGGGCCAGACCCACTTCCTCAGATCAAACCTGTTTTTTGTTTCAGCTAGACTAGACTAACACAGCTACATCTCTATTACTATTCACTTTAACATGCTAACATCAGACAGGGCTGGAGCTAAGTTAAGAAAGCTGCCTGGCCTGTCTGCGGCCTATCTCTTGTATTTAAGTTTAATTCAAACCTTTTGCTATAACATACATTTATTACAACTGACCTATTTACAAAATTCCAATTCCAGTGCTACAGGGGAATTAGCAACAGGGCCTCCAGCATTTGGCTGGAGTAGTCAGTCTCAGACCCTCAGGCAGTGCAGAGCACCAAACAGTCAGGAGGCGCTGGCGGAGCAGTGAATTCTATAAGCCCAAGCACTCAGGCAGTAAAGTCAGTCAGACCCCAAGACAGACCATGGCACTCAACACTTGGTGGCTCTGGCTCAGACAGCCTGACAACAAATACAGGCCTCTTGTCCCAGAGTGGAAAGCCTTCCCACCTGACTCCAGCAGGTCCCAGCCCAGGGTCCCCACAGTGAAGGAGTGGTCCACCCCTGGTCAGCAGGGAATCCGGCCACTACACATAGGCCAGCTGTCAGTCAACACCACAGCCAAACTATATTAATCTCCCTTTGGCTACTTCCTACACTCCCATTGAGCCAGGGGGAAAGGGGAGCCTGGGTCCCAGGTTGTGTGTCTCACCAGGGTAAAAAGCTAAAGGCAGCCCTGACAGCTCCTCAGCATCTCTGGCAACTGGCAGCCCCTCTAGGTCTTGGGCACTGTAGCAGTTGATGTTAGAATCAAGGTACAGCAGCAGTTTGGAGATGTCCTTTTCCTCCAGCAGGCCCCTTCTGAGCTGGAGGGCCTGACTTATCTCTCTGCTTCCGGTCCTGCCCTTCTGCTTTCAGCAAGGCAGTCTCATCATCTGTCCCCATGCCCCTCACAAAAGGTTATTTAAAGAAAGGCAGTAATTGCAGTGTCTGGTCTGGACACCTTGTGAGACACTGACCAGAAAGTTCCGTGGGCCCATTTTCTTATTTTCATCAAGTGATTCTAGCATTACTGGTTTTTAAGGCAACATGAATCAATTCTGTAAATCCTTTTGTGCTCTCAGTTGAAATATTTCTTCATGAAGACTTAATTTTCCTGCTTTGCCACTTGTGTGCTTTGACATTTTGTGAGTTTTAAGTAGGTAAACCCAGTCAGCTTTCATATAAAAGAATAGATGCAGAAAGGAACCACATAGCAAAATGCTTCCAGGGGGCTGTGAAATAACAACTGAAGACAGACTCCTCCGTGGTAGGCTATGAGAATAAACCCACTCCAAAATTATGCTTATGTCACTGTGACAGGGAAAGTGCATGACAAGCTAAATACCTTAAAGCCAATCATTTAGCTGCACAACCACCTAGTTGACTATATAAATAAACCCTCTTCAGAAAAATTGGTAGTGATGAGTAGAAGAAACAAGTATTTGCTATTGCCAGGACAGCGGCAGGAAGGGACTTTAGTGAATTTGGATCATAAAAATACCTTCAGTCACACTTTTTTGGCTATTTAGGAGGAAGAGAAATCCTGCTGAATCCACTATTTTGTGTAGATTCCAACTTCCTTCTAGGAATTCCATTATAATATAGGGTCAAAGTACTAGATCCACAGAGAGGAATTAGGTTCAACTTTATAGGCCCTAATATTAGGTGTCCTGCCAGCCCGTGGAATCCTCAATCCTGGTTTAGGCAGCCAGACTCCCTATTCAATGTAGGAGTCATTCACCTGGGAAGAAAGAGTTAATCACTTTGTGCAGTAACTGTGATTCTTTGAGATGTGTCCCCTTGGGTGCTCCACTCTGGGTGCTGGTGCATCCTGGAGCAGTAGAGGTAGCACTTCCTGTTGTTTTTCGTGGCAAAGAGGTCTATGTCTGGTTGGCCCCACTGATAGAATAGTGGAGCGAGAGCATGCCTGTATCTCCCATTCATGCTGATCGTGAAATGTGCAGCTTAGGGCATCTGCTGTGATGTTGAGTACGCCAGGAAGGTAAGAAGCTATTGGGGTGACCTAATATGCCAGGCACCAGTTCCATAATTTGATGGCTTCCGTGCAAAGGGATGGGGACTGTGCACCCCCCTGCCGGTTGATGTAGTACATGCAGGTGGTGGTGTCTGTCATGATGGTAATGGACTTGTGAGCTATGTATGGTTTGAAGTGTTAGCATGCATATCTGACTGCATGTAATTCGAAGAGGTTGAAATGAAAGGTTTGTTCCATGAAGGACCATTTGTCTTGGGCTGTGATGTTCCCTAAATGGGCTCCCCCACCCATAAGTGAGGCGTCTGTCATAATTGTGAGCGTAGGGGGAGGATGCTGGAATGGTACGCCATCTAGCATATTTTGCGGGTTTGTCCACCATTGTAGGGAATTGGGGATGCGTGGTGGAATAGACAGTATTTTGGAGAGTTAGTCCCTGGAAGGCTTGTAGTTTATGGCCAACCATAACTGCAGGTCCTTCATGTGAAGTCTGGCCAACTTGACGACATATGTCGTAGAGGCCATATGTCCAAGGATTTTGAGACATTTGCATACCATCATGGTGGGAGTTGACTGCGCACTCATGATAAGGTCGCAAATGGTGTTGAATCTGTGTTCAAGTAGAGTAGCTTTTGCTGCTACCGTGTCAATAAGGGCCCCTATAAACTCCAATTTTTTAGTTGAAAGTAGCGTAGATTTTGTGTGGTTTATATGAAAGCTCAGGTTGACCAGAAGGTGCATAGTGGTGACATTCATGGCTTTGGTTTCCTGAAGGGATGACTCTTATGAGGCAGTTGTCCAAATATGGGAATATCATGACCCCTTGACGCCGAAGTGAAGCCATTACGACTGCCAGCATTTTGGAAAACATTATGGGGGCTGCTGAGAGGCCTAAGGGGAGCACTCGGTACTGGTAATGTTGGGTGCCCACCATAAACCGTAAAAAAACGTCTGTGAGCAGGATGGACCGTAATATGGAAGTAGGCATTCTGGAGGTCGATAGCCAAAAGCCAGTCCCCTTGATCCAATGTGGGGATGATTGTTGCTAAGGTCAACATTCTGAAACAGTAGTAGGCAATGTACTTGTTGAGTCTCCTCAAATCCAATATGGGTCGCCATCCTCCACTTTTTTTCTGGGTTAGGAAGTAAGTTGAATAGAAGCCTCAACCTTGGAATTCTGGTGGCACTTGTTCTATGGCACCCAGTTGTAAAGGGGCGAAACCACTTGTTGGAGAAGGGTTTAGTGAGATGGGTCCCTGAAGAGGGACGGGGTGGGAGGGTGGGTAGGAGGCAAGGAAGTGAAAGCATAACTGTATTGGATCAGTTCCAGGACCCATTTGTCTGATGTGATTTGGGTCCATTGACAGAAAAAAGGCCGGAGAGGGTGGTTGAATTGAGAAAGACTGGGCACAAGTGGTAGTGGAGTAACTCTTGACATATTTTTCAAATCTGTTTGGTTGCAGGTGGGTGGGTTGCAGAGGAGTGTTGGTGTTGGGATCGGGGTCTGTGACGTTGGGGGTCTTTGCTTTTGACAGAAGTCATATCTGGTCTGTTGTCTGAAGGGCTCCCTGGGCCTCTGGTAAGTCGAATACCTAGTTCTTTTAAAGGAGTGTACATTCCCAGGGTCCTGAGGGTGGTACGGGAGCCCTTCATAGAATGTAACACTTCATCCATCTTGGCTGCAAAGAGGTTGGTTTTGTCGAAGGTTAAGTCTTCAATTTTGCTGCAAGTCTCGGGACTCCTGATGACTGAAGCCGTGAGATCCTTTGGAGTACAATTGCGGATGCTGTAATACGGGCTGCGGTGTCCACTACATCCATTGAGGACTGTAGGGCAGTATGGGAGATGGTGTGACTCTTCTGCATGATATTGAGTAAAGTTGCTCTCGTGTTCTGGAAGATGTTGAGCCAGATCTTGCAATTTAGAGTAGTTGTCATGGTCATAGTCTGCTAGCATTGCCGTATAATTAGCTGCTCTAAGGAGCAAGGTGGCAGAAGAATAGACCTTGCAGCTCAGGATGTTGACTTTTTTGAGGTCTCTGTCCTGTGGAGTGGTCCTGAGATTAGGCTGTCTACCCTTATGCTAAATGTAGTCCACGACCAAAGAGTTTGGAGGGGAATGGGTGAAAAGAAAGTCCATGTCTTTAGGGGTGATAAAATATTTGCGGTCAGGCCTTTTGTTTGTTGGAATAATGGACGCAGGAGTCTGCCAGATATTGTCAGCAGGGTCCATAATAGCCTTGTCCATTGAGAGTGCCATTCTGGAAGTAGTGGGAAGTTGCAGTGTGCATAAAAGTTGATATTGCTTCACTTGTACCTCTTGAAGGTCTCACTCCTGCACCACGGCTACTCGTTTGAAAAGGTCTTGGAATTTTCTTGCGTCGTCGCTGGATGGTGGAGCTTCGGTTATGACTGCCTCATCGGGAGATGATGAGGAATTGTGTAGGGGGGATCTCTTCTCCCCTTCTGAGAGAGAGTCCTGTATTTCGGAGTGAGCTGGAGAATTTGGTTCAGTCACCAAAGTAGCGATAGGAAGGGAGACAGGTGGTGGTCTAGAGGTGGTAGAAGGGGCACGATGGTGGATCTTCTTGGGACGTGGCTTCCATGGCTGCCACTAAGTGGTGTATGGTGGTGGTGGGTAGGCATACTGCTGAGTGTACCATGGTAGTGGAGGAGGAGGGTATGCATATTGTACTGATCCAGGTTGCCAAGAGGGAGGTCTGTGGGCTGGACTGGAGTGTTGGGAAGAAAACCTACTCCTTAATTCCGTGCCCAACTTGCTGGGAGACCGGGAAACATGGATGACCTGCGGGACCACACTGACTGTATGGAAAAGCCCAGTGTAATCAGTGCCGTTGGCGTGTGACTTCTTATTGTGGATCGGTAACGCTCTTGTCCTTCCATCGGTACCGAGCCGTGAGGCTTGGTTGGTGCCAGCAGCACCACCAGTACTGAGCGATCCGGGGGAGGCATGTCGGTGCAGGGGTTTTTTGGCACGGTGCTTCGGTGCCGAGTGGTCCTTATGTTGGTCCACCAGTGCGGCTGGTGTTGTAGGAGTATCCGGTGCCATAGTTGTGGGCAATGCTGAAGGTCTGTTTCAGCTCCAGGTGAGCTCTCTTGAGCAGTGCTGTGCCAGACCTATCCTCAGTGCTGACCCAGTCGGTGCCGAGGGTAGCTAACAGGCTGGGGAAAGGCCCAATTTCTATGCCATGAGGCCAGAGGGGGTAGAGGGATGATGAGCCTTATTCATACCCTTACTTTGGGAGGCCGATTTTGGAGCCGTGAAAGGGTCTTCTTGCAGTGGTCGAAGGGACTTCTCGTAGAGGAATGTCTTCAGTCTATTGTGCGATCACAGCACACTCTTGCCGTGAGTTTCAAGCAGTGGGGACACTTTATGCACTTTGAATGCCCGTCAGAAACGGGCATAGCATCACGGTACATCTCGCACCTCTTAAAGCCTAGAGAACCAGGAAGAGCGGCAAGCCGCAACGAAAACAAATTTTTTTTTTAAACCGTGACTGGGATGGAGAATGGGGTTGAAGAACTTGGATGATGAGGTAACTATAGGGATTAACTGGGTATTTATATAATTATTTTGACAGAAGTCGAAGAGAAAAGAGAGGATCTGTCTATTGCTGAGGATGGTAGAGAAGGAACTAAGGAGCTGTGCTCTGCGTGCACCTAACGGATTCCAACAGCACAAGGGAGTGCTGCAGGGCGTGCGCAGTGCAAACTGCTAGAACAGTTTCCAATCGCTAGTATGAGGATGTACCAGCACCCTGAGTGGAGCACCCACAGGGACCACTCGAAGGAGAATGGGATATTCAAAAGGTAGCACTGAGCAGGGAGCTGCCTCAACTAGCAAATGGGAATTGCCAAGGACATGGGATAGGACTGGCACTGCAAGGTATTTAGGGCCAGATTAAAAATACCTTATATAATGTAGGTGCCTAGTGGAATTCTCAAAGGGTCTAGAGTAGTGGTCCCCAAACTTTTTACCTCTCCCCCCCTTTACTGTCCATGCCCCCCTAGGAGCAGGGCCACGGCCAGGCCAGGACCAAGGGGCCAAGCTGGCAGCTGGGTCTGGCAGTAGAACTGTAGTTGAAGGCCACAGATGGATGAATTTCTGCCACCAGGCACAGAGATGAGAAGCAGAGCTGTGGCTGCAGCAGGGCTACAGTAGAGCTGGTAGCTATGCAGGGCTAGATGATTCTCCCTGCTTCTATGGGGGCTGGCCCCAGCCCCACCATGCTCCTCAAATGTCTTCTGCTTCTCCCCAAGAGGGAATGCACCCAAAAGTCTGGAGACCATAGATCAGGGTGAAATCAAGCTTAGGTTTCTTTGAAAATCCCACTAATATCTTTAAAAGTCTGGGCCTTAGGCATTTATTTCCACTAGAGAATCATAGCCATGAATCCTCTCCCAGAGTTACGTCCCCAAATCAAATCAGTCATTTCTCACAAAAATAAGCACATACAAACACATCATCACGCTAGCCACACTCACCTTATATAAATATTAATTGCATGAGAAAGCAAGAATACAATGGTCAGGGCACTGACCTGGCACATGGGATGGTAAGGTTCACATCCTTGCTCCAACTCAGGCAGAGGTAGAGAGAACTTGGGTTCCCACATTCTGGCAAAGTGTTCTAAGCATTGGGGTATAAAAATGTATTGTGTGAGGTCTGATCCAGTAGACATGCTCTATGGTTGGGCTGTGGCAGTGAGATAGAGGGGTCATGCCTAGTTTATGAAACCTGCTGGGGTTAGGAAAGGGACTGGGGCCTACAAACAACAGGCTCCCATTAAAAATTTAGTCACCATGGGGATTTCAATGGTGGAAAGTTAGGACCTTGGACACCTTCAGGATTGGATGTTTGAGGTTCTCTGCTTTATACTTATGCACCTAAATCCTTTTGTGGATCTATCCCTGCGTGTGCATGAGTTCAAGAGAGCATACTGTATAGGAAAAACAAAACAATTTATATACAAAAATCTTTATTTAAAAAGTTACACAATTCCAGAAGAACCCTTCTACTATATTATGGACACGTCATAGGAAAAAGGTGTACAGATTGTATTACCAGAGCTGCCATACTTGTTTGCTGTTCCCTAACAGTATTACAAATTCTGCAATTGCTCAGACAGGCTTATCAAGCAGGCCTGACCTATCTTTCTTGCTATGAAGTGGGCTGGAACATTATTGCAGAAAAGAAAGCCCTCATTTCCCACAAAGAACAAAAGGAGTAAGAGTTGGGGACATCTCTAACTTCATCTCTGGAAAGAATTTCTTGATTTAGTCTAAATGGGACAAGTGAACTACCTCAGTTTTTTGGAGGCCTAACATTAAAGATTGGATTGTTCTCTTGTCTGCTAGTCTCAAAAAAACGTTGAATAGAAACTAGTCTGGAGTATTGTTATTTCTCATTGAGAATATTAGTATGTGACTTTAAAATATTTAGTTTAAAACTAAACAGAAGAAAAATCAGCCTTTTAGCCTTACTACAGTAAAATCTCACAACTTCATATCCTATAATTCACACAAAAATGGTCTCTTCTCAGCAAATATGTAACAGTGAAGTGCTGTAGCAAGGAATTGCATTAAGACTTCACTGCTTAACATTACAATAATTTACTGACACTATCAAATAGTTAAAATTCAGCTAACACATTTGTCCAATTAATATCGTGATGCATTATCAATACATTGGCATGTTTTTTGGATTAGAATATTCCAGTCATTTGCATCACATTTTCAAGTCTTTAGGGCAATTAATGAGGCTCTACTGCATTCTTACAAGATGTTGCATACCGTTTAAAACTGTTGGCACAGGATGGAATTTGATCAATAATACAGTGCTTAAACAAGTTAACTATTGAGGTTAATCTCAATATGAATGGATTCTTTTTCAGAAGACCCGGTTTCAAACTTATTCAGTGAAAAAAAAAAGTTTGTTTTAAGAGCACTTGAGTTCCAGAAAGATTGGAGCAAGGGAAAGGAAGCAAATATGCCACAAGATTCCAAACATTTGTAGTACTATTTTCAAATCAGTTCATTATTAAATTGACATTCTTGCTTTATTAAAAAGCTTAATAAAAACATATTTTTGAGCAATAAACAAATCTGAATCAGTTCACAGCTTGACAAGCAAATTTTATCATTTCAGTATCAACATTTAGACACACAGAAAGAGGCAGAAGTTGTTTAGATATAAACTGAGTTTGTACTTTTCTGCAAATTGAGGTAACATGAAAATTCAAACAAAATGTGGACCTGAATTAAAGTACAAAAGGAAATAAGAAAGAGAATGTTCCAATGAAAACTAGTCACTTTTCTTACAGAAGCACAAAATTGCAAGGAAAGTCCTGCAGCATCTATAAAATATGAATAAAGCTGTAGAACAACTTCAGTAAGTGAGAAATCTGCTAGATGAGCTCAAGCAGACTGTTCCACTAAAAAGCACCAGCTGGCACATTACACAAACTGAAATAACTAATTATCCTTGAGTATTTGATGAAAGGCTGTAGATAACTGATGGATAAGCTTTACTTTTAGAATGTATTCTCTTTACTTTTTTAAAGTCTATCAACATTTTTACAATGATCAGTTTTGCAATTTTATTTGTTGTAGCTGATCAAGACTGATACGGTTCAGATTTTTTATTCTCTTTCAAATAAGCATTTTCAATGCGCAGTTTTTCCATTTCCTGTAAAGAGAAAGAGAGATAAATATGGTACTCAGAATTAGGAGAAAATCAGTATCAAGAGTTTATGCGTATTCTGATGTAAAAAGAAGTCACCTAAATGCGATTAACATTAATTTTTGCAAGCTATACTACTTGTTTAATGTCTTATAACTGAAGGAATAATTAAGAAAACTAAACAATTCTCACATTGTTGATTAAACTGATTAGCTATGAATCAAACATTGCAGCATGGAATTGCAGAATGCCAGGTGTACATAAATAGAGGGATGAGAATTCTAGTCTCTTGAACAACTGCAGCTTTATGTTCTACCTCAGGTCATTTATTTAATCTGTATTTTTATCTCTAGGACACATACCTCAGTAAGCTTGGCATAATCTTTCTTCAGTTTCACAAGATACTGAATCTTCTGGTTGAGGTTTTTGTGACCTACTAACATTCCATTCTCCATTGCAAGATTCTCTATTTGCTTCCTTAGCAAGTCCATCTCCTGTAATTAAATAAATGAAATACAACCGTATGTCTTTTTTTTGAAGTGTTCATATTTTAAGAAAGCTGTTTTTTTCATAACTCTGAAGGAAAGGTTAGTTGTTCTTTCAAAAGTTTACAACTGGATATGACTTAGTACAGCTTTGAAATTTTATTTTGAAGAAAAATGCTACTTTTTTTAGCAGTTTACATTTAACAAAGTAATGTATTTTATTTGCACCTGTCTGATAGTGTACTTTTGATTCCAAACAAGTTGTGCGGTTGACTGGAGAGTTTGTAACTGAGGTTCTACTATGTTTAAGGTCACAGCTATACTTGCAGGAAGGTCTATGATGTGGCGGTCCATCATCTAGCATTTGATTTAATGGGTCTAGTAAAGACCCGCTAAATCAAATGTTGAGGGTGTTGGTGCCAGTACTCCTCACTGTTGCAAGGAGTAAGGGAAGTTGACAGGAACATTTATCCCATCGACCCCCACTTTAGGAACAGTACTGAAGTTCGGCTTAAGGTACGTGAAACCCAGCTATGTTATTTATGTAGCTGTAATTGCGTGTCTTAAGATGACTCTCCCCCATAGCACAGACCTGGCTTAAGTCTGTTGGAGCACCTCTCATACTTATGGGTCCATCTACCAGCTGATACATGTTACTCACACTCACTGGCTACTCGACTAGATTTCTCAGTTGTCTGAGCCCCTTTTCAGACCACATCTTTGCACAGAGCTCCTCTTGGCATTACACTATGAAATATAGTTGAAATAAAAATAATGTATAAATAAAAAGCTACATTTTGGAAGGCAGTTCTTGATTCCTTGAGGGTTAATTCACAATATTGACTATTTATCATCGTATTGTCTCCCTGTGAATGAGGTTATAGTGGATACAATTAGTTAAGGAAAGTCACGCATTGTTTATAACCTTTTGAAGTTTGTCTCTCTCTTCATAGGTTTCTTCCAGTTTTGATCTCATATCTTCTTTTTCCTGGAATGCTTTTGACTCCAAAGCTCTTGTTCGTTCTATTTCCCTGGTCATTTCAAGACAGGCACTATCTGAACTCTTCAGGGCATTTTTGGTCTCTTCTAATCTGCAGATAGAATACATTTCAAGTTAATCACATTAAATCATTCACATCACTCCTCTAGAGCCTGTCACTTTTTTAAATGAAAAGGTCCTTTTGGTATGTGCTCCCTGGTATCTGCTAATAGATCTATGTACCAGCGTTAAATAGTAAGTGGACTATTTAACACTGGACCATCCAGAAGGGGAGCGGGGCTGGCTGGGGGAGGGGAAAGGGCAGAGGGACTAGCCCGGGGGGTGGGCACCCAGCGGGAAGCAGGGGAAATCAGGGAAAGCAGGGGAAATCGGGAGGAGGAGAACTGGCCGGGAGGAGCAGGGCTGGTTGGGAGGGAGCAGGGCTGGCCTGGGGGGAGGGGGGGAAATCGGCCAGAGGGGAGCGGGACTGACCCAGGCACATGCAGATCGCAGGGCACTGCCTGTCCTGCACGTGGTCCAGGTGAAGCACGATCAACTCCAGCTACGGCTCCACAACATGCATGAACAGCGCTCAGGAGCACAGACAGGGCTTCTCCTTCTCCCCAAGCCATCACTCCTATGTAAGACGCAACCACAAGCTCCCAAGCACCAATCACGCCACTCCTCCCAGCCACTCCCTCTGCCCCCGCCAGGCTTCTGTCGAACACCCAGCCAGAAAACCAGAAAATATCAGACATGGCACACGTCTGGTATTTTCTGAATTTTTTTACTGGACAGAGAGCCCCAAAACTGGACTGTCCAGTTGAATACTAGACACCTGGCAACCCTATTTGTCCGTTATTTTCTTCACTTAAAACAGGGGTAGGCAATAATTTTTGCCTGGGGGCAACTTCAAAAATTTTGGAAGTAGCCCCGGGCCACCCCGGAAGGGGCGGGGCCTAAACAGGGAGGGGTGGGGCTACTCCAACCATGATTGGTCTGTGGGTGGGGGAAACCGCTTTGTCCCCCCTTCCTGCTAGGCATCCATGCCCTGGAAGAGGCTTGGCATGCTCCCCCACTCCTACGCCAACCAGAGCCTGGGGGCAGTGGAGCACGGAAAGCCTCCTCCTGCCCTGTGAGGAGCACATGGGTGGGCTCATCGCAGGGCAAAGGAAGCTTCACCCAGCTCCCTCGCCCGTAAGGGCAGGGGAGCGCGTGAAGCTTCCTACGCTCTCCCCCCGCCCCGCGAGCAGTGCATGGCGCTTCGAAGCGTCACATGCTCCTGGGCAGGGTGGGAGGAGGCTTTGTGCATTCCTCTGCCCCCAGGCCAATTAAGCGCCATGTACTGCTTGCAGGGTGGGCCAGAGCAGAGAAAGCTTCGGGTGTTCCCCCGCGCCCAGGATCTCTCCCACCCCCAAGAACAAGCAGGGCCTCCGTGGGTCGGATCCACCCTCTTGATGGGCCAGATCCAGCCCGCACAGGCCCTTTTGCCCACCACTGATTTAAAAAAATAACAGGTGTGGGGGAAAGGCCTCATGCCTTCTTGGATCTTTATGATGCAATACAGACAATTAGGAGGAGCACTGCCAGCAGATCCAGAGAAGTGATTATTCCCCTTTATTCAGCTCTGGCGAGGCCACATCTAGAATATTGCGTCCAGTTCTGGGCCCCCCCACTATAGAAAGGATGTGGACGTATTGGAGGGGCCAGCAAAGGGCAACCAAAATGATTAGAGCGCATGACCTACGAGGAGAGACTGAGGGATTTGGGTTTGTTTAGTCTGCAGAAGAGTGAGGGGAGATTTGATAGCAGCCTTCAACTTCCTGAAGGGAGGTTCCAAAGAGGACGGAGAAAGGCTGTTCACAATAATGACGGATGGCAGAACAAGGATCAATGGTCTCAAGTTACAGTGGGGGAGGTCTAGGTTGGATATTAGGAAAAACTATTTCACTGGGAGGGTGGTGAAGCACTGGAATGGGTTACCTAGGGAGGTGGTGGAATCTTCATCCCTAGAGGTGTTTAAGTCTCGTCTTGACAAAGCCCTGGCTGGGTTGATTTAGTTGGGATTGGCCCTGCCTTGGGCAGGGGGCTGGACTTGATGACCTCCTGAGGTCTCTTCCAGCTCTATGATTCTAAAGTTTTGTTGGAAAAAGCTGATTCCTCCCTTGCTTTTTACATTAATAATTTGGGTATTTTCTATTCCAGAAAACTCTGACTAGAGCACAAACAAAATATGACACTACAATAAATAAGATGAAAAGCTGAGCATTAGAGAGGAGACAAGACTTTTGTCCGACTGGTTTAAAATACTTCAATTCAGCATTTTTGTTCAGTTAAGGTGCAAGTGCTCAAAATACACACCCCAAGACACCCTCTGACCCAAGAAATCCTCTAGCAAAGCCAGGATTTCCAGATTTGACATTCTCTGTAATGCCAAGGTTTAAAAAAATCAATTATCAACCTCAGACTTTTACATTGTTATATATAACAAAAATCCTCAAACAATTTTAATTTTTTTTTGCCAGTCACATTTAATTCTTTTAGCCCACTGACACTCTTCTTGAATGTAAAAAAGAAAAAGCTGATGATAGCAGGCTGTATGGGACTTTGCTGGAAAAGTGGTACAAATATTGACTTTAATATTTAAACTCTAAAAACAGCACCAAACTACTGTGGTGGTGAGCACATTAGAAAATAAAACCAAGTTAAATAGACAAATTAGAAGTTATTTAATGTTCAACAGCAAATACTGACAAAAATGTGGGGTGAAGCATGGTTTAAAATCAGCTTATTTTGTTTAGAATGTTGCTTCTCTCCCAGCCCCACCATTTCAATTGTGACAACAGAAAAGTCCAGTTTCAAATTCCTGAAATTGTAAATAAATGTTTTACGCCATTTGCAAGATTTTAGATGAACAGCAGGGATTCTACATCGTGTGTGTAGATAGAAGTCTGATGGTAATCAGAATGTTGATGTGAAATCTCATTTGCCATAGAGACTAGGAACAAATGCTATACACATTACTTGAAAGCTTAATTTTCCATCTTTCTAAAGATGTATTCATTTCTAGCACTTAAGATATGAACATTAAATTAAGCAATCCTGTTGGTACCTCACACCAGCAGTGCTACTTTGGCACCTTTCAAAACTCTTGAGAACTTTTCTGTTGTTGTTTGACATCTGCCCAGTTAAAGCAGATTTGAAGAATATTTAGACATACAGGCAGTCCCTGACTTACGCGGATCCGACTTATGTCGGATCCGCACTTACGAATGGGGCTCTCTCGCCCCGGAGCTCGCAGGCAGCGGGACCACCCAGAGCACAGCGGTCCCACCACCTCGACCTCCGGGGGAAGAAAAGCTGCTCCGGGTGCCCCATGTCTGCTGGGAACCATCTCCAGCAGACCAGGGACACCCGAAGCAAAGCTGGGGAGGCGGAGGGGTCCCCGCCTCTGAGGCTTTGCTCTGGCAAAGCCTCAGAGGCGCGGGACTCCGCTGCCGCTGCGGCTTTGCTCCCGGTGTCCCTGGTCTGCTGGAGACGGTCCCCAGCAGACCAGAGGCACCGCGAACAAAGCCGCAGCGGCAGCGGGGTCCCGCGCCTCCCCGGCTTTGCCACAGCAAAGCCTCAGAGGCACAGGACCCCTCCGTCTCCCCGGCTTTGCTCCCAGTGTCCCTGGTATGCTGGGGGGGGGGAGGGGGGGCGCGCAGCTAGTGCGCCCCCCCCTCCCCCCAGCAGACCAGGCTTTTGTTGTGGACCCGGGGTAGAGCAGCTGGGGTGCTGGCAGGTTGGTCCTGCAGGGACATACCTGGCAGCCCAGCTGTTCTGTCCCAGGCTCGAGATTCAGCCGCTGTTGCAACTGATCAGTGGCTGATTCCAGGAAGCTGGGGGCAGAGCAATTCTGCCTCCAGCTTCCTGTAGTCAGCCCCTTGTCAGTTTCAGCAGCAGCAGCTGAATCTGGAGCCAGTTCCGACTTACATACAAATTCAACTTAAGAACAAACCTATAGTCCCTATCTTGTACGTAACCCGGGGACTGCCTGTACTTGAAAACAAATTATTTGAAAAATAATGTTTTATTTGAGGGAACCACCTTGCAATGTTCATAGTCTAACTATTGCAGCCCTGTTATTGCATGAGTACTTGAAGTGACACAGATTATCTAATGATATCAGCACTATTTCAAGACCAATCTTTATCCATTCATTTAATGTCTTGACTACTGTCCACCCAACATGAAGCATATATACGAGTGAGTTTCCAGTAGCAGCCTGTGGCTTTCCCCATATAGCTATGGCACTCAACTAGTAAATTGTTTATTTCTATCATTCAAGTGATAGAAGGGCAAAAGTTAAGTACAACAATAAATTAATAGTGAGAAGTTTTAATTTTAGCATGAGTGTCCCAAATAAGTGATATATATTTTTAAAATGCTTAGGATACAAGTGGCAAACACCTTCTAAAATGTGCAGCTCCATTAAGATCAGTGGGGCTACTCATATGCATTTTATGCTTCTTCATACAACCAGCATTCTTTTCTGAATCAAATTGGCTTTGAGAAGGCCAGAAAAACAGAACAGAAAAATGACAACTCCGGTCATCTGAAGAAGTGGGCTGTGCCCACAAAAGCTCATGATACCTTCCACATGTTTTGTTAGTCTATAAAGTGCTACCAAACCATTTGTTGTTTTTTTTCTGTAACAGACTAACTCGGCTACCCCCTGAAGTTACCACAACAGTTGTTCTTTGAGATGTCAAGTCGGTGTGGATACCACTGTTGTTATGCAAGCGCTCATGGATGTGAGAACAGATTTTTTTGCATAGCTGTGTCCATTGGGTCTATGAGATAACATAAAGGCAAAGTGGCCTTAACCCTCCCTTGTTTCCTTCAGTTTGAAACCTGCAATAGCTGGACCTTGAAAGTGGGAATGGAGGGTGGGTTTTGGGATTCACACGGACTACAACATCCTGAAAAATCCATTACTATAGGGTAAGCAATTGTACTTACTCCTCTCCAAGTATATTTTAGTGTGGATCCCAGTGTAGGTGACTGGCAAGCGGTATCTCTTTCAGGATGTCGAGAATGAGGACTGCCAGCTGCATCAAGATTGGACTACATCTCTTTTCAACAAGACATTGGATTTAGTTGGGTCAATGTAATAACTGAAGGGCATGAGATATGTTAACAGTGTTCAGTTTTTTCTCCGTGAGTGTGGCTTAGGGAAGAATAGATATTGCTCGATTTATTTGAAAAAAAACTCAGATACCATACTGAGATTAACTTTCTAAGAGTTCTCCGAACTCCTTTGTCTTTGATGAATGAGGTTACAGAAGTTCAGCGATAAGCACCTGATGCTCATTCATTCTCCTAGCCACAGTGACGGTCATCAGAAACTATATTTTAATGGATAAATGGTGGGAAAGCTCATCAACTTTAGGAGGCTCAGAGGTTTCATGCTGGGCTGGCTGTTACTGATAAATGTGCCTAAGATCCTTCAGCAATTTCAATACCTTTGATAGGAAAAGATTGAGGGTGACTAAATCAGAAGCAGATACACTGATATTGCTAAAAGATGATCAAATTTAAAGGAGAGTCTGGAATATTTCCAATGCAGTAAATAATCCAGAATTGTATGTACCAAGGCCTGCTTTGACAGTAGGCCATGTTGGGGGTCACATCTAGAAAAACTCTTTACTTGAAGGAGCAAATCCTCCTCGTGGACTGTTTTAAGATAGAATTTCCTGAACATGTGAAGTCACTTCCCAACGTATTCAGCCAATCAGCTGTAGAGTCACCAGTTCTGGATGGAACATTTGTCCCTGGTTTAGTGATAAGAGTAGATGCTCTGGAAGCCTGATTGGAGGCCACACTGACAAACAAGAAGCTCATCTGCCTCCCTTTCTAAAGACCTATGAACATGAGTGTTGCTCAATCACCTTGGAGATTAGTGAGTCTGGAGAGACATACAGTAGCCTTTATTTGGGTGGAGAAGGAAGCTGGAGCATTTCTCAGGCCTGTCCTGCTAGGTTTCCTCATTGTCTCTCCGATTCTGGCAAGGGGGCTCTTGTTATAGTTATGCTGAAGGGGACCATTATCTTCTCCTGAAAATATGTGATGGGCCGCAACTGGTGAGAGAGAAGACTTCATTATGACTAGAAGGGCCACAGTGGTAGATTGTGCATGGCCTATCCTTTGCCAGTGTTAGAGGGGCCCACAGGACTGGGTGTACCTAGCATACACCTTACAGTGTTATAATCTCTCTGGTGGAGTCAGGAAACAAGAGGCCTAGGTGAGGGGGAACTCCTCCTCTTCTGGGAACAATAGCGACATCCAACACAGTTGCAATGAAGATGATGCTGGATGAAAGGTTAGAGCAGATCCCCAAAAGCAGACCTAGTCAGGAATAGATCATCAGCCAGTGCAAGATCAGTGCCTGAAAGGGGCTTGCACTTCCGTATGAGGCAGAAATCTCTCCACTTTCTTCCGCAAAGTCTGAGGCTCTCTTTATGAATGGCTTCAAGAGATGCAGGTTGAGCTTCACATTCCTGGATTTCGATGTGTGGGAAGAGATGCAACAGCAGATGGAACATTTTTTAGGGAGGGAAGCTTTCAGGCATCAAACCACTGCAAAGAGGTCCACCATATTAAATAGATGTGCAACTTTACCCTGATGCACAAGTAGAAATGGATGTGTGTGTGTGTGTGTGTTTTTCCTTTGTTTGTTGGAATCACCAACTAAAAGGAATTTTAAAAGATGAGTATCTTTTTACAGGTATGTTTGGAGCTTAGATACAGGCATCACTGGATTGGACACAGTTGGGATTTTGCCTTGCTGCCACAGGTGAGTAAAGAAATGGAAGGGTTGTTCATGTGACTGTTCTTTATGCCACTGCACGGTACATGAGGACACACAGGCTACGTGCATGGTGCCAACTGATATGCATATGCAAGGTATATGTGCATGATGTGCATACATGCCCTACAGCTGAATCCACGCTGACAGTACTCAAAGAACCTCATGCATATTATTTCAGAGCACTTTATCTACACAGTAGTTTTGTATCAAATGTAGAAACAGTCACTGCCACCTACTGATGAAAAATGCTAAGTATTTTAAAAGGTGAACAGGATTTATTCAGATCTTCAGTGTTGGAAAATGTCTTTTTTAGATATAAGTAAATTATTTGCAGTATTTAAAAGATTGTGTGATCCAGTTTTCAGAACGATAAAAATATTTAACTTACTCTGATCTTATTTTCAGTATTTCTTCCATCGCTTTATTCTGAAAAGGTTCAAAACAGCAAGTGTTACACCGGAAAAATTTAGATGCTATAATACCATTTATAAACAATTATTTAAAAGCAAGCTTCTTAGTCTTTTCTAACACTAAAATAATCCTTTAGTACTACCATGGCTAATGTAATCAACATTCACAGCTCACTTGTAAGAGATACAGGTGTCCTTGTTCTAAATTTTGCATTGATATGAAACAGAATAAAATATGACAAGCAACACTTACAAACAGCAAAACAACTGAACAACAAATAAAATAATACCTTTGTGAGCCTCTCTTCAGCAATTTCTCTTTCTCTCTCTCTCAGTTGCTCAATGTCAGAGTGCTTGTGACCACTGTAGAAGTCCAAGAAAGATGGATTCTCATTCTTATGTGCAAAGGGAACCATTTATAAAACACAAGAGCTGCACCAGAAAAACTAGTAACACGTGTATTGCTGCTTGCTCAGGATCTGATTATCATGTATCAAAATTATATAGCTCTGGAAGCAGTTTAAACTTCTATATACTTATGAGTTTTATTCGCAAACAACAAAAAACACCCTCCCCTGCCCCAAAACCAACCAAACCAAAAAATCTCTCCAAATGAGATTTTTTGCTAAGTGCAGAAAAATCACCATTTTAATTAAATAGTCTCATTTGATAGTTCAACGGAAACATCTAATACAGAGCATAATGATAAGCCTCATAGTTTCAAGTAAACATTTTAGCTGACACAATCTTGATGCTGTGTATAGATTGCGGAAAGCAACTCCCTCCTAAGAGAACTCAATGGTCTTGCTCAGTTAAGAGGAAATGATATTTATTCAGAAAGTTAGAGACTTGGAGTTTAAAGGCAACAACAAAAACACTCAAGAAAAGAAGCTACCAGAAAGCAAAAAATTTATTTCCCTTTTATGGATCATTTTAGTGCAGGCCTGGGCAAAATACAGCCCACCAAGGCACCAGATCCATTCCCCTGAGGCAGCTGGGAGCCTCAGGCAGGCGAGGGAGGGCAGAAGTTTTAGGAGCCGTCCCGCCCCCAGCACATTCCCATTGGCCAGTAACTGGCAGAAACTGGCCAATGAGAGCTGCTTGTTAGAATAACAGGCAGCTAAGAAGAATCAGGACACCTCTCTCTCCTTGGCTCAGTTATCATGAAGCACATGGCCAGGCAAGCAGGCTGGCCGAGAAACATTTTAAGCTCTGCAGGCAGACACGCTAGTTTGACAGCTGACAAAGTAAGTCTCTTGGCCACGGCCTGCTTCTGGCACCCTTGCTTCCCCTCCAACTCTCTGCCCCCCCAACATACCCAAACCCTCTGTCCCCCTCTTGCACTCATACTCCCTCCCAGATCTGGGCACCCCAATCTCCTGCCCCAGATCACAATCCCCTCTTCCTTAGGTCACATCCCAAACCCCTGCACTCCGGTCCCCTGCCCTAAATCACAACTGCCTGCTTCATCCCAACTCCCTCCCAGACTCCAGTCTCCGTCCTGCACTCCAGTCCCTTACTCCAAGCTCCCTCCTGCACCCAACTTCCATTCCAGACCCCGCATCTCCATTAATATCATGGAAGAGTGTGGCTTTCAACCACTTTCAAAAATCTTGGAGTGGCCCCCCATCAAAAATTTTTGCCCACCCCTGTTTTAGTGATTCTCTTTAGAAAAAATATTAACATTTTATTATCAAAATTATTAAAGCTAGGTGAGAAGACACACATATTAGGTATGTTAAAATGGGTTTAAGTAAATGTCTAACTGCAGAAAATTTCAGCGGTTACATGCAGTGGACAGGTGGCTACCTCTTGCCCCCCTGCTCTGCTGCCTCTGATACTGCCGGCTCCCCACACATACCGGGAGCCTGTGGCACGTAACCGATGAGCCCGGGCTCACTGATTAACCACGTACATGTTTATGCTTTCACATCCTAAATACATATACTATTGGCAGAGCTGGTAGCAATGCCTGTTATTCTGACTCCAGAAATTGGAAGATATATACAGGAAAAGAAAGGATTGTCTCAAGAGGAAGTCAAATACTGCCCTGGAAATCTGAATATCATCCCTACCACAGACTCCCTGGATGTTGCTAGTATTACTGACCTCTTATGAAAAGTTTCTCATTACATACTCCTTATTTACTGGATGTGTGATTTGATACCCTGGGATCTGATTTGCAGAAGTGCTGAATGCTCACAGCTGCAACTGAAGTCAATAAAAGCTTAGGTGTGACTGCATTAAGTACTACATGATGCTAAGTACTTTGAAGAAAAAAAAAAATCACATCCAAGTGTCTTATGCTGGATACCCAAAATCAGTTAGCATCTGACCTTTCTCTATCCCTATCTGTAAAATGGGGATAATTTCCTCTTGACACACACACAGGAATGTTGTGAAAATAAATGAATGTTTATGGAATAACCAGATTCAATAGTGATGAACACCCACAGAAAACTCACTCTGCAGATTCAGACAAAATTCATACTTTTTACAATTTAAAACGTAATGCACCAGTTTGAACCTTTTTTTTATCAGTCATCTTTCCATTTTGCATGAAGTATAGAAACAGTTATGTTTCTTACTCTCAGAGAGGTGTGGAATCCTGACTTCATTTAAGTCAATGGCAAGATCCCAATTCTAAGTTAAAGCTGAGCGTATAAATAGGAGTTATTAGTCTGTTTCTTTTATAACTTAGTTGCTGTATTGTAATAATTTGAAATTTCAAGGGTAATACAATTTACTGGCCATTAAAGCATTTTCATAAAAATAGATTTCATTGACTTATCTTAGTTTAAAGAGTTCTGAAACTGTATAGTTTAGTTTACATAATTAAGGGTTAGGACAGCTTTTTACCAGTTCTTCCGTTCTTTCTGATAGTCTTCAAGCTGGCTCTGTAGGTTCCTATTATTCTCTGTTAGCATCTGCATTTCCAGGCGCAGGTTTTCTAGTTCACATAACTGTCCCTAAATCAAGCAAGGAAAACATTATTTGGAGACTAAACCACAATTCTTGTTTTTGTTTCCAAGTGAACATTTCTAGATTATTCTTTATTTTGTGCTTTACTGGAAAGCGTTCAATGAAGACGTAAGAAATTATCTTCCAAGAGCCCGTCATAAGCAAAGTTTTGGGGAGGGGACAAGCATTGCCCCCTCTCTCCAAAAAGCAAGCCTCAGGCAAGCTTAGAATTCCCCCCCCCCCCCACACACACACTTTTCACACAGGTCCATTAGCCTGACTGGAGCTCCTCCCTCCCCAAATTTAGAAGCCAAACGTCTATACCAGGAAAACATGAACTTGCTTTGCAGAAAGCTACTATTGCTGGTATATCATCAACAGAGATTGCAACCAAGTGAAAAAAAGACAGCATTTTGTATCACTCTGCTTTTTTAGAATGCTACCTGTGGAGGAAAAAAGAACAGGCTTCCCGTATGGTAATGCAGAGAACCAAACATCAACCCACTAAGATTATATAAAGTATATAGACTAACTTTAGCTTTAAAAACTACCTTTTCTGTTTACTTCTCATTACCTTTAGTCTTAGGATTTCATCATTTTTCGATGTTCTTTCTTCATTTAATTCAGATACAAGATGCTCCAGAGTAATTGCAGAAGCTCTCCTGTCAGCTATTTCCTGCTCCTGAGTTTCCAGGAATTTTGCCAGGTTTACACCACGGTTAGGGGGAGTTTTTGGACTCTGACAAGTAAAAACAGTCATACCCATAGTTGGTGGGTGTTTTCTTTCTACTAGGGATGTAAAATCCCAGTTGTTTAACTGGTTAGACACTGTGTTTAACCAGTCAACCAATTAAGGGGGGGTGGGCTCCATCCCTGCTGGAGCAGCCCCCCTACCCACCATGGCCAGACTGGAGCAGCCTTCCTGCTGCAGGCAGGGGCTGCTCAAGCCTGCAGTGGGCCATGTGGGGCTGGAGCAGCTTCGTGCCCATGGTGGGTGGGAAGCTGCTCCAGCCCCCACCGGTTAACCTTTCACATACCTACTCTCTATTGTGTAAATATGCATTAAAAGGTTTTGCTTCTAGTGCTGTGTAACTAGGAGACAGGCATCAATAATGCTGTTTACTTTACAAAACAGAAGTAGGATTTTAGACTATACAACTCTTTTCAATCTATTGTTACTATTTCTTTACCTAGTTTGAAGGCATTTTTCCACGTACGCACACTGCTTTGTTTCTTCAGTGAAACAAGCTATAGTATATTATGAAAATGAAATATTATACCTGTGGCAGCATTATTGTAGCAGAGTCCACAAAACAATCTAATTGTTGCATTTTTAGTTCATAGTCATTCTTCCTCTTTTCCAGTTCTTCTGTTTTTTGGTCCAGCTATTATGAAGCCCAATCAATTAAAATTCAGTTGACACTTAATGTTCATAAAATGTTGAAAGAATTAAAGCAAGAACTAGTACTTTGTAAGTATGCAAGTTTGAGATAGATATATATATAGTGAGTATTAAGTATTTTAGACTTTACAATATGGTTTATCATATCAATAGTTCTTCACATTTACATGTGGTCTTGTTCCCTTATTAATCTCCATGCAAACACTAACCTCGCTCTACTTAGGGTGCATAGATGAACACAATGAAAATCCAAGTGTGGTATATATAGTCAAATGTGTCAGTGAAAGGCTGTGACAAGGGATGGCAGCGGGGAAACGCTCTGGTCTGCAACATCCATGGTCTGGCATGATTTTCATTAGCCAGATGTCCACTTTTCATGGGTGTGGCCAAGTTTCCCACGATCCCATAAGGCTGGGTTATATCCACCAGTCCTGGATCCCAGTGTTCTGTGCTGTTATTTAGCGCTAACTTACCCCTAATGTCTTCTAAGGGCCCAGCAAGCAGTGGAAGTGTTGGTAATACTGCTAGACAATATTGACCTCCCATGGTCTAGCACCTAGTAGGTCCCAAGAATGCCTGACTAGAGAGATTCAACCGTTACCTGTATTAGGGGAGTGTGCAGTATATGTACTCTACACCCTGCTGTAAGGAGCATGCAATGTAAATGTGCCCTAAATACAGATAGATATTTGTGCTCCAAAAGATATTAGGGTTATCTTTAAATCTAAATCACCCTTTTACTTAATATCTTGGAATAATGGTGCTATCCACAAATAAACTTCCACATATGAATAGGAGGAAAAAGAAAATCCCATTTTGTACTGCTCAGACCACAGGTTGCTTTGTCTTAATTTTTACTCATGTAAAAATTGCATGATGCAAGTCTCTCTCTCTCAAAACAAAACCAAGAACCCACACACACCACAAAACCAATAGCTGACTCTTTAGGCAGAACTGCCTACATTTTACCTGTTTCTTAAGTTCCTGGATTAAAGCTTCTTTTTTTACTAAGTCTTCTTGTGCACACTGAAGCAACACTGTCTGCTTATTAGAATCCTCTGTTAACTTGCTTAGCTGCTCAGTGGTATAATTCAGGTCTTCATACAGGAGTTCTATCTGTTTTATTTAAATGGACAAAGAAAAGTAGGAACAGTGAAATAGTAATAAAATACCTGCTTTGGAGGAGTAAAGTGGTGCATAATTCCAGTTCCCTCTGACTTGTTTAAATGAAGTCAGAACTGAAGTAAATATTAATCTCTAAACTAATTTTGGCTGTTCTTGATACACAGTATCTGAGCCCCAGAGCAAAATTCTGTAGCAGTTGCCAAAGGTAAATTAGGATATTTTAAAGTTCATTAAAACTTTATGAGTCTACTACAGGCCACCTAGCCAGGTGGAAGAGGTGGATGAGGCCTTTTTTAAACAATTAACAAAACTATCCAAAGCCCAAGATTTGGTGGTGATGGGGGACTTCAACTATCCAGACATATGTTGGGAAACTAACACAGCGAGGCACAGGCTATCCAATAAGTTTCTGGACTGCATTGGAGACAACTTTCTGTTTCAGAAGGTTGAAAAAGCTACCAGAGGAGAAGCTGTTCTGGATTTGGTTTTAACAAATAGGGAGGAACTAGTTGAGAACTTGAAAGTGGAAGACAGTATAGGGGACAGTGATCACGAAATAATAGAGTTCATGATCTTAAGGAAAGGTAGAAGGGAGACCAGCACAATTGAGGTAATGGATTTCAGGAAGGCAGATTTTGATAAGCTCACAGAACTTGTAGGTAAGGTCCTATGGGAAGCAAGACTGAAGGGAAAAACAACTGAGGAGAGTTGGAAGTATTTCAAAGGGACGTTGTTAAGGGCCCAAAAGCAAACAATTCCGCTGTGTAGGAAAGATAGAAAATATGGCAAAAGACCAGCTTGGCTTAACAAGGAGATCTTGCATGATCTCAAAATAAAAAAGGAGTCCTATAAAAAATGGAAACTAGGACAACTAACAAAGGATGAATATAAGCAAGCAACACGGGAATGCAGGGGCAAGATTAGAAAGGCAAAGGCACAAAATGAGATCAAACTAGCTACAGGCATAAAGGGAAACAAGAAGACCTTTTATAAATACATTAAAAGCAAGAGGAAGACCAAGGACAGGGTAGGCCCACTGCTTAGTGAGGAGGGAGAAGCAGTAACAGGAAACTTGGAAATGGCGGAGATGCTCAATGACTTCTTTGTTTCGGTCTTCACCGAGAAGTCTGGAAGAGTGCCTAACGTAGTGAATACAAGCAGAGAGAGGGTAAGTTTAGAAGATAGGATACACAAAGAACAAGTTAAAAATCACTTAGGAAAGTTAGATGTCAGCAAGTCACCAGGTCCTGATGAAATGCATCCCAGGATACTCAAGGAGCTGATAGAGGAAGTATCTGAGCCTTTAGCTATGATCTTTGAAAAATCATGGCAGACAGGGGAGATTCCAGAAGACTGGAAAAGGGCAAATATTGTACCCATCTATAAAAAGGGGAATAAGAACAACCCAGGAAACTACAGACCGGTCAGTTTAACGTCTGTCCCAGGGAAGATAATGGAGCAGGTAATTAAGGAAATCATATGCAAACACTTGGAAGGTAATAAAGTGATAGGGAATAGCCAGCATGGGTTTATGAAGAACAAGTCATGCCAAACTAATCTGATAGCTTTCTTTGATAAGATAACGAGCCTTGTGGATAAGGGAGAAGCGGTGGATGTCATATACCTAGACTTTAGTAAGGCATTTGATACGGTCTCGCATGATATTCTTATTGATAAACTAGGCAAATATAACTTAGATAGGGCCACGATAAGGTGGGTGCATAATTGGCTGGATAACCGTAGTCAGAGAGTTGTTGTTAACGGTTCTAAATCCTGCTGGAAAGGGATAGCAAGTGGAGTTCCTCAAGGGTCTGTTTTGGGACCCGTACTGTTCAATATCTTCATCAATGATGTAGATATTGGGATAGAGAGTACGCTTATTAAGTTTGCAGATGATACCAAACTGGGTGGGGTTGCGACTTCTTTGGAGGATAGGGACATAATTCAAAATGACCTTAGCAAGTTAGAGAAATGGTCAGAGGTAAACAGGATGAGGTTTAATAAACAGAAATGCAAAGTGCTCCACTTAGGAAGGAACAATCAGTTTCATACATACAAGATGGGAAGCGACTGTCTAGGAAGGAGCATGGCGGAAAGGGATCTAGGGGTCATAGTGGACCACAAGTTGAATATGAGTCAACAGTGTGATGCTGTTGCAAAAAAAGCAAATATGATTTTAGGTTGTATCAACAGGTGTGTTGTAAGCAAAACTCGTGAAGTCATTCTGCCGCTCTACTCTGCACTAGTTAAGCCTCAGCTGGAGTACTGTGTCCAGTTCTGGGCGCCACATTTCAAGAAAGATGTGGAGAAATTGGAAAGGGTACAGAGAAGAGCGACAAGAATGATTAAAGGTTTAGAGAACATGACCTATGAACCAGGCTTCATGAACTGGGCTTGTTTAGTTTGGAAAAAAGAAGATTAAGGGGGGACATGATAGCGGTTTTCAAATATCTAAAAGGGTGTCACAAGGAGGAAGGAGAAAATTTGTTCCTCTTGGTTACTGAGGACAGGACAAGGAGTAATGGGCTTAAAGTGCAGCAGGGGAGGTTTAGATTGGACATTAGGAAAAAATTCCTAACTGTCAGGGTGGTCAAATATTGGAATAAATTGCCAAGGGAGGTGGTGGAATCTCCCTCTCTGGAGATATTTAAGAACAAGTTAGATAGACATCTGTCAGGGATGGTGTAGACGGAGCGTGGTCCTGCCTTGAGGGCGGGGGGCTGGACTCGATGACCTCTCGAGGTCCCTTCCAGTCCTATTATTCTATGATTTTATGATTAAAATGTTAATGTTTTCCATTAGTAAGTGGGGCTTCAGAGGTTTGTCTTGCAGTTTTCTTAATTTGGCCATGACTCGTCTATGTGAGACTTACTACAGAAAAATTCTAGGTGGGTGGGCTGCCAGCCTAATGCACAGGAAAGTAGTATGGAATGAGCCCACCCCACATTTGTCCCGCGGACTGGGCATCCTCCCATTCTAGATATAGTGCCTTGGAGTGGTGCTGTAACCCAATGCTCAAATTTAGCCTGGTCACTCCTCTAATGATGCTTATGACCCCTGTGAAGGACATGATACTCCAAGAAGCAACTTGGCTCAGTCAATCTTGGATTTTGTAATTTCCATTCCTACTTATCTGATGAAGTGGGTTTTACCCAAGAAAGCTCATAATCCTATATACTCGTTAGTCTCTATGGGTATGTCTATACTACCCCCCTAGTTCGAACTAGGGGGGGTAATGTAGTCATACGGAGTTGCAAATGAAGCCCGGGATTTGAATTTCCCGGGCTTCATTTGCATAAAGCCGGCCGGCGCCATTTTTAAATGCCGGCTAGGTCGGACCCCATGCCGCACGGCTACATGCGGCACGGACTAGCTAGTTCGGATTAGGCTTCCTATCCGAACTAGCTGTACGCCTCGTGGAATTTAAAAATGGCGCCGGCCGGATTTATGCAAATGAAGGCCGGGAAATTCAAATCCCGGGCTTCATTTGCAACTCCGTATGACTACATTACCCTCCCAGTTAGAACTAGGGGGGTAGTGTAGACATACCCTAAGATACCACAGGACTACTCATTTTTAAAAACAACAAACTAACATGGATACCACGAGACATTTGGGTACACTAAAACAATCAAGTTTTCCAGTTGTAGTTTCATAACCCAAATATTGCATATTTTCAGAATTGTGAGTTCAGTGATTTTTCTTGTTGCCTTAAAACTGTATTATGTACTACTCTACAGATATCCGAATTGGATCCTGATACTGTACCTGGACTGACTACAGTTTAGTAAGCAATATTAGTTCTGGTTTTCACCTCACAAAGACATAGTGTGGAAGCAGGGAAAGGGGATAAGGGTATCTGTGTGCAGCCATCTTAGGTTTGTCAGTAGCAGTGCAAGAGTCAGGCTAAGTCTGTGGCCTGACAGTGAGAACTGTAAGAAGCCTGCCTTTGCCTCTCACTTCCATATGGAGATAAGGATGGAATGCTGACTCCAGTGAGAACCTTGAGATAAGGTAGCATCTGAGAGGAACTAAGAGATAATTGTTAGCCATTGTTGTATGTAATGGGAAAGTATATATACTGCTGCTTTTACTGTTTGTATTCAAAGATCTGCCTAAGGAAAGCCCCCCGTACGGTCACAGCTTCCCTTGCAATTGCTCGAAATAAAAACTGCCTTTAGCTTGTTGCTTATTAAATGCAGAGTGAGGACTTTGTTTTCTTCCACAATAGTAATATAGACACCAAATTCATTAAGGTCTGAAGTAGAGTCTGCAATCTTACTATGTTCCCTAGCATATTGGAGATTTATACACAGCGGAAGGGAGGTTTTTGAGAGGTGAATAGTCTGTTCTGGTAGATGCAAGAATGGTGCTAAGTTGCAGAACAGAGGCACTATGCAGTCTGAAATGGTTATTTTATGAAGACTTAGTCAAACCTGAGGACCTTCTCCTGTTAGCTATAGTACATTGTAGCAAGAGACTGCATAAAGAATATCAAAAACAAACAGTTGAAAGGAAAAAGATGCAGCCTTAATCAGACTATGCATCTAACATTTTACTCCAGCAGGTGGAGCTTTTGGTTAAAGTGATGGGTAAAGGAAAAACTCATCACAAGAGCCCTGGAAAAAAACCCAGCTTGGCTAAACGTAATATTATTTTACTATTCTGAGTCCAATATAATTTAAGGACCCAAAACTACTTCATCTAAACTCGGTTGAATGACTTTTATTAGCTCTAAGAAGAGGTGATTTAGGCCTTTGGTATAGTTTTTTTTAAAGTACCTTATTAAATATTTAAGAAAAATATTGAAACAGTTTAATGGCATTTGCCAGTTCCACTTAAACTCTTGTACCTCCTTTCCAGCCAATGATACTCTGTACTGAAGTGAGGTTAAATTCCATGTAAATACTTTAAGCAAAAAAAACAACAACAAAAAAACCCCACAAACACAACCCACTGGTCTCTAGCAGAAATAATCACAATATGGTACTGATGTTAGCACTCTTACATTAACTTTATCAGCTGTCTGCTTTCTCTCCACTGCTTCTCTCAGCTCCTCAATCTGCCTCTCCTGATCCTCTATGATTGCTTTATTTTCATCTTTTGCAGCCAGGGCAGAATTATACTTCCACTATGAAAACAGCAAAGTTTTAGAATTATGACAATGCTAAATTCTACAAACAAGGGTTTTGCATGAGAACCAAAGTTGAGATTATCAATTCAGTGTTGCATGACTATGTTAAGATCATATCTATTAGTGAGAGTCAAGATGCCTTGTTCCTTTCGTAGTTCTGTTATGTCCTGTAATACCCTGGGTCAGTTCTGCCTACATAGCAAAATTATTTCAGAATAACTATGCGAGTGTCTACACAGCAATTCCGTTATTTCAAAATAATTTAAAAAATAACAGACAGCTTATTCCGACTTCTGTAAACCATGATTCTACGAAGAATACCACCTATTCCAAAATAGCTATTTCGAAATAAGGCATGTGTAGATACTCCAATTCTGCATTTCGAAAGAGCACCTTGCCAGTGCCATTCTACGTTATTCCTCTCTTGGGACTCTAAATTGAGATAGCATGTCTCCATTAGGGAAGCCTGCCTCGGACTAATTATGAGGCTTCTCTGCAGTGTAGACATGATATTTTGAAATAAGCTATTTTTAATAACTATTCCGGAATAGTTTATTCTGAAATAACTGTGCAATGTAGATGCAGCCTTAAAGGCTCTACCTCTAGCACATGTAAAATAGATACGATGCTAACCTACTTCACAAGGGTGCTGAGAATATAAATATATTTGGAAAGTATTTTGAGATCTTCCATGAAAGTTGCAGTGATAGAGAGAACTATTTTTATAGGATATATACATGGCAATGAATGATCGCCCATCGCATCGGATACAATATGCACCCAGAAAAATTACAGTTCATATTCTATAGTCATATGTTCAATTCTGTGCTGGGTCTTTTTGGGTTCATAGTACATGCGAAATACTGCATGTGTTGCTATATCAATTTACAATAAGACAAATTATAAATACTGTAAGACCTGTGTTATAAAAAAAAGGCAAAAGACAAATCTCTCAGTTTCAGTGAAAATGCATAGTTTAGTAAGAGCAAGTATTTATGCACGCAAATGCTATTATAAGAATCTTATTGCATCATGTATGCTTGCAAGACTGGGACTTAGGAGTTCTCACAGAAGTACAGTTTCTATCCTACAAATCAATTCAGTGACTTCAGCTTCATTTACTGATCTTCCAAACCACCAATTTGTCAACAAAATTAAACAAATGTGTTAGCTGATTGAAGCTCACAGTCCCATACAGAGAAATTTCTGCCCATCTACCATGTGAAAAAAGTTCAGTTTCCGAGATTACCTAGAGCAGCAGTTCCCAATCTTTTCCAGATGTGGACCCATTTTGACAATTCAGGAAGACTTGGTCACCCAAGGCAATTCAAAAACGGGGGGGAGGAGGGAGGGCAGAGAGACCTAGGGAGACACTTGGTGACCCTTCTGAAATGTAATGGCGACCCATATTTGGGTCCCGACCCATAGGTTGGAAAACCCTGACTTAGACAAACTGCTTAGAAGAATGACAAGTTTTTTTCAAACTGACCTTATAGCAAATTACACTAAATTACATGATAAAATATCTAATTGGAAGTGTTCAGCCCTGGCATTTCATTCCATTTTTGTGACACCCAACATTGCTCCACATCTTTTCAAAAACAGAACATACATTTATGTCCTCCAGCTCTCTTGAGAGTCTTTCAATGGACTCTGTCTTGAGACTAATAGATGTCCGCAGTTCCTGGATCTGGTTCATCAAATCAGATACAACCTCCTGCAAAAGAAGAAAAATGCTGAACCCCAATTTCATTTGTCACTATTTCAATAATTTCTGCATAGCCCATATTTCACTTTGAACTAAGAAAATATTTTGAATGGTTTTTTAATTACTTTGATTAGAACATGCAGGGACAGTAGAGTTAAAAAGCACCTTTCTTTGCACTAAGATCTTATACAGAAAGTTGAATAGCTTATTTATTATTCCAAGATTAAAAGGAAGAAGACTATTTTGTAGTAAAACTGTTAGTCCCATCAGATCCTTTTCTGGTAGAAGGTTATGGATGTTGCTATAAGAAGCAAGCAAAAACTTAATAAAATGAGTTATCTTCAAGAAACCATTACTGGATTTTGGATTTAGATTGACAATTCCCTCCCACCACAGTTGAGTTTTAGTTTTGATATTAAAACAGAGCAGGTCAGGTACTGATTTATCATCAGTGACAATGAGTTCCCACATAATTTTTAAATTAATCTGATAAACAGTGATAAAAGTTAACCACTAAAGGAGCTTTCAGAAAGTGGCGCAGCTATCTTAAATGAAACGTGCATTAATTGTACTGACTACAGCGAGATTCTTACTATGTCATTCCTTTGGGGTCTATTAGTCAATTCCTCAGCAGATAAGCCTGATTGGAAGCTCCTATTAATCAATTGGTGATCTGTTCATGACCTTGAGTTAGCTGTGCTATCTGCTGGACAAAACAACTCTTTTGTCTTCCCTCTCCAGTTGTCCCCTTATATCTCCATCCTGTTTTCTCTGGCACTGTGCCACCCTTCTTTCCCCAGCTGTCTTGCAGATCCTGTGTCAGATGTAGTGAGAAACTTTTCCCATCTAGTATTGCAATTAGGAAGGGCTTGGCTTTCAGCTCTGCTGTAAGGAAGCTAATTTCTTACAGAACATGTGAACCAACAATAGAAGTAGATACCTTATCAGCAGAGTTAGTCCTCTCCAGAGAAGCAATAACCTCCTCAGCAGTAGCCAGATTCTGTTCTAATTTCTGTAATTTTGCTTCCTGGAAGAAATTTCAATTTTAGTTATGGAAAGAGCCCTTGTTCTATCTTGTGTACATTTAGTATAAACATACCACTAGGAATAACCCAAGAGACATAGATGTATTGCTTAATATGCTGGAGAGGCCAAAAGGTGGTTAAAAAGCTATTGTGATTATTAAGACTTGAAAACACTGAATTTGTTTTACTATTAATCTTCTAATACTTAGTTCATCAATAAAAAGTTCTATTGCCATTAATATACATGACATCCATTGAAATCCAATTTTCAATTGTCAAAATGTGTTTTTTACCTGCTGCTCACATCGTGCCATCATTTCAGAGGACTGTTTTTCCAGCTGTATATTTTCAAGTACTTTCAAAAGTTCCCTAGAATAGAAAGAATATGCTTCTTATAAAGAGACTTAATCAAAACCTAAGGAAAAAAAAGTGGTAGAAATGTAGCCGTGTTAGTCTGGTGCAGCTGAAACAAAAAACAGGACTGTGTAGCACTTTAAAGACTAACAAGATGGTTTAATAGGTGATGAGCTTTTGTGGGCCAGACCCACTTCCTCAGATCAAATAGTGGAAGAAAATTGTCACAATTTTCTTCCACTATTTGATCTGAGGAAGTGGGTCTGGCCCACAAAAGCTCATCACCTATTAAACCATCTTGTTAGTCTTTAAAGTGCTACACAGTCCTGATTTTTAAGAAAAAAAAGACAGCTTCAACAAGAAACAAACTACATAGTTTGGCCCTGGGTCCCATTTAGTTTTAAAGATTCCTTTCTCTACCTCTACTAGCTGATTAATGCTATTCAAAAAGCTAATGGGTCTGCTTGCAGCCATGCACTGCAGCTGGTGTTAGATCTTTCACTTACAAAAGTAGTAGTGCTTTCTTTAGTAGGGCAAAGACACTAATTAAAAATCCATCAAGTAATCATCTCTGTGCTCCCAAGGGATGAAAATCTCTAAGGCTTTTCTGCACAGATGTTTTCAGGTGAACTGAAAGTATTGGTAGCGCATTGATTTTTAATTATTTTCTCTTTTTAGAAAGAGTGCATCCATATTTACTGAACGAACATCTTAAGCATGTTTCACCTTATATCAGGCAATAAATAATGACAATTACAAAATTCATCATTCACAGGGATTTCAGAAGTTTAACAAACTCAACAGTCTTTGGGTCAAATTTATTCCTGGTAAGTTAACTCAGAGGTATTTTCCATAACAATGCATTTAAAAGGCTTGTTTCATTATTTTTGGAAAAATGTATGTCAATAGCAAGAGCTACAAAAAATGAAACTTAGCAATAGGACCATTGACTTCAACTGGAAATCAAAACCACAATAATACTACTCACTTGGAATTATTTTCTTTGTCTTCTTGTAATTGCAGTGTTAGTTTTTCATTACGTCCTTTTTCCATTTCCAAAAGTTCCAAGAGATTCTAAAACACAATATAATTTGTTATAACATTCTGTTTGAAGTATACCAATTAACATATTTTAAACTCTTCTGTTAAGAGGCTTTTGGATATTTGGTATCAACATGTAATAATATAATACAGGTTGAACCTCTGGACTGGCAACCTCAGTACCTGACCAATGCCAAACAAGAGAATTTGCCATACCATGACGACGACGACAATATTGTCTAGCAGCATTACTATCACTTCCACTGCTTATTGGGCTCTTAGAAGACATTTAGTGGTAAACTGGAGTTAAATAACAGCCCAGAACACTGAGCGCCAGGACTGGCGGCTATAAACAAACTTTATAGGACCACAGAAAACATGGCCACACTCGTGATAAGTGAACATCCAGCTAACTAAAATCATGCCATACCACATATGTTGCCAGACCAGAGAAGGCCAGACTAGAGAGGTTCAACCAGTCTTTCAAAAAAGTAATGTAAAACCAAAGGAAGATTAGAAAGGAGGAAGAAAAAAAAATAGAAATCTCAAAATGCTATATAAAGCATACATAAAACAAAAACAAAGGTCTTGAACCCGAATTCTAAAAGGTAAACTCTAGAGCATACTGACAACTCAACTGTTTTCTGATCTATAATTTAGGTGTTTTTTTTGCAGTTAAATAATATAGAATGTTAATTTTAAAAAGGAACATATATTTTCCAGTCTGTCAATTATTTCTTTAAATGCCAAAAGAGAAACCTTGAAATAAGTTTGTGGATCAGGCAGCCAGTATACAATGCAGAAAGGAGGCAAAAGCATTTGCCAAAGCCCTTGCACAAATTTGTTGATGTGCTCTGCAATCACTGAAGTTGGTGTCAAGTTTTCAAGGAAAGCAGCAACTAGATGCCAGGATAGAATTAATAAATCACTATGACAAGAGCATTACTGCCAGCGCATACAAGCATAAACTTTCAGTTATTTCAGAGATGCCACTTTTAGCCAGAATTGAAATCTGAACCCTCCAAGGTATACCTCCCAAAAGTCACCTTAAAAGTAATGCCTAATTTCTTTAGGAATTAGCCTCTCAATCAAACCCCATCAATAGATAATGATTTCTTTGGCAGACAAAAAACTTTAGCATAATGTGACTGGATTTTTTCCCTTAACCAGTGACTCCAAGAGTCAGCTGGAAAATTAAACAAACTTCTAGAAGTAACACCTTCCCAGACAGGACCACTATCAAGATAGTATTATGGCCTAACATTGGTGAAATCGTGTTAATAGATGTTACATAATTTGATTAAGTGAGCAGTGCGATTATACTGTGTAACAGCTTTGTATTTCTTACATGTAACTCAGTTTTCAGTGCTTCACTTTCTCGTTTGCTGTCTTCAAGCTGTTGCTTCAGCTGGTCAGTCTGAAACTTCATTACTTCATGTAAATTGTCATAGTCATCCTGCAGACTTGTTTTTCCCTCAAGAATCTTTTCATGTTCTAGCCTTCATAAAATTTTGTTTTGACATTATTAGAAAACAAGAATTTGTACTGGACAATAAATATCTTAATATTTTTAAAAAAGTTACAGATAATTCAGAGCGTGTTGTCTTGTTTTATAAAAATGGATGCCATGTCAAGACTTACAGGCTTTGGTTGTGTCATCACCCCCACCCCGACAATTCCCAAAATATGAAGTAATACCTTAAATGTTTTAAGGGGTATTGGTGGAGATGGTGGGAGAGAGGCTGTGCTGTTTTGGATATACAGCCACTGCTGCTTTCCTCTAAATTAAATAGCCAAGATTTACACCCTTAAAGATTATAAGTGATACTTTAGTCACCATCAGTCATCATTTGTCTGCTGATGGTAGTGATTAACATCAGGCTGGCCCTGTGTATCCACACATGTTTATTCAGTCACACTCTCTTACTCATGTATAATATGTCTCAAGAGATTTCTGCAAGTTGTATAGCTTATGTTTTCATTTCAACTGTTGTCTTAAGGAATACTAGGGGGTGGTGCTCCCCTACTCACTGTGCTCACCAACCCCTCTCTGGAGGTAGGTAGCCCCAACCCCCCTCCCCTCCCGGACCCCTGAGGCCAGACCAGCCCCGGCTCACCCCCCCCCCCCTCCAGCTGCTGGGGGGGTTTGGATTTTGCTAAGTCTGGCCCAGTGCTCTCCCTCCAGCTGCTGGGTGGCCGGAGGGGGGGAGGGGGGAAAAGGGCCTCTCCTAGTCTTGCAGGCCCAACACTCCCCCCCCTCCCCAGGAAGGGGGGGAGGGCGAAGCCTGGCCATGCCCAGCTCTCCCCCACAGCTGCTAGGGGGTTTGGGCTGAGCAGAGGCCATGTGGCTCCGAGACCCCTCCACTCACCCTCTCAAGGGGGAGGCTGCATGGCTCCTGGTCTGCCTGTCCCACCCGCCTAGCTTCAGGAAGGCCACACAGCTGCCACCCCTAGCACCAAGGCGGCCTGGAGGAGGTGGGGTGGCTGAAGGGGGAGAGGCTGCGGGACACAGAGTGTGTACACGTACACACACACACACACACACACACACGTACGTTACTTAATACTTTAAGTTAAAAGTAAAAAAATTAGAGGGGCTATGCACCTGTTGACAAAGGTTATGAAACAGAATGAATACAGAACCTGTAGATTTATTTTACTAAAGCGTCTCTAGTCAGTCTCTCAATATTTTAAATAAGGGAATCAGTGAAACCATGTAATCAGGCGTGGTTCTCTCCATTATGTTGCTTAAATGTCACACGCTGCATAAGATGTAATCCCAACAGGATGTAAAATGATAATGCAGTCAAGACTTACTGTCAGCTTGCTTAATGGAAAAGGTTTCCCATGCACTGAATTTGTGCTACTTTTGTGCAAATACGCCAGTTTAATATTGCTTAACGTGCTATTGAATGATAAATAAAATCTTACCAGTTTCCTGCTCCTAATAATCCTTAATGTCAATTATAGCCTGTAGCATATACTGATTTTCAGTCTTGAATTTGCAGCCTTTGAACAACTGTATATTAAATGTATGTTTTCATTCTAGGTATATGGATTTTTCAATGCATACAACAATGTGAAGCAGTGACATGGGCAGACTTGAGCGAGGCTTTTAATTTCAGCTTTAAAGAACTGAAAAAAACCCCATGCTTCTTCAGCAAATTGAGTCTACTTAAGGGAGATCAGAACACTTATTGGAAAAAAAAATCACATTTACAGTAGAACCTCAAAGATAATCTCCACAACCAGAGTTATGGACTGGTCAACAGGAACCATGTGAAACCAGAAGAAACCAGACAGCATAAGTGGCCAAACAAAAAAAAAATTAACTACTGTATTATATCAGTATTACATGTAGGCATATTTGGGCTGCCTGCCCCCAATCTCACTTCAGGCAGCCACTTGCATTAAGATGCTGGGCTGCCAAAGCCAAGGCAGCCAGAGCTAGCAGAGCAGAGGGATGCACTGTTTTTACCCCCCACCCCCACCCCAAGAAGGGGAAATGCTGTTCTCACCCCACCGGGAGAACAAGCTTGCAAAATCATGCCAGCTCTGAGTAGGGAGCTCAGCTGCTGCTGAAGCCTGAGCTTGTGTCAGTTACTGAATCTGAAGCCCAAATTGTACTTTGTTTGTAATTCTGAACGTTTCAGATTTACGCACAACCTCTGTTCCTGAGATGTCTAATTCAGAGATTCTACTACAATGAAAAATACGATGGGTACTAATGTTGAAGTTAAGGGGGCTTCACAGTAATCTTGTTTATTTCACCCCCCCCAAATCTAAATATATGGGAAAAAGTTGAGCCTGAGAAAATAGTGTGCCTACATACCAAACAATATGTTGGTTAACTTGAACTCTTCTTTAAAGGAATGATTATTGGAAGTGAAAGTTGCCACATATTAGCATACAATGAAGAATCTGGATACACTCCCATGTGGAAGACTTAGAAACTTCCACTAACAAGAAGCTGACCACATACCTAACATTATCCAGCTGAAGTTGTACATCCATATGTCTCATAGAGAGTTGGCTCATTTCCTTATCTTGTTTCTCTCTGAAGGTGTTATACTCTATTTTTACAGCAGACAACTCCTTGTCTGCAGATTGCAGGACAATGCGTAAATCATGGACTTCACTTTTTAATACTGTCAAAAATATGCAGAAATGAATAAAGTTTTGTTAATATATAAACCTGCTCACCTGCAGAAGCAGTATCAAGGATGTTATTAAACTCTGAAAATTAAATAAAACTTCACACAATTCTCAGTAAAATGGCCATTTTCTCAAAAATCCGCAGGGGAAAATAACTTGAGAAAAAAAAGAAGCAAAGAAAGGTAAATAGAGTACTGATTTGTAGAAAAAGTGTACTCAGAATCAAAAGAGGCTAAGGGAGGAAACATGTAAATGTAACTCAGAATTGTAAACTAAATGCATGTTAATTTTATTGGCAGCATAATCTTGAGGATAGATTTAGAATTTATTTTTAAGTGTTCTCACATTTTATTTATTTTAAAATGTCAGCTTAAGTTAGTTTACATGTTTACTACACTTGAGTCTTAAAAATATTCTGAACCAACCATGTTGAGAAGTTTGGTGTAGTATGGAATGAGAAAAGTACCACTGCCTTGTATAATAGCTATATCAGGAAAACGGAGTACAAACATGACTATATTTCTAGTTGTCTAACCAATATATAAGAACTGGAAATGACAAAAATACATAGATATGCTAGTCGATGCCCTCAGAATATAATGCAGGCATTTTAGCAGACCAACACCAGTAGTAGTTAAGACAAGAAGACTTTTTAAAAAAGTTAACATTATAAGACTGGAAAAAATAAGGAAGATAGGTTAAAAGCTGCTTCTGAATCTGGATTTGTGGCTTGGTAGAATGACTGTACTTTTTCCCTTTATTATTTTTACCTTCTAAACCATTTCATATTCACTTGAATGAATCATCTCCTTAAATGTCTATTATGGGAGATCCTGTGAAATCGAAGAGGTTGGAGATGATGATCTAGTGGCCTTTTCTGTCCTTAAACTCTAGACCAACTATGCAGGCTGATCAAGAATAGACAGGAAAAATTACTCAGGACAGAATTACATGTAACTAATGACCCAACCAAAACAGTTATTCAGCCATGTGTTGCAACAGCTTCCAAGCATGAAACCTCTTAAGAAATTCAAATAGCATTTCTGGGCTACATAGACTTACTATCGGTCTTGCTTTGAGTGTCTTGAAGTTGTACTTTGAGAAATTGTATCTGTCCAAGGAGTTCCTGCTTTTCTTTGTTCCAGTCACTTCTTTCTGAGGAGAAGAGCTTTAAAAGAGAAATAAAATATGAAAATGGAAGAGCAGTAGAGGGGTACTGTATATAAAACAGTTGAAATAATAGAAATATTCTGTGTTGTGTATTTTCTAATTCTGACTATATAAGATGCATTTCTCTGCTGGGAAAGTTATTTTGGATATTTATAATCAAACTAACCACTTTAATCCTGAACATTCAGATACGTTATGGTTGAGAATGGAGCTCAATAAATTGGGAGCTTGAAGTAACTGAGAAACAAATTAACCTAAAAAAGACCAATCAGTCTTGCTTTCAGTACCCTGCATGGGACAATTTAGAACTTATCTGCTCCTTGGCTGAAGTAGTGGAAGGATGAGGGAAGACTAATACTCCTGTCTGTCAATCTGATCTTCCCTTTGCCACACATCTTTACACCACAAAGAGAGCATATTATCTATTTTATGGCATTCCCCTAAAATCTATTCCTTAATTTTACTGTGAGACCACCATCTATAAAAACCTGCCTGTCAACAAAAGTGAATCATATCTTAGTGGGATAATTTTTCACACCTATATTGCATATTTTGTCTCAAATGAACTTTATAAAAATTCTTCCCACACCTTTAATGAGGTTAGGAAGCTACGGGTGCATCTACACTGCAGGGCTTAACTTGAAATAAGCTATGCAAATTGAGCCACGTCAATTGCGTAGCTTATTTTGAAATAATTTATTTTGAAATAGGAAGCGTCTACACAGCACTTCTTTCAAAATAGAGCACTCTTCCTCCGACTTCTCTTATTCCTTGTACAACGAGGGTTACAGGAGTCGGAGTAAGAAGTACTGCAGCTTGACAATATTTTGACACTATTTTTAAATAACTGCCTGTTGTGTAGATGCGGACTAAGTTATTTCGGAATAGCGCTAGTTATTTTGAAATAGTGTTGCAGTGTAGACATATCTTGAGCGAAGTCACTTCGAGTCACAGAGGGGGTGATCTGTGTGGTATGTGTTAAACCATGCAGTGTGCATATACTGCAGAAAATGTTCTACACAACTTTTAGTTTTCATTAGTTAGGCCACGTAGATGCACAAATAGAAAAATAAAGAAAGGGGACCTGTAAACTTTATATTTAGTAATGATACTTTTGTTCATTCACAACTAAAATTAGTGTATTTTTAGCATTGCAAAAGTTTAGGGGAAATATTTTGTGATAAATGATAATTTACTCACATCACGAAATTGGGCAAAAAGCACCAACAGTAGGCATCTTGCCATTTATACCTTTACTCTATGATCAAGCAACTTCAAATATTTCAAAATAAGTTTTATAGAGCACTGATATAGATGTTCTCTAACTGGTCTTTCTGCTCAGTTCTCGTATTACAATTTTAGTAGTTTTGCCTCTTAAAAATCCAATAAACACTTTAAAACTCACTAAAGGGGGCCAGAAAATAGTTAAGAAATGTGATTGGTAATTCACACCACCTGTATAATCTCACAAAAATCTGATTTATGCAGCTGCCTCACCTCCTGCACTTGTGCAGAATGATGCTCCAGTTTATCAATATGCTGCTGAAGTTTTATGTTATTACTTTCTTCCTCATCTAACTTGATCTGAAGAGTGTTCAGTTGTTCCTGTAACATGGCAGATATGCATAATTAAACAGCTTCTTTTCCAGTTGTTTTCATATGGCATATGATCAGTTCTTCTGTGCACAAATAAAAAACCTTGACCATTTTAAGTCTTTATCATTTGAAACAAGGATACAGATGAATACTGGCTTATCAGTACACAGGCATAATCCCTTACTTTCAGTGAATTCCCAGATCTCTGGGAGATCCCTGAAAGTCAAATATAAACATGGGAGCCAGTCTACAAACACACACATTCTCAACTTTTAGTATATGTGTATAACTGTGATGGATCAGCCCTATCCATTTAAACTGCTCTTCAAAATAGACAAAAATGAATTAGAGATTTCTGGGAAGTTCTGAGAGTTCTATGGAATGTTTAAAGAGTAGTCCAGGGAGGAGTTCTGTTGTTATAGATAAGTTTTCCTATTAATGAAAGTTAGAGTCACATTACCAAGATTAGTTCAAATTCTTTGTCGCACTCTATGGCAAAAGTGCCTCATTAGGAAATTTTAAAAAAGGATAAAAACTGAGGTTTCACACACAGCTTTTAGATGGGTTCTCAAAATACTTCAGTTTCTTCTAGCTTTGAACTAAGCCAGCGTTTTGAACGGTGGTGGCATCTCTGCCTGAATCTCCGCATGATTGAACGGTTTGGTTTGAGTAATTAGGTTTAAATGCCTGGGAGTGTGCCATTTCTGCTAACTCAAGTCTTGTCATAAATGCATAAAAGAAAGAAAAAAATGCAGAACAAGTATGAATTAAAATAACCAACTCTTAGTAGAATTTACACTAGAAATGCTAGAGGTGCTTAAGTATAGTATAACATGCTATTAGGCATCACAATTTGCTAAAATATGTATTAAGCATTTACTTTTGTTTCATAAGTGAATTGTTAAAATAAAACCAAAGTTATTTTCAATGAAAACAAATTACATAATAGTAATAGAGATGTAGCCATGTTAGTCTGGTCTTGCTGAAACAAAAAAGACAGGACTATGCAGCACTTTAAAGACTAACAAGATGGTTTATTAGATGATAAGCTTTCATGGGCCAGACCCACTTCCTCAGATCAAATTGTGGAAGAAAATCGGCATGACCATATATACCAAAGGGATACAATAAAAAAAAGTGAAAACATAAAATTGACAAATCAGACTTTAGAAGGAGGGGGAGGGAGAGTTAGTGTCTCTGAGATGATATTAGGGGTGATAATTGGGGAAGCTATCTTCGTAATGGGTAAGATAATTAGCATCTTTGTTAAGGCCCATTTAATGATCATCAAAACATGCTTTTGTAAAAACACAAACAAAAACAATTACATATTCACTTCTCCTCTTATCCTGGAGATTTACCTGCACCATTCTGAGCTCCTCAGCAATGGCCTCATAAGCTTGTTCATTCATCTCTGGAGGAACTGGCTCATTGAAAATATCATCCACCATCTCTCCTGGACTCTGAATGTTTATGGAATCACACACCAAAATTTCAGGGCTTATTCGTGGCACCAGACGAGACCTTAGTTGATAAGCCTTCGTTGGAGTAGTCATGTTCTGTTGCAGAAATTTTGAAGTATGCATTAATTTAAGTATAAAATAGTCACAAGTATAAAATAGTCACAGATCATAGTTAAGGCTAAGATTTTGACACGGGTATTTTTAATAAAAGTCAGGGACAGGTCACGGGTTTAAAAAAAAAAAAAAGAATCACAAAAGCCCTGTGACCTATCCCCGATTTTTATGAAAAATATCAATGACAAACTAAGCCATTGGGCGGCTATGGGGACTGGCTGGGAGCCACCAATGGGGCTTGGAGCTGCAGGGTCCTTCCACCTAAGGTGGGTCAGAGTTTGGAGGGGGAGTGCGGAGACAGCTGCTGCTTCAGGTGGCAGGGGTATCTTACAGATGCCAGTCTCTGCAGGCAGTGGCAGAACCCTGCAGCTCTAGTTGAGTATCAGAAAGTATTTCAGAATAAAAGGTTGAAATGAAGCTATCAGTTAATCACATAGTGAGCTTATATACTAAAAAAACTTCTTAAGCAAAGGATTTCACATTCTGATTTTTACTAAAGAAAGCTTTTGTTTCTTCCAACTCAGATGCAACTATATAGGGCTATATTTACAACTTCTCATTAATAGATTCACATACCATAATAGTTTCTCTGTGCATTTTATTCAGCTGAGAGACTTCAAGACGTTTGTGTGCTTTGGTTGCCTCCAAAATATTTTCAAGATGCTTGTTTGCTTTCTGAAGGGACTGAAGTTCTGATTCCATTTCAAGATGCTTTTTCCTGTTTAGATACAATTTTACCACAAAGGCCAGAAATTAGCATGTACTGACAGTAAATTGCTGAAAACAATTAGATATTTTGATGCTTGGATGAACGTATTTCAGTTTTGAGACTATGCTATTTATAGAATCAGTGGATCCTATTAAGAGTATTAAAAGCTGCTGTGATCACATAATTAATTATATGCACACAAACATAACCTTAAAATGGAAAAATCACTTCATTCTTCAGCAACACCTGAGTTTCAGAGTTTTGTTTTCTCTAAAGAGCAGATCACATCACCCATGCCAAAACTTTAAGCATTAATGTTATCTACAGTTGCATGTGAATCAGAAATTTGAATTGAAGCTTGACAAGATTAATATAAATCTCTAAACAGGCCTGCCAACAGGGACACTGCTATTGTGGCAGTAGCCACACTTTTCAAAATAGAGTACACTTCCTCTGAGTTCCCTTACTCCTCGTACAATGAGAGTTCCAGGAGTTGGAGTAAGAAGTCCTCCAGCTTGACAGTATTTCAACATTATTTCAAAATAACTGCCTGCTGTGTAGATGAGGGCTAAGTTATTTCCAAATAAGGTACTCTGTGGATGTACCTTCAGAATTGCTATGGGAGGTGCACTTGTTGCTTTCTGATTACTTTCAATTATAGCACCTAAGAACTGAAGAATCCATAATCATCGGTCACTTCTGAAAACCTTGGTCATAAAAACAAGTTACAGATACTGAAAAGAAAAATGAGTTGCACGGCAGAGAAATGTGTTAAGACAGTCACAGCAGCAGCATTTCTTTTTATTTAAATGAATGAGACTACAGTATAGAAATTGGGACAATCTTTTTCTGGGAGAGAGGAAAGGGGGCCAATTGAATTAAGTGTGTTACCCAGACAAATTATCAAAATTTCCTTTCTCCAAACTCAGTTAATTTTTTTGCATTGCAGAAAGTTAAAAATAATCTCCATGAAAAAAAAACAATGACAATGAACTCATCCCTCTTTTCAAGTGGACTTCTACAATACAAAACAGGATTTGGGGAAACTGCACATCATAAAGATCTTCTCTGCAGAGGATCCCTTTATCCCAATGTGAAGAACCATTGCAGGGTGTGTCTCCAACTATACAAGACTAACGTGATGTCTACAGACATGCTCAAGGGATTGTGATGATATGAAGGCAATTATATTTTCCTTTCCCCGCCTCACTCTGGCTCCCCCCAGAAGATAAAGTTTACTTGGGCAATATTCTAGGTTTAAGATTTGACCATAACAGGATACAAATACATGTGTATTCTAGCAAGATATATTTTGCAGAAGAATATTAGTTTAAAACATTGCTACATTGTTTCCTCTTACTTGGTTAGCTCTTTAAATTCTTCATATTCTTGTTTTGAACCTGCCAGTTCACTCTGAATATGCAGCAGGCGTGCTTTCAACCTTTCAAAAGACACCAATGAATTGTTTTCTGTTGATGCAGTAGTGGAATACAACTGATGACCTAACAATCAAACAGACACCCTTGAAAATCATCCTGAATAAATAAGAATCGTAAGCTCTATCAACAAAGCAAGAGCAAGTTATTTAACATTCCAGCAACTTAGACTAATTCAAATGTACACTAAAAATAGTCTACATGATCACTGAACACTTTGTAATTTTTATTATTTGTATTATTGTACAATCTAGTCATGAAGCTCAATTCTACTGTTAGATGCTGTGAAAGCAAAGAAGAAAAAGGCAGTTCATGGCCCAAAGAGATTGTAAAAATCTAAACAAACAAAAAATTGATACAGACTAATGGAATGAACAAGAAAACAGACAATATTAGTCAGTATAAAGACAATGATTACAGCATACCAATGGTTTAACATTTTCAATTTTTTGTACAAAGGATGAAGTAGAAAACAAATATATATTAGAGGTTGGCCCTTCCTTGTCTGGCACCCTCAAGACCTGCGCAGTTCTGAACAGGGGAGTTTGCCAAACCAGGGGATGTCAGGCCTGGGGCTTTCCCAGGACTCATCTCTTGCCTGCCAAGCTCTGCCAGCATGCTGCCCCTGGCAGTCCTGGCTCTGAGCCTCCAGCAGCTGGCCCTGCTCCAGCTTCAAGCCCACTGGCCAGGCTTTCTGCCCTCAGGATACTGGCTTTGCAAGATGCCAGACTGGCTCAGCTCTCAGCCCCTGGCAACGTCTGTGGCTGGTGGTCTCTGATCCAGAAACATCTGCAGCCCTACCAGACTATAGATGTTGCTGGATGAGAGTGTCACAGACCAAAAGAGGTTCAAACCCATACAAGCTACTAGGGCTGTAAAAATGCAATTAAAAATTGAATCATGTAAATGTTAAAAATCATAGAGGTTACAGGCTCTGCAGTATAAAACTTATTTAAGCTTCAGTAAAGCCTCCCCAGGAGTGGGGCTGGCAGGGGCTGCTGCTGGCCCTGGTCCCAGAGAGGAGGCTTTGCTGTGCGCTTTGCAGTGTAACCTACAACAGAGCGGAAGGGGGAGGAATGTGGCCAGGCATGCCATGGACAGGGGATGCTCCGATGGCCCCAAAGCAGTCCCCTGCCCAGACCCATAGGCTACGTCTACACTGGCCCCTTTTCCGGAAGGGGCATGTAAATTTCAGCAGTCGTCGTAGGGAAATCCGCGGGGGATTTAAATACCCCCCGCGGCATTTAAATAAAAATGTCCGCCGCTTTTTTCCGGCTTTTAAAAAAGCCGGAAAAGAGCGTCTAGACTGGCCCCGATCCTCCGGAAAAAGTGCCCTTTTCCGGAGGCTCTTATTCTTACTTTGAAGTAAGAATAAGAGCCTCCGGAAAAGGGCACTTTTTCCGGAGGATCGGGGCCAGTCTAGACGCTCTTTTCCGGCTTTTTTAAAAGCCGGAAAAAAGCGGCGGCCATTTTTATTTAAATGCCGCGGGGGATATTTAAATCCCCCGCGGATTTCCCTACGACGACTGCTGAAATTTACATGCCCCTTCCGGAAAAGGGGCCAGTGTAGACGTAGCCATAGTGGTTAACCAGAACTGGTAAGTCTTTTACATCCTTACAAACTACTATACAGTAACATAACATGCAATGAAAATGGGCACTTTCAAAGAATGTTTTAACACTACCATGTGGTAAAATAAAATGATGAAAAGTTAAAAATATAAGTTTTATGAAATTGTTTCACATTCTCAGCTTAAGTTTTTCATTTTAAAAATACTATACTGGGGGGCTGTGCCCGCTGCTTACTATGCTTGCCAACCCTCCTCCCACTGGCCGCTTTTGCAGCCAGAGAGCTATTAATCTTGCACTGAGCCCAGCTGCACTCATCACGGCCCCAAGTCACTCGCACCCTTCTTCACTCATGCCCACCACATTCCTGGACAGATCCTTCTATGTGAACACTCTAAGCCCATCCTGTCCTCTGGTGCCCTTCAATTGCTAACCAGCCCCTCACCGCACTCTTCCCACTTCTGCACTACCTGCCAATAAAATAGTTCATTCATGTGCAGAGTTCGGAGCCTCTCCTGGAAGCTAGCAGAGGACTACGGAGAAGTGACTAAGTGATGTTACATTTAGATTAATCAAATAGTCGATGGGATTTCCATTGACTCTTTGAATGGTCTATAAGGGCGTCTTGCCTTTGAACTATAGTAAAAGTCCTGCCAGGCTCTTGCTACAGTTCAAATGGGGAAGTCCTGCAGGAAGCATGGGGTTTCCTTTTGAAATATACAAGATCCCCCCTGGGATCTTGCACATTTTAAAAGGAAGCAGCAGGGAGCACAGGATGCCGCTGGCCCCACATTCTCTGCAGCACCTGAGCCTTTGAAATGTACAAGGTCCCCACACTGGGACTTTTGTACATTTCAAAAGCAGAAGCCCTGCAGGGACTACACTTTGTGGCACCTGAGCCTTTGAAAGGTACAAGAGCCCCGTTAGGGCTTTTGTACATTTTAAAAGCAGAATCACAGCAGAAATGACGCAAGTGAAGACTGCTTCAGTCCCCGCTCACACCGTTTCCATTGTATCTCTACCTTCCCTGCCCCCAGTGGAGACAGTGATTGGGGGGGAACTGGCTCTTAAGCGGCTCCCCCCAACCCTGGCTCCTGCTCCCGCCACCCCCTTGCTGAACAATTAATTGCATCACTAGTCAACTATCCAATGAGCTTCTGCCTATTGGATAGCTGACTAGTCTCTTACATCCCTAGAAGTGACTTGTCTGGAAAGGCTATGCTCTGAGGGCCTCACGTGTAAATGAAAACCAAATACCATCAGTAAAATGGGGCCCAACTCCCAAGGCATCCCCTTCATTCTGGGTGCTCCTAGGCACTCTGCTTGCTAGCAAGGAGCAGGGGATGGGTTATGTGCGAGTGGCCAGGTAGAGAGAATTCCCTGCTCTCTGCACTCGGTTACTGCCCATCTTTGAAGGACAGCAGCACTCTATGTGCCCTTCCAGCTGGCAAGCCAGCTTCTTCCATAGGACTAAGACATGCTCCGTGCGGAAAGGGTGCAAAGGAGAGACATGGAACCATGGAGGAGCTCCCAGCTTTCCGTGCCCACGTCCTACTGAGAACCAAATTTGGGTCACACAGGAAGAGAACCCAATGGGGTAATCTGGGCCACCCACAGCCCACCCCCCTTCTTCTATCACTAGCCCCACACCTCTGTCCTCCATTTCTACACTCCCATTCCCCTGCCTGCATTCCTACACCCACCATCCTTCCTAACGCCTCCCCACACTGCCCATATTCCCCTCCTTCCATCCCTACCTCCATCTCAATATATAACCATGCTTCCTAACCCCTCCCCCTTCCGGACTGCCTATCCCTACCACCATTTCCTTCCTCCATTCTTACACCCCTGTCGTTCCCTAGCCCCTCCCTTTGGCACCCCCACACTGCCCATCCCCCTGCCTCCATTCCTATATCACCCTCACCCCCACTATCTCCCTTACCGCACTACCCATCCCCCCACATACACCCTATCCCCCTTTCTTCTCTTCTTACACAAACCCTAGCTACTCCCACAAACGGGCAACATAACCAACAAAGAAACAGCTCCAGACCCATATGCAGGAATTTCAGGGGTTTACGCGCTCTTTTTGTAAATGTGGACTGCAATTTTTTTTAAATAAAGGAGATCAAAATAGTCATGAAATAGATGTGCATAAGAGAGGTTAATTTAAAAATATGAGTGGTGACATCAAAGAAAGTTAGTCTGAATTTGTAACTCAAGTAGATCCTGGCCTCTACATGTGAAGGTGAAACTGAGGAGGGATGTTCTGGGTGCTGTGACAACAGGATTTGGGCAGCTGCCTGGAGAGAAAGGGCAGCAAAGGTGGCATTGCTGCGGTGCTGGAAAGCAGAAAAGGGGGATGTCTGTGGGCAGAGGAAAAGGAAAGGAGGTAGAGAAGGAGGCTGGAGGGAGGGGTGCCTTTGGGATGCCAGGTTGAGAAGGGGAGGGATGGAGACTGGCTGAGCACTTGGGAGGATGGAAAGAGGGCCGAGGGGGCCACGCAGTGAAGGGGTCTATGGGTGCCACCATGCAGAGGCAGGCACCCCCTCGCTACTGCACCCCCACTTGGCCGTGATGGCAGTTGCTGTGAATACTGTTGTGCCTTCCCTCTGTGATACCACAGGAGTTGTTGCTAGGCTGGGGGTTCCACTCGGACGACTCAGTGCTGGGCTCAGGATGCAGCCAATTAGGGTACAGCAGAGAATGGGGTGGCAGGTGGCTGGGGATGTGGGGCGCAGAGCAACCCCATGGGTTGGGGGGGCTAAGAGCCCCCACACGGGAGGAGCACGGACTTGCTGCTCCCATCCCTATGCAGCAAGCAAAAGCTTAGCATGCCCCACAGGCAGCCGCCAGAAGAGGACATGGTGCAGTGGTTGCTTCCTCTGAGCAGGGGGCTGCCAGAGCCAGCCCAGCATGCAGCCAGCATCTCCCCCCTTGGCCACCATGCCCCACGCCACTTCCCCGGGGGTCTGCTCCCTCATGGCACCTTAAGGCCCTCTGGCTGCCAGAGAGGCCCTCAATGTCTCTAGGTCCAGCTGCCCCAAAGCCTCTATCTGGGGTCTCCCTGCAAGCAATGGCAGTGGTGCTGCCATAGCCCCATTACCTGCAGCAGGCTGATCTGGAGCGGCACTCAGGCCTTGGATGGAGTCACTCCCTGCCCTGGACACTGTTCAGGGACCAGCAAAGCTACTTGATAACCCAACCTGGGCAGACTCCCTCTCCCAAGGATCCTGCTCGCTCAGATCTGGCTACACAAAAGACTGCAGCTAGAGTTGAGTGGGCAGGACCCTTGGGAGGGGGAAGTCTGCCCAGGTCAGGCTACCACACAGCTTAGCTGATCCCTAAACAGAGTCCAGGGCAGGGAGTCTGTGTGAGGACAAAACCTGTGGATGTAGGGGGACATGATGACATCACTCTGTTATCCCACAGGAACAACATTTTTATATATAGAGAGAGGTGAATTTAATAAAGAAGAATGTTTAACTGTCAAATTCATGATTACCAGAAATACTGCCACCTACGATATTTTAAGTGCTAATGAAAATATGTAGGGTTTTTAAAAAATACACTATAAAATGAGCATTAGCTTATGAAAGGAATATTTCATTGTGCATTTTTACCTCCATGATTTTTCTCTGTGGCTGAAGCATCCAAGAAAGCTTTTTCTAGTTCTGCAATGGTGTGAGCATCAATTTCTTGAGCCCTTTTCACTGACTGTAAGGAACGAAGTCGTTTGTTCTCCTCTCTGAGGCTGTGATTTTCCATGGCATATTTAGCAATTCGTGGGTGTTGTTCCATCTATACACACGTGTGAGATGCGGATACATGAAGTGTTGCAAAAAAGCAAAGTAGATTACAAAAAAGGCCATTTCACAGAGGATTCTGTATACAGGGCCCCCAAGCTGGTCATTTTTCACAAGCATTAAATCACAAGGAAAAGAAAAGGAGGACTGTTCAGATTTCTTAAAGAGACGGCAACTGGTTTTATTATTTCACTGGAATTTATTCCCAAAACATATATACACGAATAAGTAATTATTAGGGCTGTCAATTGACGTGTGTTAACACCTGCGATTAACGCAGTCCAGGATTAACATGTTACATTTTTAATGCATTAATTGCAGGCTTTAATGCTGTGTTGCCCCTTTGAAGTGCCGCTGCAGCGCTTCAAAGAGGCAGCGCAATGCAGAGCCCAGGATCAGCTGAGGACTCCCCAGCTGACTCCGGGCTCCACTGCCCCTTTGAAACACGAAGAGGCGGCATTTCAAAGGAGCAGCCGTCTCACAGCTGAGCCGGGGATCAGCTGTACAGTGGCCACCCTTAGAAATGCCACCTCCGCATGTTTCCAACGGGTAGTGGAGCCTGGGGTCAGCTGGGGAGGGCCTAGCTGATCCCAGGTTTTGTGGAAATGCGGTGCAAAGCCCCAGCTGAGCCCGGGATCCAGGGCTGCCCCTTTTAAATGCACATGGAGGTGGCATTTTAAAGGGGCAGCAGCAGCACAGCATTTCCCCAGCTGCCCCTTTGAAATGCCAGAGGCAGTGTTTTAAAGGGGCAGCCATGGAGCCCGGGGTCACCTGGGAGTCCCCAGCTGATCCTGGGTTCCCCGTGGCAGCAGAACCCAAGGATGGCTGGGCACTCCAAGGCTGATCCTGGGCTCTGTGTTGCGCTGCCCCTTTGACATGCAACCACAATGGTTCAAAGGGGGCAGTGCTGCATGGAGACTGGGATCAGCTGGGGACTCTAGCTAATCCCAGGCTCCATGCAGCGCTGGCCCGTTGAAACGCCCATGGTGGCGTTTCAAAGGGGAGGCGCACGCGATTAATCACGATTAAATTTTTTAATCACTTGTCAGACCTTGTAATGATTAAGGGATTAATTATTCAATTTTTTTTAAACATTCTTGCTATTGCAGGAGGCAATTTTAATCCTGATCATTACATATGAGCTTCCTCCTCTAGAAACATTAGCATCACAATTTAGCTTGGAATATGTAAGCTTGCCTATAAAATTATTCAAATAGCCTATCTTTCTGTTCTATTTTTAAAACAAAGCTGAGCTTCCTAACTGCAGCGATAAGAGCTTTCATTAGCATGAGGAAGCCTAACAGTGATTTAAACCAAACAGCAGTAAGTATAGTCATTTCAGTTTAGAGAACTGGGTAGATTGTGCTCAGAAGTTTACCTTTTGAACTAAAAGCCAACAGCTATCAAGGTCAGATGTATTATCTTTAAATAATAAAGAAGTTTGTTCTGTGTGTGTTGTTCATTAACTTCATGAGATTGTTTAGATATGGACCAATGAGTAAAAATATGTACCTGTTCTCTCAGTGACCGCAATTCCTCCCTCAGTTCATTGATGAGCTCCTCCTGCTCTTTAGGCATTAAACTGCCACAAGCATCTTTGTGTAATCTCTCCAGACGAACTATATGGTCTTCACGGAATTTAACTATCATTTTATTGGACTGAATTAATTTCTCCTTTTTGCCACAAAGATCTTCTAGTTGAGCAACTTTTTCTAACAAAGTCTTAAAACAATAAATGCATTGATTTAGTAGTGGGAAAGGGGGGAAGTGACAGTGGCAATCTCCAAAGAAAAGACATTGAGATATATCTCACAGACAACTTATATGATACTATAAATAATGATCTACCATTGGAGATATTAAAGAGCAGGTTAAATAGACATCTATCAGGGATGATCTAGATGGTGCTTGGTCCTGCTGCGAGGACAGCGGACTGGATTTGATGGCCTCCCAAGGTCCCTTCCAGTTGTAGTATTCTATGATTCTATAACAATATTTTATGCACAAAATAAAAAAATATTTTATTACCCCATTTTTAAGTGAAACTGACCTTGGGTACGTCTACACTACAGCGCTAGTTCGAACTAACTTAGTTCGAATTAGTTAATTCGAACTAAGCTAATTTGAACTAGCAAGTCCACATTGAGTGGACTCTGAACAGGGCTTAAGGATGGCCGGAAGCAGTGCCGGCAGGGCATAAGAGGAGGACTTAGAGCATGGAGCTGCTGTCTCAGGCTAGCCGAGGGCTGCGCTTAAAGGGTCCCGACCCCCACCCCGGACACACAGTTCTAAGGGGTGCCCCGCTTGCAAAGAAGTTCTGGCTTGGAGTGCCCGGAGTACCCACACTGGGCACATCACACCACTCGGCCATCAGCCCGGCTGCACTTGCCGCAGGCTGCCAACTGGGGAGAGGGGGCAATTGGGGGGCTGCAGGAGAGCTTCCACCCCCAGAAGCCCGCAGAGCCAGCCCAGTCTCCCCATCGGGGGCTCGTACCCCATTCCTCCCTCACCTCCTTCCACTTACCCTTCCCTAGCCCCCCTTCTTATTGATGTACAAAATAAAGATAACGTTTCTTCCAACATTGACTCTGTCTTTATTGAACAAAACTGGGGGAGACTGGGAAAAGGAGGTGGGAGAGGGGAAGAGAAAGGCTGGGAGAGGGGAGGGCAACTAACATGATCAGGGGTTGGGAACAGGTCCCAGATGAAGAGAGGCTACAGAGACTGGGACTGTTCAGCTTAGAAAAGAGGAGATGGAGCGGGGACAGAATAGAGGTCTCTAAAAGCAGGGGTTGGGTGGAGAGGGTGCAGTCAGAAAAGTTCTTCCTGAGTTCCCATAAAGAAGGACTAGAGGACACCAAAGGAAAGGAATAGGTAGCAGGCTTCAAACTAGTAAGAGAAAGTTGTTCTTCTTCCCAAAGCAAATAGTTAACCTGTGGAACTCCTTGCTGCAGGAGGCTGTGAAGGCTACAACTAGAACAGAGCTTAAAGGGAAGTGAGATCAAGTCATGGAGGTTGGGTCCATGGAGTAGTCTTAGCCAGGGGGTAGGAGTGGTGTCCCTGCCCAAAGTTTGTGGAAGGCTGGAGAGGGATGGCACGAGACAAATGGCTTGGTCACTGTCTTCGGTCCATCCCCTCCAGGGTTCCTAGGGTTGGCCGCTGTCGGCAGACAGGCTACTGGGCTAGATGGACCTTTAGTCTGACCCAGGACGGCCATTGTAAGCTCAGGGCTCACGGTCGGGGGTCTCAGTGGACCCCCTTGATTTTCATGCACACCTGCTCCTGGGTGGCCAGGCTGGCAGCTCTCCTGCCCTAGACGGCCACTTTCCTGTGCCTAGTGCGGAGATCGTGGACGAGGTCCACGATGTCCGCACTAGCCCAGGCAGGTGCCTGCCTCTTGCGGTCCAGGGCAAGCTCCTGGGAGCCGCCAGCCTGGTCCCGGGAAGAGGGGGTGGGCTGGGGGACATCGGGTGGGTGGCTCTGTGCCGTGCCAGGTGCAGGGTCTGCTGGCTGGGTGCTGGCAGGCTTGCACCTGGCACGGGCACCGTAGCCAGCCCGTGCCCCTTTAAGGGGTCCGGGGCCGGGAAGGGGGCATAGAGTTTCCCTGGTGTTGGCCAGAGTGGCCACCAGGGAAACCTGGGGAGGGCTAGCCTCCCATTAGTTCGAATTAAGGGGCTACACACCCCTTAATTCCAACTAGCTAGTTCAAACTAGGCTTAATCTTCGTAAAATGAGGTTTACCTAGTTTGAACTAAGCGCTCCGCTAGTTCGATTCAAATTCGAACTAGCAGAGCACTAGTGTAGCGCCTATTAAAGTTAGTTCGAACTAACGTCCGTTAGTTCGAACTAACTTTGTAGTGCAGACATACCCCTTGTGATTAAATTTGGATGTTATCTTTAAAATTCACAATTCTATTAGTTTATAATATCTCCTTCCGATAACTACACTTTGCTGTCTTTACAAGCCAAACTTTTTCTTGAATAATGCAGGACAATCTCAAATATAGTGAGCTTCTACAGATTCACTCAACCTTGGCTTTAATAAAAAAAAAAATAAGCAGAACATGCTGCAAAGGTGGCAGTGAGTTCTTACCTTCTTTTCACTTTCAGATTTCTCCAAGAACAGCATTGCCTCAAGAAAGTAGTTCTTGTAATTTCTATTTTCCTCACCTTGTCCAAGAGCAGATTAATAAAAAGTTAAAAAACAATGCACCATATTAAGATGCAATAAATTTCCTTAATGTTTAACAGTGTTTATAATACTTTTTTCCCCGAATATTTTACTGAACACCACAGGTATGGACATATTTACATTATAATTATATACACCCTCTAATTATGCTATTAGAATCTGTCAAATTATGAGATATAAAACTTTACTCACACAACTTTATGTACAAAGTTCCACCAAATGAATAAAGGTGTTTTTAATTTAGTTTAAAAGTGTGTTCAGCTAAGGAAGTATGCAAAATGTTGAATTGACGTTTTTAGCTTATAATATCGAACTGGCATTAATATTACACGAGGTCCATAATAAAGTGGATTATTATAGATATTTATAGAATACCAATCAATATAATACCTAAAATGTAGAATAATCATCGCATTATGATTAGAGCTGAGTCAATAATTGATTTTTCAACTTGTGGGGCAAAATCAAATAATGTGAAAATAATCTGGTTTGACCAATTTTTAAAAACATTTTTCTTTCAAATAAAAAAGCTTCAAAGATTCCCCCCCCCCCAAAATCAGAGTGTTTCAAGTTGGTTCAAAATGAATTTTTCCCCAATTTTGATTAGTTTAAAGTTAAGGCAAAACATTTTGGTCAGTTTGAAATAAAATCTTTTAGTGTTTCTCATTTCATTTTGGCCATTTCATATATTTTCAGTTCATGTGTTTTTTAGTATATTGAACCAATTTTAAATCAAAATGCCATTTCAAACTGAAAACATTTCGAAATCAAAGCTAAAACAAACGATAAAAGAAGTTTTGCCTAACACATAGTACACAGTATGGAAAGAGCAAAATGAAAACAAACGATCATTAAATTAACACAGATTCCTGCAAAATTAAACACATTTGCTATTTACAATTGTGTAAAAAGTATGTTGTATCTAAAATTGTAATCCTTAAGGAATACAAACTGAGCAGTGCCATTTACTCAGAAAGTCAATAATACAACACTTTAAAAGCTCCTTTTTGCTCTAGAATACAGGAGCTTTCTGTTCTTTTGTTTCTCCTACCTGTTGTAATAGAAATATCCTGGGTAAACTGTCCTAAAGTAAGTTGAGCAATCTGCTCTTTCAATTTCTTCACTTCAGCTTGGAGTTGGTTCACATTCCCTTGGGTGTCTTCATTTATCACAGCCTTTTGTAGACATTTTAAAAGAAAATATTAAAAGCAATAAAAAAAACTTAAAGATCATATTTTTAATGTGAAGTAATCTATCCTCAAGGTAACAAGAATCAAACATAGGAAAGCAATAGATAACTGACTATACTGCTATCAATTTTAAAAGAGAATCTTTGGAAAGAGAATAAAGCTCATGAACACTTGAACATTTAGTCCATGGTTTAGTGAATTAAAATATAATCCTGAAAATTTTAGGCTAAACAAAGACTAACAGCATATAACAGACTACATATGTGCAAAATCAGAAGCCAGCCAATATACTTACAGCCTATTCAAGATGCAGAAAGAGCTAAAAAGTTACCTCGCATTTGAACAGGTGGAAGTATGTTTGGATAAAAACAATTATCTTGGTAAAACAAAGTATTACAAAGCTTTAAAACAATCAGAAAACATGTAAAGTTTTGTTTACATTTACTCATTTCAACTAATTGCTACAGACAAAGGAACAAATATCACATGAAAAACAAGGAGAGCAAGTGGTGCATTTCCATTACACACACACACGCCCCGGAGAGACTCAGCTGGCCAGGTTCAGAAGCTGGGATTGGCATCGGGGAGCACGGGCCCAGCAGGGTTCGTGTGGTGGGGAGCACAGCTTAGGCCAGAACTGACGGCAACTATTGCAGTGCCAGTGGCCAGAAGTGCAGTCTTGGCTGGGGCTGGCACTGTGTGGGGGAGGGTGCAGTCCCGGCTGAGGTTGGAGTCAGCAGGGCTGGCACCATGGGCATACAGCCCCAGGAGGGGCTGATGCAGTGGGAGATGCAGCACCAGCCAAGGCTGGCACCGTGATGGGCTAAAGGCAGTGGGGAAGGTGGCAGGGAGTGCAGCCCCAGCCAGGAGCAGAGTCTAGAGCCAGGTACGGAGCCATAACCTTCTCTGGTCCAGCAAAGTCCGAGGCCACATGTACACTCCCGGTTTTGCCAGCAGCGAATATGCAAATGAGGTGCAGATTAGCATACCACCATGCCTCATTTGCATAATGCATGCAAGCCATTTTTGCGCAAAGGGTTTTTGTGGGGAAAAAAAGTAGTGTGGACTTTTTTTTGGTGCAAAAATCCCGTTTTCCGCAAGATCCTTATGCCTCTCCCACAGAGGAGCACTGCTGACTGAATCCAAGCTGAAACACCCCTCCCTCCTTTTGCAGGGACACCAGTAGGGGCTGAACAGAATCCCCTGCACCTTCTTCCCCCACAGGAGCTGCCAACTGGGGTTGGACAGCATGGCCTCAGGTAATCTCTGTCACTGGAGCAGCACTGCCATTTCTGGTGAGCCACCTCCAGATCTCCTTGCCCTTGACCCTCCACATCGCCCCGACCCAAGCAATGCTAGCTAAATCTTCTAATAGAATATAAACTTGCAGAAAAAGTGAAAATTAAATTAAATTTTTCAAGAAAGTCAGTTTGTTATTATAAGCCCAAACAATCAAATTTGATTGTCATTTGAATTAACACAGTAAACAAAAATGTTTCATAAAAGTGAACTGGTTCACATATAATATAAATGACAATTAAAGTCATGATAGGAAAAATATTATTTTTTTACCTTGTTTTTAATTAACTTTGCTCGTTGAGCAAAATTAAGAGTAGACAGAGTTTCACCAAAACATCTAGATCCAGGATGAACATTTGCAATTATGCATGTTTTTGCATTACCTCCAAGAGAATCCTGTTTGAAAAATACGAAAATTGGCTTAAATTACAGGATTGTGATTCGAGCTAGAAGTTAATATTTCTTCCACAAGTTGTCTCGTATGCAATTTTAGACTAGAATAGATTTGCCTGAGAAATCTATTAATTTATGAAGCTTTATTTCAAAACTGATCCTTAAATGAATTTGCAGTTTACCTTTAATAGCCCTTCATACAATGAGAGATAAGAATTCTGAAATCCAATAGCGTGTAGAAATTGATTTTCCAGCAAAGTGAAAACAAGCAGCCCAGTTTTACAGAACTGAGCTCAGTTTCTCTCGTCTCTGTATAAATATATATATATATATATTTTTCCTTTTAAAACTATTAAATGAAAACTGAACATATGTTACCCGTAGCAGAAAAGTGAGTTTGGAGTCCCTGTAGCAAATGTGTCTTTGTTTTCCATTACCCACATCGACAAGTGCTGTGATCACTTGACCTAGGCAGCTTAATGACCGGTTTATGTTACCTGCCTCCTAAAACAAACAGTGAAAGTTAGAAGACAACTGTCCAAATTAGAACAAGGTGGTTTTTTTGTTTTGTTTTTTTTAAAAAAAAAATCTAACTGAGGAGAAAGAGAAAGTAGCCACAGATACATAGCACTAACCTTTAACCTGACTCCTTCAGTATGTGTATCTTTTTGTCTCTCAGAGCCTGCCAAATCCACCAAGTTCAACTGGGAGGATCGGATGTTAACAACCTCACTGTTCTTCTCCATTGATTCTACAGTGATAGTGAAGACTGCGTGCGATCTTGAGGATTCTCTATTCATTGAGGTAGATGCTACACGGCGATTTCTCCAGCCCATAGTTAACACCTTAGCAGCAGGAAGAGATATCAAATAGCACCATTCTAGCATATTTCAGAGTGATCCCAACAGTCCGATACAATGGATGAGACAGAACAAACATTTCATTATGAGACTCTTCAATAAACTATTACACCGCCGAATTTTTGTATCAGACTATCTTAATATAAACATTTAATAGTTAGAAATCCTAAAGAAAAAAAAATCACAATTACTCAAACATTAACTTTGTTTTAGAAATAATTGCATATTCACTTTCCTTTACTTTTGTCAACCCAACTTCATGTTTTATAATTTTAGTTTAAAAATTAGAACTGCTACATTTTGACTACCAACTCATTGATGTGTCTTCCCAAGTATCTCTTTGCTTTATAAGCATGCCCTTTTGCTTTCCAAAGTTCTATTTCCCTTTATGTATTTATACAAATATATTAACACAGTACAGGTTGGAACCTTCAGAACCTAACCCATACCAAATGAGGTAATTTGCTGGATCAGTGGAGGTCCCCTGTCACTGGCCTCCCAGGACACTACCCCTTCCCTCCAGCTCGCTATACTCCGGCCACTTGGCTGGCTTACTGGCCTCTGGGCTCCAGCCCTGCTGCTATAGGACTTGTGCTCTGGCCATCTGGCTGGGACTTGCCAGCTGTTGGTGGCCCCACTGGGGTTCCCCGGTCCCACTGCTCCCTGGCCTTGCTGGGGTTCCCCAGGGACAGAACTCACTGGTCCCAGTGATCGAGTTCTCCACCATTAGACCCCAGACTGGCTCGCACTCTGGTCCAGCAACATCCGTGGTCCAGGATGATCACAAATGTTGTTGGACCAGCGAGTCCCGGATTTAGGAAGTTCAACCTCTACAAGTACAAAGTTTTAAAACCGCAGTCAAGGCATGTGCTTCTCATCATTACAAGAGTAAGGCTTACTCAGCATCTGGATGTACAGTGAGGGAATCTGGAACAAAAATGTAGTAGGACAAAAGCACCTGCTACTATAACTCGGATCCACTGCAAACATCAGCAGAAAACGAACATTGGTGCATTTTATACTCTACAAGCCTTACAACTTTCCTAATCTCTAACATTCACAGAGGTCTGATATGGAACATGCTTTGGAGAAAAGTTAGAATCAACAAAATAGTTCTCTGTTTACAGATGTTCTATTTCTACAAAAAATGTTTCAAAAGATTTTATTTTGGGCACTTTAATTTGTTAGAGCTAATTGTGCAATGCTGCTGATTGATCCTTACATTGCTGTAACAGCATGAAACATACTACCTGATATGCTTCAGCAGCGGATGTTAACACCTGCTCCATTGCACCAACAACAAAGACGCCCTTCTTGATATGCTCCCTGAGAAAGAGTCCAGCTGAAGCAGAATCCAGCAAGTCGAATATCTGTTCATTGTAGATTTCAATAAACGAGCACTTACAGAGAAAACTCTTACCAGTACCAGCCTGTAAAACAAAGAAACTTCCACTAGAAGTATAACTTTTATGAGAGCTGGTCTCTAACAGAGTATGGCAGTGGTTTGTTTCATTTCCTTCAGAAAGGTATAAAGTTATTACTGACGTATATTATACCTTAACACCACTTATGATGCCCAAAAGACTTTACCTAGTAAGACAGCTACTTTCAATGTAGAAATTATAATTTTTCTATTGGCATTTGTATCTATCAACACATAAAGGATACCAAAGTAAATGTAAACTAGCAAAGTAGGTGCAAGACAGACTAACATAGGAAACTTGAGCACTAATCAAAATGTAATTTATTCAGATACTTCATAAGCAAGACATTCCCGTGATCTCAGTAATATAAGTTTTACCTTTTCTTTTTCACGTTCGATTAGAAAAAAGAGATATTCAAAGCTCCGAGGAATAACTCCTCTCAGGTTATGAGTGAAATTATCAGAGTCAGATGGCCCTAAAGAGATTTAATTAAAAACAACATTTAGCTAGTTTAATTAAGAACAGCAGCAATTAGTTGGCACTCATATATACCATTATACTAAACTGAAACTATTCCTATAGCCAGTCACTGACAGCAAAACAAAGAAGGAAGAAAGTATTTCTCAATTGATTTTACTTTGTCAACTTACATCTAAATTAAAATAGTGCCTGTGAATGGCTGAGAGATTTATAGCTCTGCATACTAAAGTCTATTTATTCACAGAATAGGTGCACATACAGATCAAGAAGCAGCAGTGCAAACTTCCTACCAATGTTCTCTGCTTTAACTGTGATCTGAAGGGACCACTTCAAGGAGTGAGTGTAATTCAATTGCCTTGTTCATCAAATTCTTAGCAAGTCACTGAGCTATGCACTGCTTTCAATTTGGTGTTTCTCCCTCTTCAAAAATAAAAAGGGAGAATGAATAACTTGTATTTAAAATGACCAGTGCTATGAAAAGCATAAGAATAAAGGCAAACTCCTTTTATATTCCAAATTGGGAAGGCAGCCTTTTGAAAAAGTGAAGTACCTAGTAGGGACATTAAAAGCGGTTAATCAGTGTTCCCTCTAAGATTTTTCATCCATGAGCAGAGTGAGTTTTGTCTTATTCGCCAAGTTCACATGTGCTTGTTCGGATGTGTGCCACTATGGTACGCACCAGTGGCGCTGCTCCCCAAGAGACTCTCCCAGGTTATGCCCGCCCCCTCACCTTCTGGGGAGATGACGACACCTGCCCCTCTCCCCCCTGTGTGCAGGGCAGGGACTGCCCTAGGCTGCTCTTCATGGGGCTGGCTGAGAGTCCCCACCTTGGGCAGAGGGAAGCTGCTGTCAGCACCCAGGGTTTGCAGGGACTGAGGTGGCGTGGGGTAGTGACATGTGGGGAGGGGGCAGCGGGCTCTGAGGGGGCAAAAGAGAGATGTAGGATGGGAAGAAGAGAGGTGCAGGGGGTCCCAAACCTAGGAGCTGCTGCACCACAGCTGGGCCCCCCCTCTGAGCAGCTGCCATGCAGCCAGCCCAAGGAGCAGTTGGGCAGCCACTTTGTGGCCCTGAACACAGCTCCAGCCCTGAGAAAGGGCTGGAGCTGGCCCTGGCCCTGGCCCCCCATCACACAGCCCCAGGTAGGCCCCTGACCAGCCCCGCCCCGCGCTGTTGGGAGTGGGCTCCGCCCCCCACCATGCTCAGTGCCCCTGGCTCAGAGCAGCTGCCTGCTTCATCACTCACCTTCCCGCAGCAAGGTGAGTGCTGCTGCAAGGCTCTGTAGAAGAAGTGGGCAGATGGAGAATTTTTTGTGCACGGCAGTATAGGCATGTACCTTAGCGGGAACTATAGTTACCATGTAACCATTAAAAAAACGTAGTGGTTACACACTGCAGGCTCTGAAGTATAAAGCTTATACTGCAGAGCCTAGAGCAGGGCTGGCAGCCATTGCACTGGGAGCTGGCTACAGAATTTAAGTATAAGCTTTATACTGCAGAGACTGCAGGGTGGGGCAGCATCTGGCTCCCTGGACTGGGGCAGGGAGCCAGCATGTAACTGTTACAATAACCAATAAGCTCTTGTTTATTGGTTAACTGTTTAAATGGTTACACCAGCAGTTCTCAAGCTATCTGGGCTCCAGAGCCCTTTACATGCGTAAAAATTTATGCGGCGCCCCAGCAGTCCACTGATTGTATGTGTTGTACCTATTGATGTTTCCAGTTTGTCAACCTCGCAGAGCCCCTGGGGCTCCACAGAGCACAGTTTGAGAAACACTGGTTACACTATTACATTGCTAGTGCCTACCAGAATATATTTCCAGAAATTGAGGAGCTGGGAACCAAAAAGAGGAAACTAAAAAGATGTGTTTAGAACTTTATAATACCACTTGACTACAAATATTTTCTCCTTAGAGGGCAAAACCTATCCCCATGCTTTAGCATTGCTGTGAGAAAGACCAAAATCTGCATTAATTGTATAATGTAATCCCAAAAGCAAAAAAGATTAAAAAATTACCTGCAGTTGACTGTAAAACTAGATCACATTTACAGAGTATATCATCTCTCAAAACTAGTATTCAGAAAAAGTCTGACAAATATAAACAAGTCTTTTATATACTTACCCATCATAGTAAAAGTTTTCCCTGAGCCAGTTTGGCCACTAAAGAAAAAAAACCAAAATAAGGAAAGTTTATTTTATCTGTGACATCCATAATTTCCTTGCACCTATCATTCTAACTGGCATTCTGACATGGATAAATCAGCTGAAGATGTAAAAGCACACTTTCAACTTGAAATCTACCGTTGTTGTAAGTAGTGCTGAAGCCCTGTTGTGTAAGCTTAAAGGCTTGTTTATGTCACCAATAGAAGTTGTCTCAGTAAAAGATATTATCTTGAGACCAACACAGCCACAACCACACTGTATATAGATAGGTAGCCTCAAATATGCTAAGTTTGTAATTAAGTACTCTTCAACAAGTAAACTGCAAAAAGTTTCACAATGTCACTCTTTGGAATGTTGTGTCAAGTGAAAAAGCAGCCTCTTTCTTTTTTTTAAATCAATAAACCTTTGAGCATGAAGTGATACCCCTTAAGTCACCTGGAACTCATGAATACAAGTAATTTTTTACAACTCTCATGTTTAATATGAAGTAAACATAAATGGCTTACTATGCAAAGATGGTTCCATTGTAACCATTCATACAAGATTCAACAATGTTTTTGGCTACACTTGAAAACACTGACTCCTGAGGAGAAAAAGGACAAGGAAGCTAGATTAAGATTTCATAAAAAGAAAAGCTGCAAGGTTTTCTTCCATGATATTTTCCACTTTGTAAGTAAATCTATTATAACGTTACATACACAACTGTGTGTGTGTGTATAATTATTTTTACACACACACACAAAAATAGAGGCATTGCCAGGCTAGATGCATCAAATGACCACTTGGCTTTTTTCACAACAAAACAAATGCACCCTTTACTAATTCTGACTGCAAAACAGTTAAGTTAGTGTTATTACGATCCTGAATCAATTGCTCTGTTATGGAATTGTATAAACTGCCTAACTACTATTACCACTATCTATTGCAGTGGTGGGCACCCTGTGAATCAGCTGTTCACCACTGTTCAAGCTCTGGGAGACAGAGAGAGGAGCAGGGACAAACACAAATCAGCAGATTCATGGTTCTCACAAAGTGCTAGGACAGTGGTCTCCAACCTTTTTACACCCAAGATCACTTTTTAAATCTCAGAACAGGCGAAGACCTACCGCCCCGCCCCTTCCTTGAAGCCCCGCCCTCTCTATTCTCCTCCTGTCCATTACTTGCTATCCCCAGTCCTTACTTACACATTCTGATAAAGTTTATTTTTAAATTATGCGATACATACAATTAAAATCAGGTGTTTTTTATTCATGCTATTTAAATCTAAAATGAAGCATTTATAATTATACATTTTGTGGGGACAGAGTTCTGCAGCTAAGGACAGGGGAGAGGGAACAGGGTGCTGGGAGGGCAGAGAACAGGGTTCTACAGCAGGGGACAGAGTGCCAGTGGGGACAGAGTTCGGGGAGTGGGGATGGGAATAGGGACAGAGTTCTGTAGCTGGGGACAGGAGAGTAGGGACAGAGTTCGGGGAGTGGGGACAGGAATGGGGACAGAGTTCTGTGGCTGGGGCCAGGGGAGTGGGGACTGCATTCTGTGGCTGGGGAGTGGGGTGCCAGTGGAGGCGGAGAGTCCCCTGCATCTCCTCCCAGGGAAACCAGCCCATGCCTGCCCCGGGGCCGACCCCACGCGGCGCAGGGAAGCCCCGCACACACGCCTGCCCCAGAGCCAACTACCCCCCCCCCCCGGCGCAAGGAAGCCCGTGCACACCTGCCCAGGGGGCCGACCTCCCCCCCGGTGCAGGGAAGCCCCGCGCGCGCTTGTCCCGGCGCCAACCCCTCCCCCCGCGCAGAGAAACCCTGCGCGCGCACCTGCCCTGGGGCCAACCGCCCCCCCCCCCCACGCAAGGAAGTCCCGCGTGCGACTGCCCAGGGGGCCGACCCCCCCACCCGCGCAGAGAAAACCTCATACGTGCGCGCCTGCCCCGGAACCAACCAGTGCAGGGAAGCCCCGCACCGGGGCCAAGCCCCTCCCCCCACGCCAGGAAACCCCCTGCGTGCCTCCCGCGGGGCTGACTCACTCTTCAAGGTAAATAGTGGGGCTTCTCGGGGGTGAGTGGGAAATGGGGGCAGGGCAGACAGGACGCTTCGCGAGCGACTTGTCGAGGCCTCGCAATCGACCAGTAGCTCGCGATCGACCTGTTGGTGACCACGGTGCTAGGAGGAGGCAGGGAGAGAAGAAAGTGAAGGGCTCTAGTGCCCCACCGCATAAGAGGCATGGGGGCAAGGGCCAGACACGGGATGCACGGCCCACTCACTAATCTTGGGTTGCCCATCGCTGACCTATTATGTGTTATTGTCTTAGGCCTTACAAAAGGTGGCCTTCAGCGATTGTTTATGCAGAATGTTTCTCTAGGAGATTCACATATTATAGGATCACAATGTCCCATCCATCATTAAGCACAACCTCATCAATGTAACTGTATAAATGCAAAGAGCAAGTCTTATGATAACTCTGAAGAGAGAAATTCTTAAAGCAGTGAGAAAAATTAGAAAATTAATTTGCCAAGATAGTGTAAACTCTGTATTAGCAGTCTTATTACTATAAAACTTAGGGAAATTGAAAAAGATATGGTTGCAATAAACTAGACAATTTTTTCATATTTTAGTGAGTTTATCAACTATTTGTAAAGCTATTACCTGGGTTGTGTCCATATTTGCAACATGATCAAAAGTGAAGATCTTGGGTTCAGGCTTTGAATGAAGACGCAGAGTGTTTGATGAAAGAACTGATAAGCACAAGCCTTGATCTCCATCAGCTAATGCAGCTCCCTCTGAAGGGGGGCGTACTCTCACATAGACCTTGATGGCATCACCTTCAGTACTAGTGAAGGAAAATTTTATATACGTAAGGTAGTCTGAAAATAGGTCAGTCAGTTATTTGAGAAAATACATGAAATTAGAGAAGACTGAGTGAGCAAACTCATGCAGAGGTTTACCCTGAAGTTGTACTAAATCTAGATAATCTTAGATTAGAAAGAGACCTATTGCAGGAGACATTATCTCATGCCTATTTAATGAAAGGTTTCCTGCACCTTCCTTTGATGCATTTGGCAGTGGCCACTGTAGGAAACAGGATACTTGGCTATATGGGTCATGAGTCTGATTCAGTCAGGCAATTTCTATGCTTCTAAACTGGTACGTCCTTCAGGGTACATAAGAAATGAGTCCAAATACAGTTTTGAATATGACCATTTCATAAATTAAAAAGGATCCCCTGAAAGCTTTTTTGTACTATAAAATAAAAATATATATTAGGGTGTTAGATTTCTGTTCTTGGGTCAGAAGAGATGACCGCCTCAAACTTGGAAATGAAATTGCTTCACTTCTGAATGCTTTTCTAGAAACTTATTATAAGCTAGCATTGCAGTGTTCGTACTGAACTTGCTTAAAAAAAATAAAATGTGGTTTAAGTAACTGAATTTAGAATTAGGAGGGATAATTTCAGTATCAAATGGTTGGATGAATGGAAACAAACATGTCATATACATGTTAGCCTTTCCTCACCCAGCCCTTTAATGTTAGTACATGAGAAATTAATACAAGAATTAACAAATAGTTTCTTACCTAGATGTATTTGACAGAGGCAGCGTAGCATCACGTGAATTTCCTGTTTTTTAAAAAAAGGAAAAACAAAAACTGTCAAGGAAAACAATTATGGCTATTTATAAAACAATTTATGGCTAAAAATGCCAGTGGTATCAAGGGTGTTAAAATTTGAAAGATAAAATAAGTGTTCAGATGACTTTGAGCACATGCAAAATAGAATTATGCAGAAGATATTAAGCTAACATTTTCCTCTGATGGATATTTGCTTTATTGTTTCTTGCACAGATAATGTAGGCCCTAATGCTGCGGTGCAAACACCTGTGTTTATCTTTATGAATGCAAATAAACCTATTGAGTTCAGAGGGATAGCTCAAATGCATAAAATTAAGCAGATGCATGCTTGCAGGACTGGACCATAGATTTTAGCTGGAATTACAAGATTTTAAATATGTGGAATTTTAAATCTCTCTTTATATATTAAAAAGCTTTTCCTGATGCATGACCAGGGCTCGACAAATTATGGAAAACCCTACTCGCCAGACAAAAAAGGGACTCGCCACCCTCCCCCCCAAAAAAAGTGATTTTTTTAATGGCATAAATTCCTAATAAGAATAAGAACAGTAATTACTAATACGTTCTTAATAAATATCACCTAAGTTATTAATAAATATCTTATAAACTTCTACCTTTTCCCCTCTGCTGCCATGTCTCCTTGCCTTGCTCCATCAGCTCCCCTGGTGCCTGCTGCCCCCCAAGCCCTCACCCTCTTCTGCTGTCCTGACTCCTGCCCTTCTCCCTACCCTCCCTCAGCCTTCCTGAGACCTGCCCCCCTCCGCCCACTCCGATCAAGTGAGCTACCCCTCCTCATCTCCTCTTCTAACACCTCCCTCTACACACCTGCCCTGCCTCTCTTCTCTGGTGCTGGTCCCTCCCCTGCAGGTGTCCGCCCTTCTGCTTTACCCCCAGAAGCTCCTGGCACCCGCACTCTCCTGGTTCCTCCCCCTTCCCTCACTACCCATGCCCCCTTTGCCCTTTTTCCCTGATACCCACCCCCTCAGCACCCTCTGCCCCCATTCTCATGCCCCTGTGCCCTCACACATGCCTTGCTCCATCTCCACCTTCCTCATGCCCACCCCTTCTTTCAAGCCTTCTCCCAGCACCTCCCCCTCCTCCCTCTAGCTCCCAGTGCCCTTACCCTCTCCTCTCCCAGCATCACCCTGTTCCCCCCTCCCACTGACACCTCCCCTCCTGCCCTTTTCTTCATTGTCTGCACTTGGCCCCCTGGGATTTGTCTCTCCTGCACCCTTGTCCCTTGGTGCCTTCCCCTTTCTTCTTCTTCTCCTGACCTCCTCCCCTTCCCTCCCCTCAGCACAAGCCCCTTCCTCATATTTTCCCCTCCTCTCCCGATAGCCCAGCCCTGCCACTTCCCCTCCCCCAGGGCCAAGCAAAACATCCCCCCCCTTTTTTGCTGTCTTTTACACGTTTGCATTTTGCAATGGGTTTTTTTTGTTTGTTTTCATTTTTGTCCCAGAATTTTAGCCTTATAAATAGCAAATAGCATTTTCATTCATTTTTTTCCATAAAGGCAAAGGCACTTTAAGTGAACTCCCCCTTTCAGTTGCTGCTGGGTCACAGCAGCCTTTTCCCCACCCTGTCCAGCCCCTCCCTATGGATAAGCACCCCTCACTCCCAACCCACAGGGGAAACAGGGTGCAGGGACAGCACAGAGCCAGAGGGGCGCAGGGAACAATTGGGGGGGGACAGGACAGGGGTGGCGGGGGGCACAGGAGGCACAGGGACGCAGGGATCGGGAGGAGCAGTGTGCGGGGGAGGCACTGGAATGGGACACGGGGAATGGGAGGGGCAGAGGGATCGGGGTCTAGGGGCAGTGCAGGGAACTGGCAGCAGAGCTGGGGGGGAGCAGGGATCGGGGGGAGCAGAGTGTGGGGTGCAAGGGTGGCATAGAGCCAGAGGGAGAGCAGGGGAACTGGGGTGCAGGGGCAGCGTGGTGAATGGATAGCGGGAGCCAGATGGGATGCGGGGTGGGTGCAACGAGCCAGGAGGTCGGCAGGGTGCGGTCTCTCGCCAGGAAGGGGCTGGGGCGTGGCAGGACTGGAGCCGGTGGGGCACGCCACAGCCAGGAGAACACAGCCAGAGCCGAGCTGGCACGGCCCTTTAAAATGGGCGGGGCCACGTCATGCCAGCGTCCTGGCATCTGCCTCCTCAAGCTGCAGCTGCACGCAGGCAGCCTGGCGCTGAGAAACGCCGCAGTTTCCCCTCCCCAGCAACGCTCTGCTCCTCCGCCGGCTGGCGGATTGGATGGAGCCGTGCCGCTTGTAGTGCAAGGTTCGGTCAGCCCGTTACAATGGCCCACCGGGCCAGTCCGCCCCTGCACTCGCCAGCTGGCAAAATCTACTCGCCGTGGGCGAGCGGGTGAGTGTATTTGTCGAGCCCTGTGCATGACAGAATGATGTCATCAGCATATTTCTGTGAAAGCGGCTAGAGAGAGGGGGATTGTTGAGTGTAGCAAGCAGCAGCGATAGCCCCCTAATATCTTTAAAGCACTATAAGACATTTTACTACATGCAACACTTAGCAATGTGAATTTTCAAGTACAGTGAACCCTCGTTTATCGCGGTAGATAGGTTCCAAACCCGACCGCGATAGCTGAAAATCCGCGAAGTAGGGACACCATATTTACGTATTTATTTAACATGTATATTCAGACTTTTAAAACCCTCCCTTTACGTAGTACTGTTAACAAACCACCCTTTAATGTACAGAACATACGTAATGAAAAAAGTCCGCGAAGTCGTGAATCCGCGATGGTCGAACCGCGAAGTAGCGAGGGCTCACTGTAATGTATTGAAAGCTAAACAGTTGAGATTTATTTTTACTTTAATCTTTAACAAAATACGTAAAACCAACGCTATAAAGTACCCAGTCCTCTCCAGTGTCAACTTTTGATATATTTCTTCAAAATTCCATTTACATGAAGATGTGTTGTTTCCAACAATAGGCAGCTATGGTGATTTAATTATTCAAGAGCAAGTCTAATCTATAATCATATATCTATTGCATAAAATGGCTAGTCAAACACCCTATAATAAATACCACTGCAGGATCCAAGCATGTTATTGACATCACGGTGCAGAGGGGCTAGTCTTCGAAAGAGCATGTTTGATACATTAAAATGCTTCTTCCACTATGAGAAAAATAGTCCCAAATGTGCCAATGCTACAGTATTTCAACTCTGATATGCTTAATTGAAGCAATCTGTAACAAGGTTATTAATTTATAAAGCAGCATTTGCTATTTTCAAACTAATATGCAACATTGCCAAAAAATTACACATTAAACAGCACAAGACAATTAACCAATTTTTTAAAAATTATTGAATGAATAGCATTTCATCACCTACAGACCTAGAGGAGGTACAAAGTCAGTAAGTAATCAATAGCTTAAATTATCTAACTGCTTGCATTTTCCATTTTAAAGGAATGTTAGTAACCTGAATTTCTTATCTGGAGGAAAAAGGGCATCTACAGGTTGAAGCTCTCTGGTCCAGCACTCTCTTGTCTGGCGACATCCATGGCACATAACATCCCCAAGAGCACCAGCTTCACGGAGCTGTTCCCCCCCCCCCACTGCATCTGTATCAAGCAGGATGAGGAGCAGCTTCTGTCTGCGGCCAGCCCAGGATTACCATAAACAGGGCCTGCTGCAGCCCAGCACTGCTGCATTTAATACAGAGGCAGCAGTGTGAAGTGGCAGGGGGCACAGGGCGCACTGCACTGGCTGCCAGATTCACCTGCCCCCAGGGATAATTAAATAATCATATAATTGATAAGATTTAGCACAGTTACATGATTATTAAATTAAATGAAACATCTAACATCCCTAGTCCACACTGAGGTTGAGCTGCACCTTTCCTGAGCCAGATAGTTGTCTAGGATGCATCATAACAAGCATGTTTAGACTTTTGTTCAGCACTAGCCAGAAGCTGGCATCCTGCTTTTTCTCTTCTGTACTCTAGCTGCATGAGCTCTGTGTAAGTGCTGCCAGGTCCCTCTCCGCCCACATCATTACCCCCTGGTCATCCCTTTCCCCGCTATTCGTGGAGCTACTTCCTCATCTTTACAGGACACTGTGTCTCACTCTTCCCCAGGCCGGGTGCGTTAGGTGCACCCCCGACAATCTTCCGCCCTAGGCCCTGTTATTTGTTTTCTTTCTGGCTGGGACATGCTGCCTTTCCGTCTTCTCCCATGACAACTTACTTTACTTAAGAGCCTTTGGTGAGGGGCCTTGTCAAAGACTTTTTGGAAATCTAAGCACACTATGTCCACTGGATCCCCCTCGTCCACGTTTGTTGACTCCCTCAAAGAGCGCTAGATCTGAAAAAGTGGGTTGTGCCCAGGAAAGCTCCCGCTACCCTCTGCACGTTTTGCTCCGCTCCCGCGCTACTCGGCAATGTGTCGTTTTTAAAGTGTTTTCTAGCAGATGAGTAAGGCAAGATTTCCTTTTACACAAACCACCTTCTTCCCCCCGAAGTCCGCCCAGGCAGCCCCCCAGAGCCGCAGCTGCCGTGGACACGGAAAAGACCCCCCCCCTCCCCCCCGCAGCCTGGCCCCGCGGCGCTGCGCACTCAGCCAGGCCGCTCGCCCCGCACCGACGTGGGAAACACCGCGGAGGGGGCACGGGAGGCAGGACACCCGGCCCCGGCGCTAGCTCCGGGCGCTCCTCTCCCTCCCCGCCCCGGGGGATAAAAGCCCGTCCCCGCCAGAGCAGCATCGCAAAGCGGAGCAAAGGCCGCGCGGGCAGCCCCTTGGGATCCTCTCACCTTTGGTGCCAGGAGCCATGGTGCGCGCGCTGCCGCCCCGCTTCTCTGCCCGGCGCGCGCCCCACCCCGCTCCCTTAGCACCGACACAAACCGCGGCTCAAAATGGCGGCCCGTTTGAATTTGGCGCTAAGTGTCGGGAGAGGGCGGGGCCGCCTCCCTCTATGAAGTCATCACCGGGGCGGCCATGAGCGTTGGACGTCCTGACGCGCCTGTCAAACAGCGCCCCCGTCATGTGACCAAGAAAGGGCTCGGGTCGGTTTCTCACTTCCGGCCTGGGCGGAAGTGCGTCGTTCGATCTCGCTGTTGCTGTTGCCGTTGCCTGCTTGTCTCTGTGCGCGGCGGTCGCCATCATGAGTAAAAAGACGCAGGTCTCGTACGTGCGGCCGGCCGAGCCCGCCTTCCTGAGCCGCCTCAAGAGGGAGGTCGGGTATCGGGAGGGGCCCACGGTGGAGACCAAGGTAATGACACGCCCCTGCCCCTCGGGAGCCCGGCCACAGCCCGCCACGCTGCCGAGACCCGGGGATGGGCTCCCTCAAGCAGGTGAGCATGGCCGCTTCCCCCGCCTGCTGCTCCCAGCCCTGACCTCCCTCCCCCGCCTGTGCGGGAGCCTCGCCCTCTTTTCGAACGTCAGTGTCCCGCGTGGACACAAACGGCCCCCACCCACTCCGGGCAGCGGCCCAGGGAGAAGAAGAGTCTCCCCGGCCCGATCTGTGTGCTGCTGTACAACGAGGGCCCGTGGCATTCCACCGAAGGGAGCTCCTCAGGCCTAACGGAAGCCCCGGGGAAGCACCTGAGGTCAAGGCTTATTTCAGAGCCAAGGACTGTTATCGGGGCTCCCGTCTTACATCAACAGCCTGCTGCACTGAGCAGCCGGCTTAAAAACAAGGGAAACTGGAAACCTTCAAGCCCTAAGATTGGGGTCGGCAACCTTTTCAAACCAAAGAGCCAAATTGCATCAAAATATGCAACTTAATATTATTGATAATTGACATGAATCATACAGACTGTATTTAATAGGACTTCTGCTACTGCATCTTTTTTGCACATTTCTTTGACGTTTACATCATAACTTGTCAAATCCAGCTTGTCAAATCATGCACATTCAGGCTGTGTTCTCATAGAATCATAGAGCTGGAAGAGACCTCAGAAGGTCACAAAGTCCAGCCCCCTGGTCTAGGCAGGATCAATCCCAACTAAATCAACCCAGCCAGGGCTTTGTCAAGCTGAGACTTAAACACCTCTAGGGATGGAGACTGCACTACTTTCCTAGGTAACCCATTCCAGTGCTTCACCACCCTCCTAGTGAAATAGTTTTTCCTAATATCCAACCTGGACCTCTCCCATCTCCAATGCGTCCACATCCTTTTTGTAGTGGGGGAGGGGGGGCAGAACTGGAGATGTGGCCTCACCAGAGCGGAATAAAGGGGAATAATGACATCTCTGGATCTGCTGACAATGCTCCTCTTAATGCAACCTAATATGCCATTAGCCTTCTTGGCTACAAGGGCACACTGTTGACTCATATCCAGCTTCTCATCCACTGTAACCCCCAGGTCCTTTTCTGCAGAGCTACTACTTAACTGGTTGGTCCCCAGCTTGTAACAATGCTTGGGATTCTTCCGTCCCAAGTGCAGGACTCTGCACTTGTCCTTGTTGAACCTCATTTGATTTCTTGTGGCCCAATCCTCTAATTTGTCTAAGTCACTCTGGACCCTATCTCTGCCCTCAAGCGTATCTACCTCGCCCCCTAGCTTAGTGTCATCTGCAAACTTGCTAAGGGTGCAATCCATCCCCACATCCAGGTCATTAATAAAGATATTGAACAAAACTGTTCCTAGAACCGAACCTTGGGGCACTCTGCTAGAAACCGACCGCCATTGTGACATCGAGCAATTGATCGCTACCTGCTGGGCCCAGCCTTCTAGCCATCTTTCTGTTCCTCTTACTGTCCATTTATCCAATCCACATTCCCTTAACTTGCTGGCAAGAATATTGTGGGAGACTGTATCAAAAGCCTTGCTAAAGTCAAGGTATATCACATCCACTGACTTTCCCACGTCCACAGAGCCAGTTACCTCATCATAGAAGCTAATCAGATTGGTCAGGCACGACTTTCCCTTTGTGAATCCATGGTGACTATTCCTAATCACTTTCATCTCTTCCTTAAGAATCCCGTTCATGATTTTTCCAGGAACTGAGGTAAGACTGACTGGCCTATAGTTCCCTGGAAACTAAGCATTGAGTACTTCAGCTTTCCCCACATCCTCTGTCACTAGGTTACCTCCTTCATCCAGTAGGGGCCGCACATCCTCTCTGATCACCTTCTTGTTAACATGCCTGTAGAAACCTTTCTTGCTATCCTTCACATCCTTAGCCAGTCGCAGTTCCATTTGCACTTTCGCCTTCCTTATAACCCCCGGCATTCTAGAGCTATACATTAAAACCCCTCCCGGGTCATTTGTCCAAGTTTCCACTTTTTGTAAGCTTTCTTTTTGTGCTTAAGTTCACCAAGGATTTCCTCTGTAAACCAATCCCGTCTCCTACCATGTTTGCCTCTCTTGCTACGCGTTGGGATGGTTTGTTTTTGTGCCTTCTGTAAGGCTTCTTTAAAATACTGCCAGCTGTCCTGGACTCCTTCCCCTTTCATGTTAGCATCCCAGGGGATTCTGCCCATCAGGTCTCTGAGGGAGTCAAAATCTGCTTTTTTGAAGTCTGAGGTGTGTATTTTACTACTCTCTTTTTTTCCTTTGGTCAGGATCCTGAAATCTACCATCTCATGAATACTGTTTCCCAGGTTGTCGCCCACCTCTACTTCCCCTATTAGTTCCTCCCTGTTTGTGAGCAGAAGGTCAAGCTTCGCACGGCCCCATGTCGGATCCTTCAGCACTTGTCAAGAAGTTCTTTCCAACATTCTCCAAAAACTTCCTGGATTGCCTGTGTACTGCCGTATTGGTTTCCCAACAGATGTCAGGGTGATTAAAGTCGCCCATGAGAACCAGGGCCTTTGATCTGGAAGCTTCTCTCAGTTGTCCGAAGAAAGCCTCATCTACCTCATCCGCCAGATTCGGTGGCCTGTAGCAGACACCAACCACAACATCACTGCTGTTGTTTGCTCTTTAAACTTAACCCATAGACTCTCAACAGGTTTTTCTCCCTCTTTATACTGGAGTTCAGAGCAATCATAGTGCTCTCTTACATATAGTGCAACTCCTCCTCCTTTTCTCCCCTGCCTGTTCTTCCTGAACAGTCTATACCCTTCCATGACAGCACTTCAGTCATGCGAGTCATCCCACCAAGTCTCTGTTATCCCAATTAAATCATATGTCCTGGACTGGGCCAGGGTCTTCAGTTCTTCCTGTTTGTTGCCCAGGCTTCTTGCATTAGTGTACAAACACCTCACGTAACCAGTTGATCGCCCTATCTTCTCCATTCGAATCAGGGGTCCTCCTTTCTTGCTCGTTCCTCTCTGCATTTCTTCCCAGTATCCCACTTTTCCACTCCCCTCAGGGTTTTGGTCACCGTCCCCCGACGAACCTAGTTTAAAGCCCTCCTCACTAGGTTTGCAAGCCTGCCTGCGAAGATGCGCCTTCTTCTCTTCGTTAGGTGGATTCCATCTCTTCCTAATAATCCTTGTGCCCAGAACAGAGTCCCATGGTCGAAGAAACCAAAGCCCTCTCTGTGACACCACCTGCGCAACCAAACATTTATGTCCTCAATTCGATGATCACTGCCCAGTCCTTTCCCTTCAACAGGGAGGATGGATGAGAACACCACTTGCGCGCCGAATTCTTGGGTCCTTCTTCCCAGCACTACATAATCCGCAGTAACCCGCTCAAGGTCATTCTTGGCCGTATCGTTAGTTCCCACGTGGAGAAGCAGGAAGGTGTAGCCATCCGAAGGTTTGATCAGTTTGGTAAGCCTCTCAGTCACATCCTGAATGCAAGCTCCTGGTAAGCAGCACGCCTCTCAAGATTCCAGGTCCGGATGGCAGATGGATGGCTCAGTCCCTGTTAGGAGGGAGTCCCCGACAACTACCACCCGTTGTTTTCTTTTGGGGGCGGTGGCCGTGGAACCCCCATCCCCTAGGACTACGCATTCCATGCCTTCCAGTAGATGGTGTTCCCTTCCGGTTTCTTCCTTGTGAGGTCCCTTCCAAAGCATTCAGTACTGCAGACCCTGTGGAGAGAGCCTGAAAGCAATTACTTACCTCTATAGCATTGGGGGATTCCCATGCTGGCCTTTTTCCCCTTCTACAAGTTACATGCTGCCAGTTCTCTTCCTGGTCCTATACTGTCCTCTCTGGCTCTTCCGCCTTCCGTGCTTGAAGGATTAAATGCTACCTACTATCAAGGAAGTCTTCATCCTTTCTGATAGAGCATAGGGTTGACACTTGGGCCTCCAGTCCTCTTCCAAAATGGCGACCAGCTTGCACTTATTGCAGATGAAATCTGTTCTTTCTTCCGGGAGGAAAACCAACATGGCACACTCCGTGCAGGTAACAACAGCAGACCTATCACCATCCATTGCTGCTGTCCTGGACAAGGGATTTAAAAAGAAAGGCAAGAGAACCTCGTGCCCTTCCCAACTCCCTCTCTAAACTCCCTGTTAGCACTCACCTGTTCGCAAGCTCCTTTTGTCAATCTTATGGTGGGGGCTGGGGATATGAAGGTGCAGGAGTTTGGATTGGGATGTATGAGGGTCTAAGGGCACGTTGGTTGGATGTATGATGGGCTCGGCACAGGTTTAGGGTGTGTGGGTGGTGGAGTGTTATGGCAGGGGACAGGATGTGTGGGTGCAGGAGTATGGGTAAGGAGCTCAGGCAGGAGGGTTCAGGGTGGGGGGTGCAGGAGTGTTATGATGTGACAGTCAGATGGGGGTTGAGCCCCAAATAGGGGCTTGTTGACCAGGCTTCATTTTTAAATAAAATATTATGTCCAACACAAAAGGTTTCAACATTGTTTTTATTTATGACAGGGATGGGGAACATTTTTTGGGTTAGGGGCCACTGTCCCACAGAAAAATCACTTGGGGACCACACAAGTGAAAAGCCAAAAAACAGCCCCTCAAGAAACATCCAACCCTCAGGAAAAAAAGCAGTCTCGAAGGGTTTTTTTGCACAAAAAAACTCCTTTTTTGAAATAACCCTATAAACCATTTTTTGAGGAATAAGGGTTCTTCCAAAAAATGGGGAGTTTTGCGTGAAAACCCCTGTCTGGGGGGTTTCCCCCAAAAAAAACCTCTTCCGAAAAAGGGATCGGAAGAAGATATGCAAATTTGTGCTAGATTTGCATATCTTCTTTCGGAAACTGGGGGTAGTTTAGATGTGTCCTCCATGGTGTTAGCTGCTGGATGCAGCACTAAATTAGTCATGGCTTTCCTCCTCCATCCAAGAGGCCATCCGGCTGCCACTTGGGTCCAACAGCCAGGTAGGATTTATGTGGCCTAAATTTCTCCTCCCATACGTTTCTCGGTAGAAATAAATACTTGTTATTTTAAAGTTAATAAATCTCTTTACAAATAGCTGGCTACAGTCAGTGCTGTATTAACCATTGTTCTGCCTCCTTTCAACTGCTGGCCCAAGAACAGCTGAGTAGAGGCAAGAAATGGGCTGGAGGTGGATGTAGTATCTGAACTTACTTTTAACTCCTTTTGTTTCAAGAAGACACTGTTAATTAATTTTGTTGTTTTTAAAAGCATATATATGATTAAAAGCACCCTTCCGTACTGCCATAAAGTTTATACCATAAATTCTCTATTGCTTAAATAAAAAAATGGGGGAGTCTCCTATGTTGCTATCCATTTCAAGGGGAAAAGAATCTAGCCCTTACTGTCTTGTCCAAAAATGATCCTGTTTTTTTCAAAGTAGTACTGTCATCTTTAAAGGTAAACAGTTAATTTAGGTTTTCACTTATATTTAAGAGCTTGATCAGACACTAGCTTGTAAATATCACACTGTGCGCTAGTCAGCAGAGTAAGTATTATTTATCAGTTGTTTTAATTAGAAATCTTAGTCATGTCTGGTTTTTAGGCAGTATACAAACAATAAAATTGCTATTTACAAAGTATCTCTTATATTTGACTCTACTCCAGCTTTGGGGGAAAAATTCAGAACAGTAATAAACAACACACATCATAATGTGATTGTCATTAACACCGGGATTCAAGGATAGTGTCAAGAACTACTTGCACTAATTTTTTGTTGTTGTTGCCTTTGATATATACAATTTCCTGTAACCTTAATAGGCTAACATATTGCAGATCAGAATTTGCCAGCAGAGGGGGCATGTTAACTAAAAAGAGCCGTTTCTGGAGTTTTGCTGTTGGTAATGGCTGACATTACTGATTTTTGGGGGATGGAGAAACTTTGATCAATATTGCTCACTGAAAATATTACTGTTTAGAAAATGGAGAGCATTGCTTTGGAGAGAGGGTAGCAATACTCTCCTTGGCTACGTCTACACTGGCCCCTTTTCCGGAAGGGGCATGTAAATTTCACCAGTCGTCGTAGGGAAATCCGCGGGGGATTTAAATATCCCCCGCGGCATTTAAATAAAAATGTCCGCCGCTTTTTTCCGGCTTTTAAAAAAGCCGGAAAAGAGCGTCTACGCTGGCCCCGATCCTCCGGAAAAAGTGCCCTTTTCCGGAGGGTCTTATTCCTACTTTGAAGTAGGAATAAGACCCTCCAGAAAAGGGCACTTTTTCCGGAGGATCGGGGCCAGCGTAGACGCTCTTTTCCGGCTTTTTTAAAAGCCGGAAAAAAGCGACGGACATTTTTATTTAAATGCCGCGGGGGATATTTAAATCCCCCGCGGATTTCCCTACGACGACTGGTGAAATTTACATGCCCCTTCCGGAAAAGGGGCCAGTGTAGACGAGCCCCATGTCTTTAGGACTTAAGAGGGCATTGCAAATAATGGAAAAGGGGAAAATGTTGCAGATTTTTTTTTTTAATTTGACCTTAACATAAATATTTCTGCGATGCGTTATGTGATTAAAGTGCAGCTGATGTTCTGAGCTTGATGTTATGCTGGTTAGTGTATCTGCTGTCCTCTTGGATGGTTTAGCTGTAACTTCACAGTATTTGGGAAGAGCTTATTGAGAGGGTTGATGCAGTGATCGCCAAGTCTCTCTCCTACCTGACCACAAGAATTGATTTCATATGATGATCAGAGTTGCTTTTATTTCTGACTCATCTAGAGAGAACAGCTCCCAGCTCCTGAGGAAGATGAGAGTGGCAGTGACAAAGATGATGAACAACCACAAGTAGTAGTACTGAAAAAAGGGGATCTGACTCCGGAAGAAGTGATGAAAATTAAGCAGGAGATCAAAAATGAGTCAAAATCAGGTAAGTACTAAGATACGGAGTGAATTTTAGAATAGCCCAAAACAGACAGTAAGCAAATAAAAACAGGCTTGAAGTAGGGATGTAATAGTATAGTCGATTAACTGATAAGCAAAAGCTTATACGTTAATGCTATAAACTACACACATTTCCCCCTGCCCTCAACCCTTGCCAGTAAATTTTTTTAGCAGGCTGGCTGGCAGCTCAGCTCAGTCCTGGCTCGTACTGGGTCCTAGACCTACCCCCGCTGCAGCTCTGCATTTAAAGTGTATTAGGAGCCAGGCGGGCAGGTAGCCGGCTCAGTTCTGGCTCGTGTTGGTTCTGGGAGCTCAGACCCCTCCTCCGCCAGACAGGGGCTGCCCAAGGACTATAGAATAGTCTACTAACTGATAAGAATTTGAGGTTAATCAACTATTCAGTTAACCGATATTTAACATCCCTAGCCTGAAGATGTAAGCTTGATTTTTTTTTTCTACAGTTTCCTGTTATCTTTGATTCACAATTCAAATTCCTCATCTAAATAATTTGTCCGTTAGTTCCCAGGCTAAACTCTGTATTTCACATAGCACTTGCCCATGACCTCCAGAGACCTGATTAGTTACATGATGCTGCCTCTGTGGTTTCCAGATGTAAAAAGGAAGTATAGGCAGTCCCCGGGTTACGTACAAGATAGGGACTGTAGGTTTGTTCTTAAGTTGAATCTGTATGTAAGTCGGAACTGGCGTCCAGATTCAGCCACTGCTGAAACTGACCGCCAGTTCTGACTTACATACAGAATCAACTTAAGAACCCCAGGCGTCCCCAAGTCAGCTGCTGCTGAAACTGATCAGCAGCTGATTCCAGGAAGCCCCGGGCAGAGCAACTCTGCCTGGGGCTTCCTGTAGTCAGCGCTGGTCAGTTTCAGCAGAAGCTGACTTGGGGACGCCTGGGGCAGAGCAGCTGGGGTGCTGCTGGGTTGCTCTAGTAGCGCCGCTCCTGGGTGCTACTGGACCAACCCAGCAGCACCCCATCTGCTCTGCCCCAGGCGTCCTGATTCAGCCGCTGCTGAAACTGACCAGCAGCGGCTGAATCAGGACCTGGGGCAGAGCAGCTGGGGTGCTGCCGGGTTGGTCCAGTAGTGCCCAGAGCGGGCGCTGCAGGACCAATCGGCAGCGCCCCAGCTGCTCTGCCCCAGAGTCCAAAACAAAAGCCTGGTCTGCTGGGGGGAGGGGAGCACACTAGCTGCGCCGCCCCCCCCCCTTCCCCCCCAGCAGACCAGGGACACGGGGAGCAGAGCCGCAGCGGGGTGCCGCGCCTCTGAGGCTTTGCTCTGGCAAAGCCTCAGAGGCGCGGGGAACCGCCGCTGCTGCCGCTTAAGTCTGGGTGCCTCAGAAGCACCCAGAGGCACTGCCGCTTCAGTCTGGGTGCCTCAAAGCCTCAGAAGCGCGGGAACCCGCCCGGTGCCCCTGGTCTGCTGGAGACGGTCTCCAGCAGACCAGGGGCACCGGAGCAGCTTACGAACGGGGCTTTCTCGCCCCGACCTCTGGGGCGAGAGAGCCCCGTTCGTAAGTGCGGATCCGACATAAGTCGGATCCGTGTAAGTCGGGGACTGCCTGTAAGCTAAAAATACCATAGTTTTGTGACAGTCATATTTAATTCTTTTTTTGGCTTAAAAGCTAGTTCCTCCAGCTCCGGGGCAGGGGCACAGCGGTAGCATTCCACCTTTGAAATATACAAGAGTCCCCACAGGGGCTCTCATACATTTCAAAGCGGAAGTGCTGTATGGAGCCCGGGGTCAGTAGGAGACTCCCGCTGCCCCCAGGCTTCATGCAGTGTTTCGATCTTTGTGTATCACAACACAAGGAGGCACTTCCATCTTTGAAATGTAGCAACTGCCAGGCTGGCTCTTGCTACATTTCAAAGCGGAAGCACCCTTATCTGCTAATCTAATAGTCTATGGAAATTCCATCAACTGTTTGATTAGTTCATTGATCCCTAATATTGGTAATAAATGCATAGTCACTGTCAAATATTTGAAATATCTGTTCAACAGACTTAAAATTGAAGGAAGATGTACCAAACAAGCAATTGAATAGATTGGAAGTAAATAAAACAAAAATTCTCCTTTAGTAAAATGCAAGATAGGCAAATTATTTATCAAGATAGAAAAGAGTCACTTTCCCCTCAAAGTGCAGGAAATAATTTTCTTCAGATTGCTTAAGATCATATATTCTATTTAGAACAAACAAAGAGGCAGATTTGAATTTAATAAGAAAATTGTATACAACTTTTTTTTGCATACAACTCAGAGGAGGAATGTAAAAAAATAATTTTACCCTAAATATAATCCTCCAAAGTCCAGACACATCTTAACTCATAGATATACTACAAGATGCTGCAAGTGATGAAATAAGTAAAAATGAAAGTAGGAAGTAAAGGAATCTAGTGACTCAATTGGAAGCAGAGTGGTTGAACATGAGAAATTATTCTGTAATGGCAACAAACATAAGTACAAGACACTGTGTTCTTGCTTAATGCTGCTTTTGATTCTTATCTGTAAAGATGACTAGAAAATTGTATATACCTTTTAAAGAAGCCATTCAGAAACGTAAAGAAAAAAATGACAAGGAGGAGATCTCTCTAATTTATTGAACTTTGTAAAAGTAAAATGAAATTAAGGAATGTAAAGGGTGCAGTTATCTTAGAAGGTTGATTGTATGGGTGTTCAGCATAATATTCAAACATAATCAACCCTGAAAACATTTCTAAAACATACTGCGGGCAGTCAAAAATTTCTTCACAATGATAAGTTGATGATGATGGAACTCTCAAAGGTTGTGGCTCTACTAGTTGAAACTAAAAGATAATATAAAAAGTACTTTGGTCACACACAGCATCCATTTACCCAACAAGGGACTATTTCAGGATTTATTCAGTTTACGAAAGGAGGTGGTTTTGGATACTTTGACAGGTTCAGATTATGATGATGCTGTCTGAGTAGAAACCTCTAACTACTACGAACTGAAACTGCATAAGGAAAAAAAATATTCATAGAAACTAGGAATATTTTTTTTTCTGATTGACGGTTGTGATTTCTCCTCTCACCCATCCAAATGCAAAAATTAAATATTGAGTCCAAAACAGTAAAACTGAAATGTGACCGCTGGAATAAAAATGTGAGCGGTTCTGCCTAGGGATGTCCACGACTAGTCGAGACACTACTCGACTACTCACAGTTAACTGATTATGTGGGATTTTATATCTTTAATCTGAAGCACTTCACTGTGTCTACTCCTGTTTTCTTGCCGAGATAATGTGCTTGACTGATAATGCAGTTACTATCAGTGGGTTCATCGCCTGCCTTTGTCTTGTTGTTTTGTGTTCGAGTGGGAGCAAACACCTTAAGTCTTTACTTCTGTGCTGGGAGATTTCTCCTGTGAAGGGTCACATGAGAGTGTTTCTACTGCTGTATAGATGGCTGTGGTATGATGGTACTGCAGCTCTGTTTGATCCTTTTTTATCTTTATCATGCTAACCTAATGCCCAGTTTCAAGGATTCAAATTTAGGTCTCTTGTTAGCCATTGTCAGGTGCAGCTGGCTAGCTCCAGACTTTGAGGTGTTTTGAATGTTGTTTGCATTTTTTGCCAGTTAGTTTCCATTTTTTAAAAAGGCAAAAAAGGATAATGAAAAGCGTGTTATAGGGAATTTCTTATGTCTAACATTTATTTTGAAGATGTCGACTTCTAAATTGGCGTAGACTGTTCTATTAACATGTATTGATATGAACACGCCAGCTGTATCGCCAGCTACGCGGTTCTGCACATGCGCAGGTTCTGTGCATGCACAGATGGCTCTGCGCCAGCTCTTCCAGGGTGTAATCTTCTCGCCACGGGCGAGTAGACTACACTATTTGTCGAGCCCTGGATATGAAGACTGAATGGGGATGGAGGAAGAAAATACCAGAAATAACCATCCATTTTACCATATCAGGATCAGAACAGAGGCAAGCAGATAGGTCCCAAATAACCTGTGCCCAACAACCAGATATGGATGGAGGCTGATTTACACAAGTGTATTATTGAAATTATTCAAAAGTCCTGAAAATATCCAAATTTAATGTTCTGCCTTCTCATTTAATATGGCCACAGTGATTCTTCATTCCAAAGGTCCCTACCATGGATATCAGATTGGGATGATATTCTGGGATTTTCTAAACTAATTTACATTCCTCCTTGTACAGCTTTGTTCACTAACTGTTTTGACATGACTGTACCTTTTATTTCAAGCTACAGTCCTCCCCGTGATATGCTTTTTTTGAAAGTGATGAACTATACCCTTAAATTAATCTGCTATTTTTTCCAGATTAATGTTGCAGCTTCGCTTAACCTCTTTCTGAGGCAGAGTAAAATTTAGTAATGCTCTTACATTGGGTTTTTGGAAATACAGTCACGGTGAACACTTTAGCTATGATTAACCTTTACATATAATCTTCCATACTGAAATCATTTTATCCATGGAGGACTTGCTAGAGGGTTTTTTTTTTTTAAAGTTGCTATTTATTTACCAATAATCCTTTTGCTTAAATTTTCTATCTTGAAGTGTTCTAAAAAACTACTGTAGAATCAAAGATGATAAACATGGTTTCAGGGAAAAAATAAAATTGCAGAAAATCAAAACTGGTAATTGGTACAAGATACTGTGTGTGTCTGCATTCATTATAATCTGTACAATTTTTTTCTGCTGCTTTTCTAGTACTTCTGGTCTCTAGGATATTCTGATATATGCAGCTGACTAAAACTTATAAGCAAGTGTTATTCATTTGAACTCTTTTAATATTATTCTAGGTTTGTTCAAAGTGCTTGGGGTTAAGGAGGAAAATTCTGCCTGATTTTTGCGGATGCCTCCCTACTTATCAGAAGGAGAGTTCAAGCTGCTGTTTAGCTGGTCTATAGCCTTAGTAAGTGACCTTGACTTTAGCCATTTCTAAAATCTTGTATTAGAAATTAATTTTGACTTTCAAAAATACATCAAAAGTTTTCAATAAATTTGTACTTCATTTAGATTGCCTCATTAAATTAATAAGGCTGATTATGTGAGGAACATCAGGCAAGGATGTAGGCAACTAGTTGACTACCTGATAAATGTATGCTTATGGGGTAATCAAGTAGTGACTCGATTTATTGCTTCTCGGACCCCTCACCCACGCTGCCTCCATTAGAGAGGCAGCAAGGGAGGGAAGCAGGAGCTGGTGCTAGGGGATCTGGCTTAAAAGTTGTGCCGGTCCCGACTGCTGCACCTCTTCCTTTGAAATGTGCATTTTAAAGGGAGAGGTGCAGCGGTCAGGACCTCACATGAGCAGGGACTGCTTTGGTCCTGCCTTGCACAGGTTCCCCACTGCACCTCTGCCTTTGAAATGTACAAGAGCCGCCTGTGGCTCTTGTACATTTCAAAGGCAGAGGTGCAGCGGGATAGTGAGCACCCCCCTTATCGACTAATTGAGTAGTTGATGGAAATTGATTAATTGAAATTTAACATCCCTAACATCAGATATCCTATCGTTTTAAAAAGAGGGGTTTGGTGTATTCCTGTAATAAATGGTTAGTGAGGCAGGTACGGAGAAGGAGGGGGGAAAAGCTGAAGCATAGCTCTGGACCAAGTGTAAGAGATCTGTGATGAGACTAAATTAATCAATTATAAAACATTTGTATCCAAACCCCTAGTGTCATGCAACCACTGAGAAATTAATCAGGCTGGTACACAACCTCTTTTGCCTTTTTTTATTAAAGGGACACTTACAGCTTGAAGTCCAGAAGTGTACTAGACAAAAATGCTGCTTTAAGTTGAAATTCTAACTCAGTTTTTGAATGCAGATTTTAGGGATGTAAAATCCCAATTCATCAGTTAACTGGTTAAACGTTAGGTTAACCCACTAAGTGGGATCCCAGGAAGCCCCTAGCCTGTAGAGCTCCCAGCCCCAGCCCTGTTCAGCACTGGTGCCAGGGCAGACTCCTGGCTCCCAGCCCTGTGCAGGGGCCTGGTGGGGCTGGAGCAGCTCTCCACTCTCAGCAGGCCACAGGCAGGTTACGCATTCATAATGCTAGTGGATTTGGGATAGTGGCAAAAGAAACTATGGCTAAGAGCATACACTACTTTAAGGAGAGCCTGTTAATATAGTTTAGTCCTTGTTTTCAGCACTAATGTCCTACAGTTTTTTGCACTCTGTTTGCTGATCTACTCGCTTTTCTGCGGTCTTCAAGTCTTAGTTCTCATGTTGGCTTTTTTCAGATTTTGGTTTAAGAATTTCCAACATTGAGGTTGATTCGTTAAGTTTTTCACTAACTCCTTCCAGGACTCCATTTCTGGAGGTCTTCAGCATAAATATAAAAAGCAGAAAGACTCAGTCCAGTGTAATCTGAGAGAGAGTTTATTACTCGCTGAAAAAAGGTACTCTTGGCAGCCATTAACATCTCAATGCTTTCCATAAACATTTGATATAGATTTGATTTAGGGTCTCCTTTTCTTGTTCTTGCTCTTTCTTACAGATTCCTTAGGTAAAACCATATTTGTTTCTCCAAGTTCACAGCAGATTTCATCCCACTGCCAGAGGGTCCCTTATCCTGCCTTCCTGATGGAAGCCAGCTACATCTCTAGGGCAACTGGTGTTTCTCACCTGATTTATTCTCTGTTTAATATTACTGACATATTTTAAGTGAGAATTTAGGGCTGCCTGAAGTTGATCTGTTTCCTTTTGCTGGAAGGAGTGTCCTTGAACATCTAATACAAACTTGGTAATATGTTTTCAAGCAGAAATCTAAAATCTATCCAGCTACTTCTGAATACTGAATACTCCATAAACAGTGTTCAGTCTTTGAAAGCCAATGCTAAGGAAATTACTGTTGTGCTGTACTTCCTGATCTTTTGCCCTTTCTCTAGCATGCTCTTCCTTATAAAGGCCTCAGGTTACAAAGACATCTCCCAGTTTTTCCATTTTGCTCACTGGGAAACAAGCTGAAGTGAATTGATTTGTCTCAGGTCACATACCAGGTTAGCAAAAAGAAGAGCTAGTAATAAAACTTGGAACTTCCAACTCCCCGTTCTTCTGTACTAGAATGTTTTCCTTTGCTATATTATTATAGACTTTTCCCCATTGGGAACTAGTCAGACTGAAACTGTCATATGTGGTTAATGCTTACTCCTTGAATGATGGTATTGAGAAGTCAGACGAGGTGGGTTAGGTCATATCTTTCATTGGACCAAATTCTGTTGGTGAGAGGCACAAACTTTCAAGTGAGATACTCTTCAGACATTTAAAAGAAATGTGAATGCGGCTGTCCCTCCACAGTCCTATCCTTATTATGTACATTTACTCCATTCCCTGATGTTCAGTTTGAGTTAGGCTATGTGCTAAAACTGATTTTGTCAACGTTTACACACAACACCCTGAAGAAAAACTAGCAAGGCTTTTTAGTCCCTGTCAAGGCTATTCCCCACTCTGGCACTTGGTCAGTACCTTTCCCCCTAAAGGCATGTGTTAATACTCCCCAAGGTCATGGATTCCTTGGCCATGGATTGGTATCGTAGCCACCACCCAAATGAAAAAACTCCTTTGAGAACCCAGGAAGGTGCACTTGAGAATTCCTTTTTGTAGGGTATGCTCAAGCTTTGTTAACCCTCACTCATCTTGAAAATTATAATTTCTCTTAGTAGTTTGGCTTTGCAATCTTAGGCAGGTGTACACAGAACTTCCTGCCTTGTTGGACACAGGAAACAGATCATAGTCTTAAAGGAGTAGTTTCTTTGTCTTGTTAATAAAAAACACACTTGTTGAACCATTACTTGATTGCTAGAGCATCTAAAAAATGATGCTCCCTGGAATTGCTTCCCTGGAATTCAGTTTGGAAAGTTACAGTATGAAGGGGAAGTTACATGTGCTCAGGATACAGAAGTCAACAAACCCAAAATTAAAAAAAAAAAAAATCTAATCGCATCTGACTATACTGCAGACACATCTGTTTTAAGATTTAGTCCTTCTCTAAGAATAGACACTCCATGCGTAGCTCCCTGACTTAATTCGTGTCCATCCAGCTCTGGTTATACAACAGCAGGAACAGGAAGGCCACTGATTTCAGTTCAAAAGCCAACACTCTGTTTCAGTTGGCTTTCCTGGCCTCCTGTCAACTCACTTCCTGCTTCCTTAACATTCCTGGGGACTCTCTAGGACCCCCTGTCTATGGTTTTAACCATTACAGGCAACACAATTAGGTTTGGTTCCAAGAGTTAACTACGGGGAGAGACTTTAGTTAACTGAATGGCTGGAATGTCCGGAAAAGGATACAGACCTCCTCATTCATCAGTCCCAGACTTGATTTGATTAAACTGTTTATATTGTGATGGACAAATTGTCTTATTAAAAAACAAAAGCTGTCATTCCACAGAAATGCCATAATCACTGTTTTTGTAGGTCTGAGCAAAGCAGATTTTGTGCTGCTCCTTTGGTTTTGCAGCTCCAGTTCACTAGTGAACCTTATTACTGCAGCATATATATTGATGCTGGTATGTATGGAGGTCTTGATCCTATACATTTTGTAATGGGATATAGTCACATGTATAAAGTTAGTCAGGTGTGTCTTTGCAGGATTGAGGCTATAGATATTTTTTGTCATATACAACAAATAGAATATCTTGTTAAACCAAAATAAACTGGTTTTATGTATAATTCAGAATAGGCCTGCTAATAAACATGTTTATATTACACAACTTATTTCATTCACGGTTCTGGAAGGTTTTACTTTAGACCTAATTTTTATTAATGAAAGCCACCATTTTACAGTGTAAAGTATTTTCCAAAACCAAAAAGCTGCTGAGTTGATTTATTTGGTACACAGTATTATGCCCGTACAGGTTGAACCTTTCTAATCCAGCATCCTCGGGATCTGACTGGTACTGAACCAGAGAATTTGCTGCACCATGGGTGGCCAATATTGTTTAGCAGCATTGCCATCACTTCCACTGCTTACTGGGCTCCTAGTCATTTGGGGTAAATTAGAGCTAAATAACAGCAGAGAACACTGAGAGCCAGGGCTTGTGGCTGTAAACAAAATTTATGGGACTGCAGGAAACTTGTTGTATTCATAACTGGACATCCAACTAAATAAAATCATGCTGAACCATGGATGTTGCCGGACCAGAGTGTACTGGACATGGGATGTTCAACCTGTGGTACCTGGTCCAGTAGTCCTTTAAAGGATATTTGTGCTTGGAGAAGATTTGTGAGGTAAAAGGTTTTTTGGGAGGTGGGATAGGTGATCTTTTCTCTATTCATAAATGACTAAAAATGCAGACTTGAGTTCATTTTGCTCTGTGGTTGCATATCTGAGTTTTGGACCCTAAAACTGTTGTTAAACAATGTAAGAGTTGTTACAATCTGAGCATGCACTTTAAACAGCAGCTTGGTTAATTTTAAATAAGATTTCACAGGACTTTCTATAACACTGAAAAGGTACAGTGCACAGAGTACAGTATTAAATATGGATCAATAAATCCATCTTCTCAAACACTATTATGTCATCAGGAAGCTTCTATTGCACCATTTGGTTTTAAAACAAATATTGTACTTAAAAATGTGCACATAGAATAGGGATGTAAAAGAGTAGTTGATTAATCGAGCTGACTAATCACATTTTCTCCACCCCCCCCCCTTTGCTGTGTCTATATTGGGGCAACAGTGGGGGAGAATAGGAGTTCCCCTTCCCCTACCTGCACTGCTGCCTCTATTAGCAGGGGAGGACAGGAGAGGCTGCTCTGGCACAATTCTCTTAACACAGTCTCTTTCATAAATGTCCTTTAGTTTATAAATTGTTCAATTGTAATCCAGTGCAGCATGACACTTTGGTTTTGATTCATAACAGTGGTTTTATGTTTATCAGAATAAGATGGTACATTCATGCAGCAGTTGTTCACCCTTACCTTAGTATTCCCAAAATATTTCTCTCATTTCAAATTCTTATAATCCTTCACACAGGTAGCTGAGCAGAATTCATTAACTTTTATGCATTTTTAGGATGCAGTTTGGTGACCATGTTGATACACAATATGTAGTTGCATAAAATAGGACCATAGAAAGTTGTTTGCAAAACCAACAAGTAATGCCAAGATTTTGGGGTTTTTTAATCTTAAAGTAGCAATTGGACACAGTTTCTGGAAGTATATGCACAACATCTACTCTTTACCATAAAAATATTTCACCATAGGTAGCCCTTCAGAGAGATTGGTGAGACATTGCAGAAGATGTGTTAATTTACCAAGGGTGAAATAAAGGCAGAGAAGTTAAAGGCACATAATCTGTATTTCTGTTTGGAGCTTACATATAGTTTGTAAGAGATTGTTTCTATCTCTGCAGCATGCTCCTTTTTAGAACTCTGGATGAAGACTACACAGTATCTACAGACACTAAAGAAATGAGTCAGACACTGGAAAATGGAATGCTATTTGTGGATTTTTTTTTTTTAAATTTCAGAAGTCTTTTCATGCTGGTTTTAGCTGAGGAAGGGTCAACTTCTGTATGTATGATTATATAAAATAAAATGTTGATGTTGGTGTCTTTGTTATAGATGAAGAACCAGAGCCTGCTGATGGAAAAATTGTGTTCAGGAAGCCAAGTAAGCGTTCATCAGAAGGGAAATTTTCAGGCCTGACTGCAAGTTCAAGTAAGAAGAAAAAGGAATCAAAGAAAATTAAGGAGGATTCAACATCCCCTCCGAATGCAGCTAAACAAATTAAAAATAGCAGTCTTCTCTCATTTGATGATGAAGAAAATGATGATTAGGAGTTGTGCATGTTTGTTTTTGCATAATTTCCATTACAAACATTAGAGCAAATATGAGGTGCCTCTTTTAAGTGGAGACTTAGGGCCTGATTCTCCTTTTACTCTGGTTAATCCACTGATGTCAGAGGAAGACAGTATAACTCTGGTGTGAGGTGAGAGTCAAGCCCTAATTTTTCAGTTCATATGGTTCTGCATGCACAGTATCTTTGGACTGTATTTTTAAAAGAGAACTTAAATGTGTGCGCAAAATAAAATCCATAAAATGGCTGTTTAAGATCCCAGATCATTAGCAAAATACTTGTGTAGATATAAAACTTATGAATATATTTGCAAGCAAAATTAATATTTCTCCCATTTTATTTACTCTTCTCCCCATTTACTTAGAGTTCATAAGTGTGTATTTTTTGTCCTGTTAAAATTGACTTAACTAATAATCAAAATAGTATATATACTTGTGGGCTAAAATCTTTAACTCTTACTCAGATATAACTTGTAAGTCTCCCCCCTCCCCCTACTTCCCCCCAAACATATGGGCTGAATTATTGGGTCTGTGTCTTGTAGTCCTTAGCTGTATGACTCAGCACCTAGTAAAGCCATGAGAATTTTGATTTCTGCCCTTAGTGGATGCAGATGAAGTCTGTAAGCACTCACTTCAGTGGAACTGCTCTGTGAGTAAAGGTTACAGGATTGGATCCTCAGTGATTGCATCAGCTCTTGCACAGCAAAGAAATCTCTGAACTGTGAATTTGGAGATTATGTAAGGAAAGCCATTTAGCCCATTATCATAGCACCTAAAATTGTATGCATAACTGGAGAGAAGTATATGTATTTGTAACTATGTTTCTGTGTATTTGTGGTTATTTGGGATCTCAGACACCTTACTGTAAAATTTCATTTCACTTGTAGCTATATAAAATTGTTTTAGATTGGAAACATTGTAAGCAGGAACTGTTGGGGAACACTGCAGGTTAATACAAGATACAAAATAAATCAGGAAGTTGGGTAGCTGTGACAGTATCAAATTTGTGAACTCTTCTACTGTCACATACAGCTGATGAAAGTGACCATTTAAATGGTTTACACAAAGATTCCAGATAACATTAAGAGCTGATGTGGTTTCCAACAACAACAAAAAAATCCTGTTGATGTAGTGTGTCCTTTGAAACCGTTTGGATGTACCGTAAAATCTCGAGTATAATGTGCACCTACGTATAGTGCGCACCCTGAGTTTATACTCTTAAAATCATGAAAAACCCAAACTCCTAGGTATAATGCGCACCCATTATACAGGAGAATGGGAGGGAAGGAACCGGAAGGAAACCTGCCCCCCATCCAGCTGCCCGTGCACCGAGCTCACGCCTGCGGGGGGGAGGAGGCCCTCCCCCCTCCCAGCTGCCAGTGCACCAAGCTTGGCGCCTGCCGGAGGAGCCTCCCCCATCTAGCTGCCCATGCACCGAGCTCACGCCTGCCGAGGGTGAGTTTAAAACTTTTTAAAAAAATGTCCTATAGATAATGCTCACCCTGTCTTTGATGCTAAAAAAAAGGGAAAAATGTGTGCATTATACTCAAGATTTTACGGTAATTGAAGGTAACCAGGAGCTGATAGTAGACTGCTGCAGAATTATAAGATAACAGGCCAGGGCCCCACTTCCTTGATTGTGACAGAACATGTGGAATGAATGGGAATGTAAAGCTTCATTAAGGAGCTGATCTAAAGTTGCTGTGTGAGACAGCTATTTTTAGTTCATCTTAGTTAATATTGGTATTGCAACATTAAATGTGTGAAAAAATTTATCTTCTGTGCATGTTTTATAAGTGGTCAAAATCTATTTCAGTAGGTTACACAAGATATCTAATCCATCTGACTTGAAGCCGTTAACCCACTAAATCAGTCAGCATGCCCATAATGAAATTTTATGTTGGCGTACAATACCTGCAATGATCCCACGGCTAATGGGGTCTCAAAACAATATTTTCTAACATATGTAATTGAAATGGGAATTTCATTAGTGCATTTATGGATTCGGTTTGAATTTTTCTAAGTTTATTTTCTGTAATAGAACATATATCAAAATAATAGCCGATAGTTGGTAACTTAAGGTGCTGCAACTGGTTAATTATGTGCACAAAACTCATTTGAGTCCAGTTTTTTTGGAAAATGTAATATGATCATGAGAAATTGACTAATCTACAGCATATTGCCCTGAACATTTCAACAAATATTTTCTTGGATTGAAATATACTCTAGCTCAGTGATGTTCAAACTGTCTATTCTGTTGTATCATTTTCTGGGGTCTGACTTGTCTTGTGTATTCCCAAGTTTCACCTCATTTAAAAACCAAATTAAAAAATATAAAAATCACAGTACAGTAGTACTGAAAAATTGTGTACTTTCCCATTTACCATATTATAAAATAAGGTAATTGGAATAAAAATATTGTATTTACACTTCAGTGCATAGAATAAAGTAGTACAAATATTTCATTATCTAAATTAAATTTTAGTTTGTGCTGAATTTCCTAGTGCATTTTATGTAGCCTTTTGTGTATAACCAGGAAGATATTTAAATGAGTTAGTGTATCTCTGGCAGATTTCTGTATACCTTTGGGTATATATATCCCTGGTTAAAAACCACTGCTGTAACTCACTGAAACTTGTTTGGAAGAATGAGTTAATCTCTGAGCACAGCCGTACATACATAAACTTTTCTGGGTCTATTTGTCAGCTTAAAAATACTTTATTTACATCTTTCTTATGCAGCCTGAAAGCTCTGGTTATCAAGTGATAATTGCTTGCCAAGGGATCAGAAGGAATTTGGATTTACTTAAAAATTAAAGGCTATGTCTAGACTGCAAGCCTCTTTCGAAAGAGGCTTTTTCGAAAGTATATTTCCAAAAACCCTCTTTCAAAAAAGAGCGTCTAGACTGCAAGCAGTACTTTCGAAAAAGCAAGCCGCTTTTTTGAAAGAAAGCAGCGAGTGAGTCTGGATGCTCTCTTTCGAAAAAGCCCTGTTGGCATTCAAGAACGCCTTTTTTCGAAAGAGCACTTTTGAAAAAAGGCGTTCTTCCTCGTGAAATGAGGTTTACCGCCGTCGAAAGAAAAGCCTCATTCTTTCGATTTAATTTCGAAAGAACGCGGCTGCAGTCTAGACGCAGGTGAAGTTTTTTCGAAAAAAGGCTACTTTTTTCGAAAAAAAACCCTGAGTCTGGACATAGCCAAAGAGTCCACAAACCTACAGCTGATTCTGCATGTTCAAAATAAGACTGATATGATGTTTGAGCACAGTGAATGAGTATACTTAAATAGAGCTGCTTATTTTGTAGTGGAAGAAATTGTATTTCACCTCCTAGGGCACCTACCAATAACTATATAACTAATTGGATATATTTAATTGGATACTGTGAATGATAAAAAAAAAGTTAGACATGGAAATTCACTACAGTTAATATAAAACAGTGGGAGAATTAATACACACCATCAATTCAACATGGCACTAGTATGGGGAGTGGGACTCAGTTCCTGGTTCTCTCTCTGGCCTGCTTGATGATTTTGTGCAAGTGTGTGATGAGGTCTACTTTCCACACCAGCCCTGAAAAAGATGAATTAGGCCAAGTGGGCCCAATCACCCAATTAAGCTGCAAAGGTGGGAGATTTAGGCTATGCAGTGATTGGCAATGAGGAAGTTTGCAGTCTCTGTCCCTTAGTTAAGGGAGAAGGAAGGAAAGATGGGAGCTCCTGAGAAAAGGAATAGGAATCCATGAAACATTTATGTAGTAGGACTAAGAGACAGGACTTACTAGGAAAAATGATGAAAAAGAAGCAGAGGGAGAAGTAGTCCAAAGAAGAGGCAAAAGGATTAGTGCAATCCCCAGTGCCAGGACAGGCAGGAAGCCTGTCTTAGCACCTTCGCTATGCCACTGACAGGGAGCTGCTAGAGTAAGCCTGTGCCCCAATCCCTTGCCCCATCCATGAGCCCCTCCAAACCCAGAGACGACGACTGCACTCCAAACCTATTCTCAGTCCCACTCCAGAGCCTGCAGCTTTATAGTCAGATATATTTGTTGGGTCACAGGCATCAACAATTTTCTTCAATTGGGTTGTGAGAAAAAGTGTGTGAAAACCACTGCACTATAAGGCCCTGGATTGGAACCCAGAGTTGAGGGTGGGTCTGAGTTCCCATACCCTCTACTGCAGTGTGGCATGGCTGGGGCAGTGAATGGGAAGATGGACAGGGCAGCAGACATAATGACTGCCTGCTGCTACTTGTGCTGAGAGACTGTATGACTGCCTTTGAAGGGGAAATCACAGTGTGACTTGGCGGGAAGCCACCAAGCCAATATACCAGTGGTGTGCAACCTTTTTCCTGGCATGACCCCCGGGAAAATGTTGGTTGAGCAAAAAAACACCCCAAAAATGTGGCCCTTTAAATGCCACTCTGCTCGCCTGCCGCTCCTCCCACCTTCACCAATGCACGCTGAGCCGGGGGAAAAAATGGCAGACAGCCTGGTGCTGTGACTCCCCCGGAAGACAGCCACGACCCCCTTGGGGGTCATGACCCACAGGTTGCACACTACTGCAATATACTGTGACTCCATGTCCCAGGGAAGGGCTAGGTTGGAAAAGAAGAAATGGGTGCTAAACTGGGCAGAGCTAATCACCTGAAAGGGGTGCTATCCAGTAGCCACCAGAGTGCACCATGACAGTGAGTCACTTCATCTTTCTCTTGGGGAATATAGTATCTCTCTCCTTTGTAGAGCGTATTGAGAACTATGGATGAAAAGTGCTATAGAGTAGCTAGGTTTTTATTTATTTGAGGTGTTAGACTCAAGACATGTTGCCTAATATGGACATTTCTTGTTCAGGTTTCACTTTTTGGTGTTGTTTAAATATAGGCTTCAGGAACTTTTCCTGCTTCAAGTAGGACAGTGAAACATAGGTCATTGGTCATGGCGCTATTTCTTGTATGTACTTAAGCAGTTAGTTGGAGTTGCCTAGATTTGAAAGGTAACTTGTATTCCAGTGTGTTTCTCTGTCAGGGTGCGGAACTGGTTCTGCTTTTCTTGAGCAATTCCTAGTAGTTGATTTCAAAGCAGCTCAGGTGCTAGCCTTGAAGAAAGCTGATTGCTCTGTCCCCAGAAGGAATAGCACCTTTGTCTAAAGACATAATAGAAGTAAAACTGAGAATCCTCAGTATGCTGACTGGTCAGCAAATACAAAGACACATGCCAAAGCAAAATAAGAAAATGGTAACTGTGAGGCCATTTCCCAAAAGAGTCAGCTCTTGATTGTATATTTAGGATGGTCTCAAGAAACTAATTTTATCCCCAAATACGACAAAATAAATCAGCAAGCACTTGTAAATGATTTTTACAGGACTAACCAGAAGTCAGAAGAACAAGAATCCTATTCCAATAGTATCTATGTCCTAAACTTAAGGAAATACTTTATGCTGCAAAGTGGTGGAGAGAGTGTGGTTTGAGGGTGCCAGGAGAACCAGGATCCCATATATAACGGTGCTTTAAATATTCTGTCTTAAAAAGTTTAAATAGTTTTGTTTTCACATACAATGCTTTAATACAGGGGTTGTTAGCCGTATTCTTTCTGGATATCCCCCACCACCCATGTTATAAAAGCTCTACAGCCCGCCTATGCCATGTTTTTCTGCTTATAAAGCCAGGGCTGGTGTTAGGAAGTAGCAAACAGTGCACTTGCCCAGGGCTCTGTGCCACAGGGCTCCTTGTGAAGCGCTGTTGCTCAGTCTTCGGTTTCAGCCCCAGATGGCCATGCTCGAGGCCCTGGGCTTCAGCCCTATGCAGTGGGGCTTTGGCTTTCTGGCCTGGGCCCCAGCAAATCTAGTGCCTGCTATGCTTATGTATAATCCTGTTAAGAAGATGCAGATTTATAATGAAGCAGGACTGTCATTGTTTCAGTTGATAGTGAATATGCAAAAGGGAAACAGTGATGCCTCACATTATTACAGGGGAATGATTTTGTTTTCAAGGACACCTGGTATGCTTGAAAGCGGTATGCAGTCTTAGCAGGAATTCTCCTATGAAGCCTGTTTAATAACCTGAATCTTGATCATGCTATCCTGTTCCTCTTTCACCGGCAAGAGCCACACATGCAATGGATCCTCTGGGCACTGATCACACAGAAAAGGTGGAATATCAGATGCCTCTGCAGCACTATGCCATTATCTCCAACCCTATATTGAGGTGATCTTCACTTTTAAGCAGAGATTCCCTATGCTGTAGATTTCCCCCCTTTAGGAGAGCTCCAGCTGCACTGAACAACAGGAGAACCCACTGGAACTAATATAGAGCAGGGTGGGCAATCATTTTTGCAGGAGGGCCCACTTCGCAAATTTTGATCCATGGTTGCAGGTCATCTCCACCCCCCACAACATCTCTGGCAGAGGCAGGAGACTTTGCACATGCCCCTACCCCAGGCCAATCAGGGTCTGAAGGTGGGGAAACACACTAAATCTCTTGCCCCTCACCCTGCCAGGGGCACACAGTGCCTAGTAGGAATTGCCAGCTGTCTTGAACAGCTGGTAGTTCCCTCTGGGTGCTGTGTGCCCCTGGCAGGTGGAGAGAGCCACCAGCTGCTTTGAACAGCAAGTGACTGTGCACTGCCCCACCCCCAGGTCCTACCTTGCCACTCCCCCATCCCCAGGTCAATCAAGACATAAGTCTGCCACATTAAAGATGTAGATGCTTTTCTCAGCATGGGTAACTTCTTGGTGAGGTCTGAGGTCTAAGAGTGTTTTGAAGGGAACAGAATTTTAACACCAGTCACTAGCTATGGCTCTATAATTTATGGTGTCCTGGTTCATCAAAAAGAGGAAGAGGATCATCTATGTCAGGGTGGGCGGTAATTTTTCCAGGCAGGTCACTTCATGAATTTTGGTTCGTGGTTGTGGGCTTGCTCTGTCCCCCCCTGCAAAGGGACGGGACCTCAGGCAGAAGGAAGACTTAGGTCTCAATAGGCCAGGGATGGGGGAATGGCAGGGTGGGCTGCAGGCCAAATCAAATAAATGGCTGGGTGGGCCACATCTGGCCCACGGACCATATTTTGCCCACCCCTGGTATAGAGGAACAGGACTTCTGCTGTTTCAGCCCCGGCAGGGGTCATGCAGAGCCCAGGTGGGGTGCAGTGTAGCAGGTGTGTTCCATGCACTGCCACTCTCTCTCCCCCTGCCTGCAATGAGCCTGACGTGGTGGGGAAGGTCAGTGTTTGTTCACTCCCCTGACCTCTGAGCAGGTAGCGGTTCTCTCTGCTGCGTGGAGGGAGCTGGGGCTCCCCTCCCCCCCTACTGGGGAAGTGGCATGACACTGTCCAGAGGCTGTCCCCTATGCAAGGGGGCATGAACTCAGGTAAACATTCCCCCTAATGTCCAGACCCCCACACTCCAATCCCCTTCATTCGCTTCCCTTCCCCCACCAAGATCCCACACTCCCAACTTGCTCCAACATCCTTCCTCCTGGCCAGACACCCTACCCCCAGCCTGCTTCTGCACCTTGCCTCCCCCCTGACCTCACAACCTCTCCCACTTTCTGCACCCCACTTACCTCCCACATCCTGCACCCTATCCCACACACTGCCAGCCCTGTGCCGCACACTGAACCCCTAATTTGTCCCTACTCCAGAGACTTAAGGGAGTCCATAAAAAGCACTAACTCCAGAACCCCCCAAAAAGTAAATCTGGCTTATGCAAAGCCCTGAAATTCAGTCCCACTGCCCTTCCTTACACCTCATAAGGCTAGACTGCCAGAGGAGTGAGGTGTCTCAGGTGGGGGCCACATCAGTGTGTGGGGGAGTTTGGGGAATTTTTTTGATTCTCACTTGTGTGGTCTTCAGCTGATTTTTCTGTGGGTTACTGGCCCCCCCCAACTCAAAAAAGCTCCCCACCCCTGCCATAAATAAACATTGAAAGCTTGTATGTTGGACATAAAACATTAAATGTATTTAAAAGTGAAGTTTGATAAACTGAGAATGTTAAAATGCTTAATCTGTTCAATAGTTTAAACCATTCTCCCTAGCTACAGCACTAGAAAAATGGTTCAGGCGTAATTATGTAATTAACCGTGAGTTTGTTAGCAATTGGTGGTCCATGGAAAGGTTTACATTAAATCAGGTGGTTCATGGGCCAAAAAGTTTGAGACCCGCTGAAATAGAGGCATCCCCAGCCTGTCCTGCTGAGTTAATGCAATGCAAGTTGGATTAATGCAATTGCAACATAGTTGCATGGGAGGCAGGGGAGGTTCTATGAGGCCCAAACCCATCCCTATTGGTAGAGGACAGTGGGGCAGAGTTCTTAGAGAGGTCCACACAACACCCTTTACTTCCGGTCATGTGTCCATCTTGACTATGGGAGTACTACTTCCAGGGGTTGGACTTCTTGTGGGAGGTGGGCATGGCTAATGGGGGAATCTGATCAGAGGTGTGGCTAATGTGTCCCTAGTTTTGGTTCAGAAAATATGGTCGCCATAGTTGTATACACAGAACAAAAAGATGATTCCGGTCTTAAAGGGCCATGATTTTCAGAAAAGTCCCAGCTCCTGCTATCTGTAACCCCCCCGCCCCCAAACAAAAAAACCCACTACTTTGGGTGAGTTTTCATTAGAGAAAGAGTATGTTCTTAGCTCAAGCTGGCTAACATGGAGGTAAAATCTTAATGAAGACAAGACAATTTGTCGTCTTCATGCAAGCTAACAGGTTGAGATAAAGGCTAATGGAGAAGCCTAGGATTTAACATGACCTGCTAAAAACTATAAACTGCCTCTTCTTCATTAAGATTTTACCAAGATGTTCATTAAGAGCAGGCCCTTTTTCTTCATGAGGACAAGGCCTTGTAAGCTGTAAAAAACAAAACAAAACAAAAAACCATCTAGTCATTTTAAAAAAAATCTTAGCCCAGGGATAGATATAACAATAAGTAATAGATCTGAAGATTTTTTTAAAAAATATGCCAAGGAAGAAGGATGTATGTGGGACAAGCTTTGGCCAGGAACAGTTATGAAACAGGTGTTAGCTACATGATGCAAGTGAAACAGGGATTTACAAAACTTTCTGTATTAATGTAGAATTAGGTCTTGAATAAACAGTTTGTTGTTATAAAAAAGCTTGAATATTTTGATTAAATGAAAATGAGGACATTTCATCATGTGTCCCAAAATAAGTTCTTGGGACAGCAGGACATTTTTTCCAAAACAGGGATAGTCCTGGTAAAGCTAGCAATCTTCAGACTAAATTGAAGGAGAAATAGGAGGGGATGAAACAGTTATTCTGGAAATGTGATTGGCACCCTTAAGATGGAATTGGAGCATGAGAATCTATATTGTTTATTCTAGCCAGTAAAACTGAAGCAAAAATATTGTTTAGTTGTCATTCTTTCCTCTGGCATGTCATCTATATTTAGAGAACAAATTAAACACCGTTCTAATCAGCTCCCCAGTTTTGTAATTCAGGGACTACAAACAATTTATAGAGTACTGAATAGAATTTAAATCAGTTTTGTGTTCGTGATAAATTATTGCAGACAGACTCAATTTGTATGGAAAACCAACAAACTTCAGGCTGTTATAGATTCTAGTGGACAACAATGAGATCAAATATTCAAGGCAGGCATTATCAAAGGCACCTATGGGAGTTAGATGCTCAACTCAGATGGAGCGTTGACAGAAGTTGGGCATCCTACTTCAGACTCCATGAAAATTCCAGCCTTAAGTGGGGTTTTTTTTCTGATGCCAAATGGTTTAAAAATCAGAAAAAAATGACAAATTAAGAGCAACTGGTGACTGCACCCTCTGCTCACAATGCTCACCTACTCCCCTCTCTGGCCACTTTTGCTTCACCGAGAGAGCCTGTTGATGCTGATGTGATGATGCCATTCTGTCACCTGGAAGGAAAATGTTATATAACTAGAGATACTTTAATTGGGTTTTGGTTAGCCTCTACTTTAAAAGATACTAACTTGTAAAGTGACACTTAGGCCCAGAGTATCTTGTCAGATTGGGTGGTTCCTATCAGATTTGCCTCTGCTGTTATGGCCCATTAGTGTGTGTCTTGATCTTTATATCTGTCTGAGGCTGTATTTGTGAGATTTATTCTGCTTCCAGAGCAAAGGATCACTCTTATAATACAATATAGTGATTGAGGCCTTTTAATTTTTAGTGAGGTCACTCACTTCAACATGGTACAGTTCCAAACTAAAAGTCAAATGATTAATATATTATTGTGTATTTTGGATATTAATACTGTATAGAGGTTAATTGATAGGTAGCAGGCGGTCAACGCAGGATCTAGGAAGCAGCTACATCCCACTTCACCCTGTTTTATGAAGTGGCCACCCCTCTGCAGAGCAGAGTGAATATCACCAATGGAGTGACAATATTTTGGAGCCTTTTCATTGTATCAAACCAAAGCCCAAAGACAGTTTATTAACATCTCTAAGCCACAAGCTAATTCAGTTTTTTTCATTGTTCAGGCATGTTTTCGCCAACCAAAATAAATTGTGTCAGATTGCTAACAGCTTGAACTTCATACACAACAACTTACTGGGAATAATTTTATTGAACACACCTACTCTGGCTAGACATTGGGCCAAATTCTCTGTAGCTGTGACTATGTTGGTCTCTGTGAAATTACACTAGCAGAGAAACTGGCCCCTGGTCATTCTAGGATACTGAGCGGACCTAACTAAAATACATTTCCCAAATTCTTCCTGCGCATAGGTAAAACCTGAACCCAAATCTTGGTTGTTCCCAATTCCTGATCAAGGTGACGTGGTTTTTAAAGATCTTACCATTAAATTTTAAAGGCAAAATAAGCTATAACAGTATCTGAAATCTGACTTGAATTGACATCCAAGAAATCCAAAGGCATAAGATTGGCACTCCATCCTTAAATAACCCAATGTTAACCCTAACATTCTATAGGAACTGCAGCATACATTATACAAATTGTAAAACAATCATTGTTCTCAGTGTATTTAAGGGCTCTATAATTAGGTCATGTGTGTCCAGATCCTGGTCTCAGATGCTACACTGGTGAAAATAAAGTACTGAAATTACTCCAGATTTACAGTAGGCCCTAACTGCCTGCTATGTAGACACGGACTAAGTTATTTTGAACTAGGGTCAAAATACTGTCAACCTGGAAGACTTACTCTAACTTCTATAACCCTTGGGCTACGTCTACACTGACATGAATTTCCGAAAATGCTTTTAACGGAAAAGTTTTCCATTAAAAGCATTTTCAGAAAAGCGTTTCTAGATTGGCAGGATGCTTTTCCGCAAAAGCACATTTTTGCAGAAAAGCGTCCGTGCCAATCTAGACGCGGCTTTCCGCAAAAAAGCCCCGATCGCCTTTTTCACGATCGGGGCTTTTTTGAGGAAAACAGTAGTATGCTATCTACACTGGCCCATTTGCGCAAAAGTCTTTCGGAAAAAGACTTTTGCCCGAACGGGAACAGCATAGTTTTTCCAGAAAAGCACAGATGATTTTACATGAGATCGTCAGTGCTTTTCCGGAAATTCAGGCGGCAAGTGTAGACAGTTGGCAAGTTTTTCCGCAAAAGCAGATGATTTTGCGGAAAAAGTTGCCAGTCTAGACACAGCCTTGTTGTACAGGGAATAAGGAAAGTCGGAGGAAGAGTGCTCTATTTCAATATAAGTGCTGTGTAGACACTTTCTATTTCAATTTCAAAATAAGCTGCACAAATTGAGCTAAGCCCCACAGTGTAGATGCACTCCGAATGTATTAACTGTCAATATCTTTGCTTTTCTCTCTTCAAGTCAGATGTAATAAGCATAATTTTCTGGCATTTATCAAATTCTAGTTGATAGTCTAATTTACTAAGCCATCATACTTTTGGCCACATGCTATGCTTCCACTCATTGCAGCCTTTTCCAGTTCAATTTATCATCAGTCCAGTGCTCTGTTTCATTACCCTGTTGTGTGAAATCACTAATATCACATTTTGCGTATTCAATACATTTCCCCCTGTTCCTTCATTTCTATTTCTCCTGCTGTTTCTGTTGCATGTACTTTTATTCCTGTTGGTAACTTTCTTTTTCGTCTCCTTTTTGCATCTCTTCAAGCTGTGCTTATGTTACAAACTGCAGTTCAGCAGTTTAGCGATTGGACTCTGTCCAAATGTTGCCAAATGCCAGATCTTTTAATATCAGGCAGAGCAGCTTGAATTCTCTTCATCATAGTGTAGTAAAAGACATGCTGGGGTGTTTTCAGTGCCAATGCAAATTGGGGGAAAAAAGATAAATAAAAAGGCAGCATGGGGGAAGGAAGCTAAGATACTTGTTTTGGAGCACTTGCCGCTTCCCCCTGATTTTAGGCTTGCTCAGCTCACATAAATCCATGGAGCTACACCATCTTACACAAGCTGAGTATCTAGCAACATGATTTTAGCCACTGGTGGGGCTTCTGTGTTCAGCCTGTTTATGCCGTAACAACCACAGTAATGCCAAACTATAGTGTTCAAAAACCATGATTCAGGCCTCTAAAAGTCAGGAAATCTTAAACTATGAAATTTATATAGTAATTCACTTTGGATTTTAATGTATTTAATTTTGAGATTTTAGGGTTCATGTTTAAGTTTTTGGTCCATAACCCACAGGACTAAAACCTTTTTTATTTTGTAATTACAGTTGTGGTTCCCACCTAGCCATATGGCTCCAGGAGCTGTAAGAAACACACTACATTACAAAAGTTGGCATTGTGTTTTGTTGTCCTGTCACCAAGTTGTCCTGTGAGGACTGGAAGGGAAGTCATTACTTTCTTACAGGTACCATAATGGTCAGCAGACCCTACTGCCATCCTTTCCCTTGTTTTTCCTTGGTTGCCCTTGACTCTTGCACACAGATTGGCCACACTCATTGATGTTCTTGGCTTTTGAACACAGAGGTGTAGCAATGGTGTTCTGCACCCAGGAGCAAAAGCAAAATCTGCTCCCCGCCGCTGCACCTAGTGCATGGCTGGGCCCAACCCTGGGAGGAGGGGGGGAGCTTGTACTGCATCTTCCCCCGCCCCCTCCAGTTTGGGGCCGAGCCACACATGCACTAACCCGCGGACACTAACCTGCTGGTAGAGATGGAGGAGGGTGGGGCTGGGGGCGGAGCAGGCAAGCCGAGGGACGACAGGGGGAGCAGATGGGGACTAAATTTGTGCCCTCCAAGCATGGCGCCTGGAGGCAACTGTCCCTGCCCCCTGCTACTCCCTGTTTGAACATGCCTGCCATAGAGAGACTCCCACTGACTTCAGCAGGTGTTAAAGGCTGCTAGTGTGTGGCCAAGAGCACAGCTTGCTAGGTCTGCTTCACTTGAGTCTTGCAGTAGGTGTAAGTGCTTTTGTAATAAAGTTTCCAGGAGATGAGTGGAGGAGAGTGGAGGACAAATGCAGAGCTGTCCAGATCATCACTACTTCCCCCTGAGATCACATCATCCTCTTTGCAGTGCATTCCTCATACTTAACAGTCTGTGCTTCAATGTACTCAGGGAATGAAATCCATCCCTGTGCAGTGAGCCTGCACAAAGCCCATACACCCGTTAAGTCCCAGCTAAGGCGCATATATAGGTCTTGTTCTGGTCTTCTGCACAGGGATGAATTTCATGCAGGGTGAGCATACGAGTACTTCCTTTTAAAATGCCTTGCATTACTTTCACTCTCTGGGGTGCATTGTGTTGCACATCAGGTGGGATTATTTGGCTACAAAGAGGATCTTAAATTCTTTGATCTTTTGTTACCACTGCCACCAGGAGGAAGGATGGTCTCATTTGGACCCTCTAGGTTCAATTCCTGGTTTGGTAGTAGACTCCCTCTGTGGTGTTGAGCAAGCCCCTTAATGTCTCCTTGTCCCATTTTTGCAGTTCATCTATGTGTTTGTATAGCACCTGTCCCAGAGAAGCCCTGATCTAGGTTAGTGCCTTGTCTTTGGGGATACAAACCATGCACTGATAAGCAAGGGGCTAGGCAGCTGCTCTGGGACCACCCTGCCTTACCTGCAGAGTGTGCATGACTTGGAGGAGGAGCACAAGAGAACAGCCCTGCTCATCAGGGCAGCAGTCAGACTGATGCATAAGGTCACGGAGGAGCATGTCCCTTCCCCTGCCCATGCTGTGGGTGAGTGGGGCAAGGGCCTGGCCAGCCGTTTGCAGGGATAGAGCCTCTGTGGGTCCGGGGGGGGGGGGCGGGGGAAGATAATATGTGAGAGGGGTCCAGCCTACCCCCACTCACCAGCAGCAGGGGTAAGTGGAGCAACGCAGCCTCAGCTCACTCTGCTCTCCCAGTACATTGCTCAGAAAGGGGGTGGGACCGCCTCAGCACTCACCGGTGGGAAGTAGAGCGACACCACTGGGGGAGCAGTCTGAGCTATGGCTGCATCGCTCTGCTTCTTTCAGTGCTCCCAGCGATTGCGGGGGACCGGACCCCTGCTGCCAGTGATAGCCCTAGGCCCGGTTAGCCCCCCGGGGGAAGGTTGGGGGGGGTGGAGGGAGGTTGGAGGAGAGGCAAGGGAGGGGGCGGGGCAGAGGGAGGTTGTCCTAGCTCTTCCCCAGGCTGTGGTGTGGGGGCGGTCATGGGCTGGTGGCCCCTTGTCTCACCCCCGGCCACCACCACTGGAGGTGAACTGATTTACAGCTTGAGCTCCTTTAAATCACCACCGGAGCGCCAGACAGCATGGGCAGGACAACGCTGAAGGGCCAGCTGGGGGACACTAGGCCATAGCCCTACCCCTTCAGGGGGCCCAGAGCCAGCCCCCCACAGCCTTTCCCCAGGACCCAACAATGCTGTCCATAGCCCTCCACTGCACCCTAGATCAGAGCCCAGGGAAAGGGTGGGCCTAGGTTCCCCCACCAACCTATAGGAAGGTTCTGACAACAGACACCAACCCTAGCGGGAAGGAGTCAAGAAGAGAGAAGGCTGTGTGGAGAGAAGGTCAAGACTGAAAGCTCAACCCAGGAGGTGAGGGAGCCCCTTGTCTAACGCAGAAGGCTACCCTGTTGCTTGGCTTTTTTATATATACTCTAAAATGGCAGACAATACATGTGACCTGGCCAGAGGGTTGAGTCACAGTGGTCAGACCACTATAGAAAGAAGAGAGCCTGTCATACCATGCCCAACCTTTGGAAGATACCTGCTGTGAGTGATTCCTTTAGAAGCCTCTGGGCTGGTCTTGCAATACAAATATAAGATTAATAACAGATTTTTTAAAGAACTTGTAATCATTTTAGTCATCGAGCAGCAATTACTGAAACAGTTGCGGTTATTGCTGAGAATTAAGTATATAAATGTTTTGGGACAATTGAATCCTATAAACATTTAATTCCTTTATCAATAATTCTAATAAGTAGGTTTCTGTGTACACTCACTGTCTGTCCTTCTTTCTCCTCCTCCCTATCATATTTATTTCTCTCCTGGACAGCTGTGAATTTATTGGTATACAAATTAATTTTGGTATTGATTGGAATGACTGCTCTGCAGAGGGAAATAGCATTGCTATTCATACCTTCCAAACTAATCAATATAACTATAGCAGAATAAATATTTTTTAACTGAGCAAGCATTCTGTCTAGTTTTATTTCATTTTTCCTAGCACACTTTGGGCCAGAGCCCAATTCCCAGCAGATATACATCTGTATAGCTCTATCACACCAACATACCCCAGATGATGATCTAACCCATCTTAGCTTGTTTGCTTATTAAAATGTAGCTATTAACTATCCCAAGTGTTGGGGGGGGGGGGGACAGGGCTGTCAAGTCCCTAGGGCTCTTGAAAGCACATCCCAATCCTATGCATTCAGTAATTCAGCTCCTGTCCTAAACACATGCCCTCTCAGTGGGGCAGTGCAGCCTGAGTAAGTAACAGCAGGTATAGGCCCCTCAGGTTGGGGATTGAGGAGGGAGAAGGAGGTCCCAGCCTAGGGCCCTGACAGCATTGGTGTGGTCCACCACTAACTTGGCAGGGAACCCTTCCACAACACACCAAGTTCCTCAGCATACAATCTCCCACCCTGGGCTACTTCCTTCCAGTCTCCACTGGACTCTTTCCAAGGTCCTTCTGCCAGGTCCTCAGCAGTATGGCTGCTGTCTCACCGCCTGGTCTCCACATCCAGTCCTACTGGCAGGGTCCCTCAAGGAGCTCTAGCCAGACCTCTTTCCTCCTCAGCAGCCAGCCAGCCCAGACTGAGCAGCTCTCCAGGCCTTTATACCTGGGCAGCAGGCTGAGCATGCCCAGCAGGGCTGTGGGGGTGGGGCTTTTTCAGCCAGGTGAGCCTGGTTAGGCATTGCTTCCCCAGAACAGGACTGGTACACCTCTTCACACCAAGATTAAAGGGTTTTGTTGCAAATCCACCTGTAACACTGTCCCACCCTCCCTCCACCTTATAAGAGAGGTAGTAGAAGCCCTGCGCCACCCCCATCCTAGCTAAATGGCTTTTTGAGAAGTCACCCACAGCAGCAGTGACAACACCACTGAGAAGAAATAAATCACTGTTTGGCGGTGGCTCACACACAATGGTTCTGCTCAGTATTTCCCACCACCAATCTGTGATAACACAGCAGTGGTATAAGTTAAATGTCAGGCACACACTGTTCAGATCATTCGTGGGACTGGATGTAAGCAGCAATGTGTGACTTGTACCAATATGGTACTGAACGCTTGCAAAATAAGTGTCACTAACGCAGTGGGGCCAACAACCACCACAGGCCAGCAGACAAGGTGTGGGTGGGCCTGGCTCTGTGCCCCCAGAAGGGGTGGAGCCTCAGCTGGAAGGGACAAGGCACTAGGCTCTTCCCACAGCCCTCTGAGCAATGCAAAATGGTGGAGTGCAAAACTCCGGGCCTCTGCCGCTGTTACTGCAGTAATAGTGCTGGCCAGGAGTGCCAGGCCGCTTTGAAATGCTGGGCCACCTTCAACACCTTCTCCGTCTTCATTCTCTCTCTTGTTCTAAGTGCCGCTACATGAGACAGTGAACCACACCCAGTAAGTGTGTGAGTTACAAGGGCACCTGTGTGTTTTAAGCAGCACTCTGCTGTGTCTTAGTAGCTCTAGAAGACATTATATGACTTGCTTTGTGACTATTAATGTATCAACTAAAGCACCAGATTGTAGCTGTGTCTTTACTCAAAATCAGTCACGTTTGCCCGAATAAAGAGAGAATTACATTTTAGCCCCAGTTTCTTTGCTACTGCTCCCTTAAAAAGAGAATAATTCCAAAAAGACATTATTTCTCATTAAAATAAATTCTGATTGTTTAAATGTGGCTCCAACTGTCC